>NW_017728929.1:5544406-5660478 GCF_001723895.1 Crocodylus porosus | reverse complement strand
GCGGGGCATGTTTGTTTCTTTTTTTTAAAAGCCTTCTTCAAAGGCATCAGGTGCTGGCTGCAGGCAACGCTAGGGATTTTGACTGGGCTGTGGCAGTGCTCCTGTTGGGACTTAAACCTGGAGGTCCTGGCTAGAAGGTTTGCCCCTCTGCTCAGGGTCATACTGATTGCCACATCTGGGGTCAGGAAGGAATTTTATCCCATGGTCGGATTGGTACAGACAGAGGGTGGAGCGGGTTGCCTCCTCCTGTAGTGGTGGGGCATGATCTTCTCCCTGGGATCTCTTGTGGGTATATTAACAACCTTTTACAGAAGGAGGATGTTGGCTGCCATGGTCATCCTGCTCCACCTGTGGCAAGTTTGTGTGTCATGTCTTGTGGCTGTGGCAGTGTTGACTGTGTAGTTTTGCTCAGGGGTTAGAAAGTGGATTTGTATAGGATGGCCAATTCTGCTTCAGGCAGGGAGTTGGACTAGGTGACCTCTGGAGGTCTCTTCCAGCCTTCCTTCTCGATATTTCTATGAAAGACAAGTAGCTGCAAGTTAGACTTGCTTGCATTCCCCACCCCCTGCCTGGTCTTGGTTCAGCGATGCTCCCTCCCTTTGCCTTCATGACAAGTCATAGCCTGGGACTTTTCGTTCTTTTGCTAAATCTCAAGGTGCTCACGACTTAGCTCCTTAGACAAAACCAGCCATAAGCAAGCAAACAGACCACACTGTTTCCTGATCTGTGCAACTTTCTCCTGTACCAAAGCATTTGCCAATCCCTCACTTCTGGATAGGACAAGTCCTCCTCCTCTTTACAGAAATCTGAAGGCAGTGCAAAACTTTGAGTCAGAGACAAAAAGCCATTAAGTGTCAGCTGAACCAAAGATGACACTTTATTCTAGGGCTGCTCTGCCCCTAAGGACTTGTAATCATGGTTGCATCTTGCTATCAAAATTATCAAAACCAGCTGCTTCACCTGTTGCAGCATCTTTCAGAGCTGTTTGTTCACTGGGGACTGCTCCAGCTTTGCCCAAAACATTTTTCCCATGCCTGAACCAAGGGGGTTACACTTCCATTCCTCACATAGGTTCTTATGGGGGGAAAAAAATGATTCCTTTGGAAGTGCAAGCTGCTTCTCTTTTGTTACGGATAAATTCCCAACCACAGCCAGTAGGGTTACCTCATTAGAAATAACACTGATAGTTTAGAAGGCCAGCTTCTAACAGGAGCTGGACAAATGTGATGGAGATCCCAGGTGGACTCAGAAGACTAGTGCTTTGCTGTAAAGAGGAGGGTAATCTGCTCTGGGACCAAGACCTTAGGCTTCTTGCACAAGGTATTCAGCCAGCTTACGAATTCCAATAACTACTATATAATGAAGGAAGTCAAGGGGGATTTACCCAAAGGTATTATCCAAGGAGTACACAGTTTCTAGCCATGGGAAGAGAAGTGGAGCAGGAGTGGGGATTTCTTGTGCAAAGCAATGTTAGGAGACTCATGCTCTGGAATGAGCTCCTATTTGCCTAGTCAGACTAGCTGCTCCTCAAAGGCTTATGCCTTAAAGGAATCTGCTGCCACAGCTCTGTGATTCTCTCTCCCCCTCACCCTGCAGAGGATCCTAGAGACAAGGGAAGGCAAGCAGCCAGTTTCACCTGGGTTCAAGATCTCTGCTAAGAGGCTCTCCTCTCTCTCCTAAGTACCAATTCAGAATCCAGACCACAGGGATGTCAAGAAGTTTATCCCCCAAAGCCAGTAAGGGGCTGGAAATATGGGGAGAGGAAAGCCAGGGTCCAAGCTCCAGTGACAGAAGTCCCTCCACTCCAAGAATTTAAGAAGCGTTGCTTTGCTAATGCTGAATTTTCATGGAGTCCATGAATGCCAGTTGATTCCCCCTACCACACACTTGCACAAAGCCAGTTCCAGCTGTGCTCCAAAAGTGAAATCTAGGATCTTTTCCATGCATGCTCTTGCCTGTATAAATTATCTCTCTTCTCCATGGTTTACCATGGCTTAGAAGTTTCTTCCTGACAGGGGGTAGGTTAAAGAGATTTTCCTGCTAGAGTCCCTTGATATTAGCTGCTGGTGTTTCATAGCAGTCTTCTACTAGTAGCAGTCAGCTACCAGGCTGGCCAGAAGTGCTCTAGTCAGCTAGTACTTATTTTTCTCTAGGCCCAAATATGATCACTACATCAGACTATTAGATCTCCTGCTGGGACAGCTTGGTTCATGCCTCTGCTGCACTCTAGTGAGCTTATTCTTTAGAATTTACCTTTCCCTGGGCTCGAGGCCCCAATCTGCCAGCAGCTAATGCAGAATGAGGATAAACAGGCTCACCCATCTGTACAGCAGTTAAACAGTGGGCCAGGTTCTTTCCTCTCAGCTGGCGATATAGTCATCCATCTAAGCCTTCCCTTTTGTGATGGACTATGGAAAGAGATGCATTAGCTGGCAGCTGTGGAACACAAATGACACTTCCAACAGCAGCCTGGAACAGTAAGCACTTTTTCAAGGGCTTACTGGACACACTGCTGAAGAGTAACACAAATCCAAGTGAAATGACAGCCTCTTGTACCCTTGGGGATAGACTCTCAACAGTTGGGGTAAGAAAATCTTTTTCTTCTTATCAGTTCAAGAAAGCCTCTTAGCAGGTGTCCTGAGGGCTAATGACAAACTCTCACAAGCTACTTGTTTAAAACAAACAATGCAAGCCTTAAGAAATGAATGGAGTCATCCAAACTGGCAGAAAATGAAGGCTGCCTATCTGTCAGAATGCCATATTGTTTGGTCACTCTATGGTTATATTGGTATGGACAAAATATATATCTCATTCAAGTGAATTCACTCTGCACTCCTGTTTACAGCACGTGGTTTTTGCATTGCCAGATTGCCTTTGTTGTCCGGTAGAGTGACGTGTTTGGGCTGTGTACTACAAAAAGGTGTCTCAAGATGTAGAAGAGGTGAGGAGCTGTTAAACTCTGCTTATTCAAGATCAGCACGTGTGGTGGCTATCACATGAACAGCTGCATATGATCAACACTCTAGTTCATTTGGAGTTACATGAAGAAATGCAACCTCCTCTTCTGGTAATGTACTTGTCTTCCACATTAGTCTAGTCTTCCCTCCAGGTGATATGAGGCTCACTTATGATATGAATATAAAATTATATAGTTAACACCTTACATGCAGGGAGCACATGACATGAATGGTTATCTTCTAAACAGAAAATTTTCCAGTGAACAAAAAACTATCCAGTAGCTCATAAGAAGGTAAGGCCTCTGAGGAGAAAATACATGGCAGCAAGACTTGCATGCACAATGTAAAATGTGGTGATTTAGACTGCATGAACACAGCTTCCTACCTCCAAGAGTATTAAAACCAAAAGTGAACAATAAGTATCCTGTATTTTTGCAGGGTTCAATATCAGTTAGTGATATAAAGCCAAGGTCTCTGCCCTATGCCAACAGTCCAAGGTCCAAATTAAGCTCAGATGCACGAGTCAAAGTTACTAGATATGGAAGAGGTTAATTACTTTCCTAGCCACCCTCCTTGTCATCTCAAGTAGGAAGCTGGTTTTACAGACTGTTGTGATAACTTAAGACCAGAAGTCCTTTGGGCATACATGCTGGACACAAGAATAACTGCAGAAAGTGCTGGCACTCCAAGCTATAAGCAGCTTCAAAAATCAACATTTTATAAGCTACTGTTTGTTATCTCTTTGGCTTCAGCAGTAAAAACATTTTAAAGATCAGAGACTCAAGCACTAATGGTTAATTTTTGTATATATATTTTAGAAGTCATAAATAATTTGGTGGGAAGGCTAACATAGAAATTAAATATATAAATAATTTCAGCTTACATGAACAAGCCTGTGCATAAAAGCACACACGACTTCTACTGAATAATAATAATAAAAACCTCAGTTTATACACTTATAAACAAACTCCCTGGCAATTCATCAAAACCAAAGGTGTCCCCTTTGCAATGTGCCACAAGAAATCTCAAAGTCAACCAGCCTTCCCCATCCAGGTGAGGCGAGGCTGAGGAAAATGGACTTATTTAGCCTGGAAAAGAGAAGATTGGCAGGGGATTTAATAGCAGCCTGCACCTACCTGAAGGGGGGTTCAAAAGAGGATGGAGCTGGGCTGTTCTCAGTGGTGGCAGATAACAGAACAAGGAGCAATGGGCTCATGTTGAAGCAAGGGAAGTTTTAGGTCAGATATTAGGACAATCTCTCTCACCAGGAGAGTAATGTATTGGAACAGGTTACCCAAGGAGGGTGTAGAAATTCCAACCCTGGAGGTTAAGAGCCGGGCAGACAAAGCCTTGGCTGGTAATATAGTTGGGGATGGTCCTGCTTTGAGCAGATGTGACCTCCTGAGGTCCCTTCCAACCCTCATTTTCTATGATCCTATGAATCTATGATCCATTACACAGCAACATCTGGTTAGTTACAAAGCTTTTGTTCCTATTAATCACACTGGATTTATGAAATAAAGAATGTGTCTGAGCCTTTGACTGTTCTCAAAGTGGGGCTGTGGGAGAGTCTGGGCGACTTTGCTGCATTTTGCATAATTCTGAATACAGTAGCACTGTTCATTGTGAAGTGGCTCTTGAAGATTTTAAGCTGACTTTTATACATGTGTGTTTTAGACCTAAAAGATCCTTGTCAGTGCAAAGTTTGCACAGACTATAGCTCCATATTCTAGCTATTAATTATCTGGGTATTTTCTTAGGTTTCATAAAACATATTTATAAAGTGTTGGCAGTGATAGGAATTCTTGTAAATTGACTAAGGGTTTCAACTGCACGCTAAACAGAAAAAGGCCCTATTTTCTTCCCATAAACCTCCCTTACCTAGTTTCTGCCCTCTCACTTCCTGTGCCAAACCTCTTATATAATCTCCCCCAGCTAGTTTGATTTACACCTGACATCATCTTGCCAGCCACTCCCCATCACAGCAATGTGTTTTGTCAATATGTTCTTCCATATGTTTCTCAAAACCCTCTAGTATATGCAAAATATACATGTATTTAAGTGTGCAGCATATCTACACAGGATACAAGATTCATGGTATAGGCAGAGATAGCAGTACAGCCTAGAATAAAGATTTCAAAGCAGTTCTCATTCTAAGAAGCTATTTACTGAAATTTGGCAGAGGAGGGGGAAGGCATGCAGGAGGGGAAAGAAATTACAGCACTCCAGGGCAGAGATCTGGCTTGGGGAATTTGATTTTGAACAATTACTTTGTCAACATTTGTTCAGCCACTTCAGAAGAAGAGAGAGGGGGGAGAAAAAAGTTTTCCCCATTTCAAGAAATTTGCAGCCCTTCATCAAGAAACTCTAGCACTGCTATGCTCTGCAGCCAAAGTGAAATTTGGCAAGGGATCATTCTGACATCGAGAACAAAGACTTCACTGTGTCCTTGCAGTTGTCATCCTGGTTTTAAGATATCAGGAAAGGGCCCCCAAAGTAAGTCATGAGGCCTCTCATATATCACCCATATGTCTAGCTAGTTGGTCTTCTCAGGTCAGCTTTGAGTCTAGAGAAGCCATCACTGACAAATTACCATAAAATAATTGGGCTAACCCACCTCAGAGTGCATACTGCTCAATGGTAGGTTTGTGACTGTTGGCAATGAAGCACTTAGTAGCCAGTAAAATCCATGGGTCATGTGGGCCACAGGGTCAAGATGATGCTATAGATTCCCAAGGCAAGGAAGGAAACCAAACAGATGAAAACCCAAGCCTGTGAAATAGTATCGCCTCTTGTGCTGTTCGTAGTGGTCTGAGATGTTCACGTTTTGAGCATCCCTACGGCCTGAATTCCAGCCTTGGATGCCTCCTTGACTGGAGATGCTGGATTCAAAGGAAGACCACATTTAAGGAACAGCTAAGGAAAAAATAGAGGAAAGGCTGTGGAGGTGGGAGGTCATTATCACTGGGGGTAGCTGTAGTGATGGGTACTAGACAGGGAGAAAGAAAAAGAAGCCAACCTTTTAGGGGGAAGTAGGAGTAAGATGTAGGCACCCAGAAGTCAGGGCAAATAGAGGAAAGGCTGTGGAGGGGGGAGGTCATTATCACTGGGGGTAGCTGTAGTGATGGGTACTAGACAGGGAGAAAGAAAAAGAAGCCAACCTTTTAGGGGGAAGTAGGAGTAAGATGTAGGCACCCAGAAGTCAGGGCAAATAGAGGAAAGGCTGTGGAGGGGGGAGGTCATTATCACTGGGGGTAGCTGTAGTGATGGGTACTAGACAGGGAGAAAGAAAAAGAAGCCAACCTTTTAGGGGGAAGTAGGAGTAAGATGTAGGCACCCAGAAATCAGGGCAGATATGAGGTACAAGCTGCACTGCAAGTTGCCTAGACATGTCTCCCTAATGGCAAAAATGACCCTGAAGACTTGAAGAAGCCACCTTCACATGGAGTCTGACACATACAAATGCTAGCAAGACGCCAATATTCACATCTGCATAAGAAGGGATTTGGGAATTCATCAGTCCTCAGTCAAGAGCTGACTGCATCCTGGGACGATGCTCAAGTGATAGATGCCTTCCAAAGGTTACATTTGTGTAAAACGAAGAAAGTGTAGTTTTAGGTCATACTGTATTTTATAAGTAAATTTTATTTCAACATGCATAATTTAAAAACAACAGCATGGAAAGTACATCATACTGAGACACCATATAAATTATAGAGAGCAATGGGGAACTCAGGACTTCAGCACAGCATGTACGTGATCCATGACACACAGCAAGTTATTTTTATATCCGTCAGAAAACCACTCTCTCTTTTCTAAAGCAATCCCTTAAATGTATGGCTGACGAAAACTTATCAACAGTTAAGTGGTAAATGAAGAGATAGCAATTTTACGTACAGTAAGTCAGTTTGACAAAGTGATAGGGAAGATATCTCTGATGCAAATCGTTTCTCCTATTAATGGGGGCGTCACTTCTTGCTATGTTATTAAGTAGGCTCTAGAGAGCAGTCAATGCCATCAGAATAAGCAGATGCCACCCAGAGCTCCCTCCAGTTTGGAGCCAGAAGGTTACAATGGCTCCTAAAAAATCTCTTTAGCTGATCCCTCTATTGGTCAGGTTTGCCTCTCTCAATGGCCTCCATCCTACCCTGCAATAAGCCCTAGTGCTTTCACTTTGCATTTCTTTTGGCTAAATCCATTACAAAAATCAAAGGGGAAAACATTATTGTTGCCAGGTGTAAAATGCAGATAAACAGCCTGAGATACATAAATGTTGAGCTTGTAGTTTATTGCTTTTATAGACTTATGATGCCCCTTTGAAATACTGTTCCTGGGAAAAAATATGCTTTTAAACCTACAGCAGCTAATATACAAACACACCAGACATTTAGGCAGCAGCTCTCTTACCACGTAAATGGAGAAAACCGTTGGGTAAGCAGCTGTTTCTTCTCCTGTGCCTAAGGCCAGCTAAAAGCACCCTCTGCCCATATGAGACCCACTGCAACTGGGCTCTTAGCACATGCAGTGAAGTTATCAGGAGCTGAGAACCCAAGTGCTGTTTTGCCATTTGGAGTGAACTTCCCACAGGACCTGGGAGTTAGCTCCACTTGGGAGGATGGAGGTGATGTTTTTCATGCCCATTTACCTTCCTTGAAGACATGCCCCCATCGGGGCACAATGTACTTGTGCACTGATTTAGAGACCTAGGAACAGTCTCCTCCTGCCTCCTAAGAACAAACGCTGACCTGCTGCCACGTCTTTTAGGATTTTACATGTTAAATATGCTTATTAACATCACTTAATAGGAAATCTGGACATTTTTGCGCTTTACTTAAATATGCCAACACCAACAGCAACTGCTCTCGCACACAGCTCTGGCAAAATGGCTCCATACCACAGGCCAGCTCCTTAACTTGTGGAAGGAGGCTATACTTGGGAGGAGAGTTTCTTGTGAGTTATTAAAACGTGTGAATTTCCTGGTCTTGAAAATTGGGTGTGGGAGGGCTAGTTAAAAGGTTCCTGTAAGAGTTTTTAACCTGATGGAGGGGTATTCTCCATCTTCACTTTAATGAAGACCCAGACAAAAACCATTCATGAACACCAGCATGCAAAAATCAAGACAGGCAATGGCTACCATTTTCAAGCCTGGGACTTGTGTGGGCATTTGGGATGCTCAGCACTGGATACCAGGACATAACCCCATTGCAGCCACAAACAAGTAGAGCAAAGGAATATCCTGCCTGGGAGAAATAAGACAATAAACCAAGCATCTGAGACACTGGCTAAAAGTCTGTTTGTATGTTTGCATCTAAAACCTCACCCCCATTTTCTTCCCAAGTACATATAGCAAGCAAAACCTCCTCTGCTATGGACTTCAGACGAGGACATTCTTGCAACTTACTGATGAAGCCGAGTACGCCAATGCAGTACTTGGGTACCAAGCTAATGAATACAGCATAGCCCAAAAAACCGGAATTGCTTGTGATCATAAGCATACGTTATTTTCCAGGGAGATGATGGTCTACAAGAGGCAAGTACCAGGGCTGGCCTTAGGGAAAATGGTTCCCTGGGTGAACTTGTATTTTGGCACCCTTGCTTTAAGTATGGAGTAGTATTAATGAAAATTTCAGAATAAAGCCCCATGGGGAGCTGCTGGGCTGGATCAAGAGACTTGTACCTTGCAGGCAGGTACTGCTGCTGCTGTAAAGGAATGAGGCGGGCAGACTGGACAAGGACGCTGCCCACCTGTAAAGCCTGCCCTGACAGGCCCAACTCTCTCAGCGTGGGAGGCGCTGGCCAAATCCCCCCCACGGAACAGGGAACATTCAAGTAAGTGCTGCAGAGACCTGTTTTCTTCCAACTCAGCCCCACCCCACATGGTACAAATGCACCAGGCTCAGAGCCACACAGCTGCAAACACCAAAGCACCCTGATGTTCTTTTCTCCCTATTTTGAAAAGCTTTTTTAAAAAAGTCAATAGAATTTAAGTTTCTGGCATCTCCGATTTCCTACACTGCAAGGGGAATTAGGCTGTATCTGCTTGCAGAACGTTAATGGAGGATTATGGCTTTGTAAAAGAATTAATGCTCAACCTTTCATCTCTCTTCAGACAGCATTCACCCACTTAATAAGATGAAACTTCTCTTAATACCCCCGGGGATTCCTCTAGGATCTCTCCTAATACATTTCTGCTCGGCTTCCTGTTTAATAAATAAAATTTTACAAAATCCTGTGTTAGGGACAGATAAAAAAAAATCTAAATCTAATGTTAATCATAATTTCATAAAGCCTCAATTACGCGAGGTTTAGTCAATACAAAGTAAAAACCAGATCACAGGACCCAAGCGCTTGCAGCATGAGCAATGGAATCTGTCTCTGGCATCTAGGCATCCTTTAAGACAGCACCTATATATCAACTTACAGAAATTAGCATCTCCATAAAGCCGAATCTCTAAATCGACACTGGTCTTCTCTTTTTAGATTCAGCTACTTAAACATGCAATATTGTAGCCCTTTCCCCTCTCAACAGAAAGGCCAAGCTCTATCTCAGTTTATTAGATGATATGGCTGTTGTCATCTAGCTTATAGAAAATGATTAATTCCCCTGCAGCTGTTTCATCTCCCAATCCACAGCTCTAAACCCAAAGCATGTATGTGCCCTGTGGAGCAGACATGAGCTCTGCTGAAATGGTGCATTTGAACGCATTTCCTACAAGTCTCTAATGTCATTGTATATTTTACATGTTCCCAATGCCACAGGTGATAGAACGGAGTGCCTGCAGCCTTCAGCTCCAACTAAAACAGATTAAGGGAGAGTTTTGGGACCTTACAACCAAGCTAACAAGATAGAAAGGATGGGAAGAAGCCAGAAGATTTGTCCTTCCTTGTCTATGCAATTGCTTCAGCAAGTTCCCATTGCAGGGGGTTATCAAGTACTTGCATTCCATTCAGAGCAGTGTTGCATTACCTATGGCTGGATCTGTTGAAGTGAGCAGATCCAGCCTGCTGCACAGGAGATCAGCAGCTAGCAGCTTGGCCTGACATCTGCTTCACTGACCTGTGCCGTGCCACTGATACCTCCAAGTTGCAGGCCACAACCTCCTCCCCCATCTCTCCACCAGCATGGTGGCCCATAGTGTAGCCAGGTCTCAAGTGCCCAGCCCCACCCCCACTAAAAAGGTTGATCTCTGCTTTAGAGGGTATTGAGAAATACATGGAGAGAAATTAAAGCTTGCATCTCCCATAAACATCCAATCAGACCACAACATACAGGGATTAAACACCCCCGTAGAGGCTGCCGGCTTCCTAGAGGCTTAGTACTGCAACCCTAACTGGGCTAGAAGAAACCTCCCCCAATAGCCCATCTGAACCCATTTCAGCAGTCTCTGAACCAAAATGACCCAGCCTGATCCTTTCTCCCTAAACTATATAAATCATCTTGATTTAGCTTCTCTCCAAGGGAATGCCCATATCACAGCCTAAACTGTTCACCCTCCTCTGGAAGGTCAACAGGAGGTTGCCCAGGGGCTTCCAGGTGCTCAGCTCTTCTGACACCCAGGTCTTTTACTGAGGTATGTAAGTCAGAACACACAAGGGAGCAATCCTTCAGACCTTGGTCTTAAGCATTTGGTTTCAAATATTTAGCTTTTGGCTTGAATAATTAAGAGGTTACAAATAAATAATTCTGTTTGATTTCCAAGGCAGGTTGATGTGAGGCTAGCTACATCTCTGTACTGCTGCCTACAGAAACTAGCACACCTTTAACCAGGCTAACCCAATGAAGCACACAGGCTCAGACTGACCTTTAACCTTTGGGTTAGAAAATTACTTCCAACTGCGTTCTCTCAAACCTAAAACTTGCCTGTTTCAGTTTGTTCCCTGAGGCTGAGACTGCCTACACATTTTATTGCCTTCATA
Source organism: Crocodylus porosus (assembly GCF_001723895.1). Classification (NCBI taxonomy): domain Eukaryota; kingdom Metazoa; phylum Chordata; order Crocodylia; family Crocodylidae; genus Crocodylus; species Crocodylus porosus. The sequence continues at coordinate 5,649,604 of NW_017728929.1, read as the reverse complement.
CCTACCTACATTTTAAATAAATATCACAAAAGGATATACAGTTAGCCAAGTTCACTCTTGCAACTGCTGCTACAGGGTTATACCAGGAACGTGACAGGGTTATACCAGGAATGTGTTTTTCTCCATACACTGCATGTGCTGTAGCCAAGGCTTTATATGAGAAAGATTTAGGAAAGGTTTGGTGGCTCCCTGAGGTTTTCCCTCCTCCCCTGCTGCTCACCTGTAGAATTCTCTGCAGGATTGATGGAAGGGCAATAAAAGCAGCCATGTTGTTGAGCACCTGCATGGTCAAAATCTTCAGATCTGCAAGATCAAAACGTGGAAGTCATCTACAACCAGTCAGAACTGGAAGGTTAGGAAAAGCCGTCACTGTAAAAGTTTACAAGGTCTTTTTTTTCCTGCTTTCAAAAAACATTACAAGTAAATATTTTAGATAACCAGCAAATTATGCAGTAAGTGCAGTTCTTTCTATCTGAAAATAAATGCAGTGTTCAGGTAAGCTTTCAAGCTTATGATTTCCACTCTCTACCCCGTTATTAAATGGCCAGACCTTCTACAGCCTTCTTAGAAATCTTACTTGGTGATACATTGCTATTCAGTTTCCTCTCTGACTGCAAACATAAACAGCCCCCCCAATGACTTTGAAACATCATGTTTCCACCAGGGTAAAATCACATATTCCTTATTTTGGGGTGCCCAGACCTAAACAAGGCCTGTTTTTTAATAAGTGAAGGACCCCTGAAAAAGCCTGCCACCTCTGGAGGGACAAGGGGAGAGGAAAAATGCAAGGAAACAGCCTGCAGGGCATGTGATAATGACCATCGCCTCTTTTCAGCAATTCTGAGATGCTTGGTTTTCCCTTTGCACCATTAAGGGCCTTGACCTGAGATAAGGAAGCTCTGGAGGAAGCAAAACAAGACAAGGATTCACTTCAATTGGCAGATAAGTCATGGCCAAACTCTTCAATGGGTGGGTCAAACATACAAAAAACGCTCAAGAGGCCAATTGACATTTCAGGCATGGCCCTCTTTGTACCTGAAATGTGCTGCAGCTTGTAGCTCTCTTTCCTAGGATGATGTAAGGAACTGGATAGAAACAGTTGCTCTCTTACTGTCCCCAACCATAATATTTCATGGTCCTTAAGACATATTGGTAGCAGAATAACTGTTTTCTTCTTAACAGGCATCAGTAAATCAAAAAAAACACAAACTGTCTTAGGAGACTGTGAATTGGGAGGACAATATTCATTGCATAATTTTGCTCAAGAGAAATGGTGTTTCTTATTTTTCTAGTGCATCAACCCTGTGGTAACCATCTTCCATTTTCAAAACATCATTAATTTTAATATTGAGCTTGTTTAAATATTTAAATGATCAGACTCAATAGCTTCCCTTTGGCTAAAACCTGACTGCAAGGTCTGTCTCTTACTGTGGCTCTGACAACTAGCTGACCCCTGGAGGAGTATTGAGAGTCTCAGTTAATGCACAGTCAGCCTACACAGATGACCTGGCAAAAGCCCATCCACCTGCTGCATGACAAGAGGTAGAATTAGGGACCTGCCATTGGAGGAAATGGTCACCGGATTGTATTGGAACTGGAGCAGTCAGCATTGCAAGAGGCTGTAGAAACTGACAGGAGAGGGAGAAGGAGGAAAGAGCCAAAACCTATCTGGCAAAAAGGGACAAGAGGAAAACAGGTTGGGTTTACATTAAAAAAAAAAAAAAGACAGATAAAATCTTTTTATTTCAGTTTTTGTTCTCTCCTCCCCAGTGCCAGAATAATATATTTAGCACGTGTTATTTTGGTGCGTTTCCCCGTGATATCACAACAATCATACAAACACCTCCCCACTCGTATATCCGTGTCAGACACGTAGCTGCAATCCTATCCCACCCTGCTAAAGTCCCTGAAAAACTGTTAATGGGTCAATGTTGGTAACATGTCTTTATCCTAGCTTTAAGACTGTGCAACAGCAACAAAAAATGGTAAGAAGGAGAATGACCCACAGAGATTCTGCATTAGACCAAGGAAACATGTTCTAATCCCTCAATCAAAGAGTTTTTAAATTTAATTGTTTCAGGTAATTGCAACTGCTGGTGAGTTACAAGAGGAGAGACGTGGGTCTCTATGTAGGACCAAGAGGATTTAAGACTGTAAAGAGAAAATGGATTGATATTTCTAAGTAGAAATTCTGCAGACTACATATATTACAGTCAATGTAGGTTCTAATATTCTCCCTACTAAAAGATGGCCCTCATAGCCAGGAGAGCAGGGTAACAGCACTTTACACACCTTAAAAATATTCTAGCCCTGGCTATAGCACTATGTAGAGATTATATATTTATTTGTTCAGGCACAAATCAGTTTCCCTCCCATTATCTGGGCAGGACAAACAGAGTTTGCTGCCTTATTTTGACTTGCTCTTGGTACCACAAGATGCCAGCACACTTACGTTCAGAGTATCGGCATGAGGCTGAAGAACTTGACAGTTTCTGTGGCGACATCATAGCCTCCAGGAGGGGAAACCAGAGAGCCTAGAATACATAAGCACAAATATGTAAAAACAGTTAAAACTAAATTTGTAATATTAGCTTCAGCCTTCAGAGGTCAAAACTGTGGCTGCTTCCACACGATGACAAACCACAATTAAACACTATGCTTCCACCCTTTCACAGAGCTGTGCCAAGATTGCTGCGCTTTTGCATTTGCATTATAAAAGAGTGAAACTGCTCTGTTACTTTACCGCCTAGGTCACTCACATCTAAGAGCAGGGGTGCCATCTGCTTGGAAGGAAGGAAGAAGCCTGACTGTGCCCTTAAGCTCGATCACTTTTCAAGCTCAAAACAGTGTAGGGACGAACTCGACTCGCTGACCTGGTTTCCTCATTAAGGTTGTAAGGTATTTGATTTTTACAGAAGACTGAGCACAGGCTTCACCTGAGCTAGGGCCCATCAAGTTCCATTGTAGTATAAATACACACATACAGAACAGAGAGAGGTAGTTAGCTGGGCTAGTCTGAAGTAAGGCAGAAAGCAGCACAGTCTACCCTTACAGTGACTGACTAAGAAATCTCATGCCTCTTTGAACAAGTTCACCTATAAGATGCCTCCCTGTCTTGCCTTATATACAGGGACAACTAGGGTAAGGAGTCCATATAACCAAAGCCATCATAGGGGTTGCTAGATAAAAGCCGGGTAAATCCAGAAGTGAACTCTTCCTATGGTAAGAAATATTAACTGTAACTACATGGGGAGCAAGGAAACAGGGGTAACAAGATCAGAGTTCAAGAACCAATATTATTTCAGTCTTACTTGCTCCAAACCAGATACGAAGCAATGTGAGTATTGCATCTACGGCTGCAGGACAACAGATGGTCACTAACACAAGAGATATTACAATTCACAGCCTGTTTCTTTCCTTCGTGGGTTATTACAGTGTACAACTTTAGGCCTTTGATCAAAAGAACTAATCCCCATTCCTATTCAATCCACAGGGTTTGCGTGGGAGTCTCAGTCATTTTCTGAAATGTCCAAATAAATGAGTTCTTTGAACATTCAACTGAAAATTGCAGATTTGGCAGAAAGACCAATACATAAGGTGACCACTGCTAGTTACCACAGATTTCTCCTAAACAGTGATTAAACAGTAGCAGTTTGAAAATGCTGGCTTGTAAATGAACTCTCCTGCAGGAGGATTGGAGATGGTATGCTTGCACTCCTTACTGAAAAACACCATTGTAAGAAAAGAAATAAAAACACACTATTGAACTGATACCACCTGGGAGAACTGCATGTAGGCCCAATATAATCAATCTGTCCATAATGAAATCTGCCCAGATCACGCACACTATGTAGATCTTCTGGAATCTCAGTCTCACAAGAAGGAAGTACTTTCCCTGTCCCTCAAGACCAAGATGAACAGCACTAAATTCCATGGATCTCAGATGTTAGGAATCTCACATTCCTACTTGCACAAGGAGGATGGAAACACTAGGGTTGAGCCCAAGCCCAGCTCTTAGACATGTTAGGTATACATATCAAATGGAACCCTGGTCTGAAAGGGAGTAGAGAGATAGCACTTCAGGAAGATCTTCAATGCATGTTTTTTCTGAAGGCATTAAGGAAAACGGCCTTTTTACTGCTTATGTCTTGATGTAGACTCTTCCTATGCCAGAAGCAAAAGGTGCTGTCTCAGCACAGGCAAGGCAAGATGCAGAAACTCTCTAGTCCAGGTTCAAGGTTAGAAGCCAACTGCATACTTTGACATGATTAAATGAGAATCTGTAAATAAAAGTAAAGCTTTCTTTGACCCTCTTTCTTGAACGAGGGCTTCTTCAGTATCTCACCTCTATCTACTGCAATCACAGTTATGCCACTGCTTGTGCTACAGCAAAAACTGATCTTGCCCTGGACATGGCCTTTCATAATTTCTGCAATGAAGCAACAGAGCTCAGTGTGCTCCAGGCAAAATATCCCTTGTCCAGGAATACAACTATCAAAAATTCTCATATGCACCATGACAGCAGCAATGTTTCCTTGTACAAGGCAAAGAAGAGGCCTTTCTTCTAGCTGCTGGCTAAAATACCAGCTTCTAGCAGTATGCATTGGTCACTGTGCACAGACATGTCAGGAATAGAGAGGAATATATACAAGGTTCTGCATACTGTATTTCTACAGTTATAGAATTTTATACAAGCACAGGTGCATACAAGACAACTTAACAGAAGACTGGTTTAATGGAGGTGGAATTCTCTTCTTCTGATTCTGCATAGCACTGGAAACTCTGGTAATACAGCATTTTATCCCTTTACCTCTCGCTGCTGCTGGTTTAAATTATGTGAATTCCTCTGGCAAAGTGCAATTGTTTTCAGTAAGGTAGCTTCAATATCCTTTATCGAATGGGACTGTGTTGAATCTAGGTTAAAAAGCAAAACAAAAATGGAGATTACATCATTGATTCCAGATAATTTAAACATGCTACTACTGCCAAATCATTTTGAAAAAAATAAGAATTATGCTGTTCACCTAAAACTTACTCCCTGTAGATAGCAGTAGCTACATTATGAAAACAGATCTCAACTCTTTTTGTTGATTTTGCTGTACAGCAAAATGAACTGTGCTTGCAAAACATTTTGTATGACTGCATAAGTAATTTCTGAGCTTTGGCTTACATTTGCCTTGACACCAGTTAAAAGCATCATGTTCTATTTGATGCCACTGACTCCTGGAGCTGGAGAGCAGCAGTGCAGTACGAGATATAATAACATTTCCTGCAGGCATGGAAGACCTGCTTCCTTCGGGTAATTTGCCTGGTTTTTGTTAATGGGGGAAGCTGACAAAGTGCTGCCAGCTGTAATATTGTTGTTTACTGTAAAAACCAAGATCTCTCTTGCTTTTGTTGCAGCTGTTTTCCCCCATAGGCAGCATGTACACAGGGAGCTACAAAAACTAGCAGGTTTCAGAAAACACTAACTGCTATAATCAGACCTCTAGCCTGCTCCTAAACCCTTGCAAGTGAATTGCTGGTTTGTTCCTGAACCAGTAGGGTTTATAACTCTTGTAACATTTGTTCTATCCAGCATGGTCATGGATACAGTCATCCATATATAACTGGTTTTTTTCCTTTAAGTTTTTAAAATTCCAATAAGCTCTTAGCTTCAATTATATCTTGTGGCAAATGAGCTGTTAATTATGCATTGCATAACACCATTTAAAAAGTAAAACTTAAGTATGCTCACAATGCTGAATGCCCCAGTTAGTTTCATCTCGCTACCCCTAATGATGAGAAAATATGAATACATCAAGACACTCAAGCTGAAACATGGCTAGTTTGTCCTGTTCAATCTTAACTTAGAATTCCCACAAGCCATATTTTCACATTCAGCCTTACAAAGGGCTGAGGGATTTCCTGGCAGACTGTCTCCAGGATTATAACCATGCAAGAAGGCCATGTGTTATATCTCAACCAAGAAAATCCACAATTTGCATGATGGAAAACCCACATCAAGATGTGGAAGATTCCTTGGTCTTTTTTCTGCCACTACTGCCAGATGTTTCTCATTTTTCATAAAGCTTCTGTATTAGAATCACGGGATACACTTCTGATATGTCACTGCAATGCTATCATGACTGCCAGAGAGTAAAGAGCAATTAATTGAACTTTGACAATCCCCTGCAATTCTCTCTTTCAAGGTAACATCTGGGAAGAGCTGGGTGATAAAAAGTCCATTAGAATCATTACCATTAATGTTACAAATACATAATAAAAGGCATTACCGCAGCACCCAGGAATTCTCACTGTAATGAAGAAATCCCACTGTAATGAGCAATGTACAAATACACACATTTCAATTTCTATAGCTTTGTTTCACAGAACATTCTTTTCAAAGGGGAAAAAACGCGGGGAAAAGAATTCACTGCAAAAAAAAAAAATCAACACACATGAAACAAAGACTTACTTTCATCTTCCCGTGTAAGCATCAGCAGCTTGCTTTGCAGTTGCTAAAACAAATCAAAATAGAGCTTCTTAGAGCTGGAAAGCTCTCAGGGTATCAAGGGGAACACATTTATACACAGAGGTCTTTCCCCGCCAACCCCATTTCCCTGCCTGACGGAGAGACTGTAGCAGTGCACAGATTTTTCCTTAGAGATGTAAGAGAACAATAATCAAGATAAGGCACATATATTCTACTTAGGCAAATTTAAGCTTCTAGCTATAAGAGTTAAGCAGAACATCCAGCCAAAATATACCAATGGAGAGACATCTGGCAAGAGAGTCTGAAACACAGCACTCTGATAGAAGCTAAATGTTTCAATTCAACTCAGTAGGAAAAAAAAAAAGACATTCAAATTCAAGGTATGACCATACCACTGCCAAGGTGCTTTGGTGAAACAACCATGTGCCAAACCCAGAAACATGGTAATGAAACTGCTCTGATGGAGCCTTTCCTCCACCCCCCAGTGCTACTCTTGAGATCCATCTCTGGCGTACTGGAAAGCAGCAGCAAGGAGCACCCTCCAAATGTTTCCTGGCTTTGGAGTCTGGCTGGGGGAGCTGGGGCAGTGGCCCTTCCAAGGACCAGGTACACACCAAGTGCACACAGCATAACCAGTTGTACTGACAAAAATGTCAAGCTGTAGAATTCAGGGCCTCGGGTTACTGTACCTCAAGCATTACCAAGAAAGCACCGTGGACATCTCCTTTCTTTTCCAAGAGGTATGAGGAAGCTTCGTGGAGTTGGTGTTTTTGAGTGATCTAGGTACAAAAAAAGCCACAAACTCTACCTTAAGAAATCTTCTGGCTTTTTTCCTTCTTTTAGAAGTGATGAAATGGGATGACCCCCCACAGTACCTCCACCTCACCTGAATGGTCTCCTCCAGTCTGTAGAACTCCAGGACTTGTAGCATCTCTAAAACCTGGTCAGGACTGTAGTGACACAGCAACTCAATGAACTGCTCAGTGATGCAGGGAGATACGTGGATCAGATCCTGATTGATTCCTTCCCTGGAACACAAAAGGCATGAGGGACTTAATTACTACACAGTATACTTCAGAGTGCACATAAGCAGCAGAATAAGAAAGCTACACACAGGAGACAGTACAGGCAACACCATCAGAGCTAGAGGTGGGACAAAAATTGCATGTTGACAACCTTATTTCTGTCCTTCAGTGCATACTACACTAGCAGCAATCAGCCAAGATCAACATATAGGTGAACAATCATCTGCTTTCCATGCTGACTTCAAGGTCAAGATCTGTCCTCTTCAAGATATTCAATAGCCTTGGCACAGGACAACAAAGACTGCCTGAAGCACAAGGCTGAAGACTGTGTTTGATTTCTCCCCTGCACAGGTCCAATAGAACTGTACATCCCAAGGGCAAAGTCATTATGGCAGGACATCAAAGCTCCTCAGAGGATGGCTCCAGATGGTGGAATGAATTCTTACCCCCAACCCTAAAAGCTCACCACTTTCTGTTCCAAGCACATGTAGCATGTCCTAGACCTGTTTTGAGAAGCACACAACACAGCAGCCATAAAATAAAGACAATCAAGCTTTAGTTTCCCCTTGGCAATTGCCAATCACCTTGCTTCATACACCAAAAGAAGGCACTGAGACACAAGAGGGTGAAGGTGCGGTAAGGGCTCTCACACAAGAGAGACAAGGTAATTCCAGATGCCCCTCACACTGAAAGCATGTACATGTATAGAGTACACCATGTATTTAGGCTAGCAGAAGGGACAAGAGGCACGAGCAAGTCAGTCAGTCATCAGAAAGAAGCTGGAAGGAGGGGAAGAGACAAGTCAGTGGTGATAGTCTCTAGGATAAGCATGCACTGTATCACACAGGCACAGAGCTGTTGCCACCTGACAATTACTGCTCCACTCCAGTTACTGTCAGAAAAACCACCATGTTACAAAAAAGTAAAAAAAAGAAAAAGAAAAGAAAACTTCTTGAATTTACTTATATGTCCCTGATTAGAGGAAATGGCTGTATTGCCTGCTTGTCCTGGGCCCTGAGAAGGACTGACCCAACACCTGAGAAGCTGGTCTTGACTGATGCAAGATATAAAGACCCCAACAAGCATTGCAGACTGAAGACAGGCCTACGGTCTGGAGAGACCGTGGTCTCAGCATTTCCTTACTCAACAGTACATCCTGTTCCAGGACAGTTTCCTGCTTTTTGTTTTCATTTTATATTCCCACACTTTACCCCTCAATGGAAGAAGATGATTTTGACAGTATCTTTTATTGAACCGACTACATAGTTGGAAGAGCTGCTGGACGAGTTTTCAGGTACCAACGGCCCTTCTTCTGATCTGAGAGAGAAGGCAGGCTGAGCTACATATAAGTAAAGGCTCCATGTAAATGCAAAACAGTCTGCTTTGAGAGATGGAGGAAAACTGTGAGCTAGGGTAAAGAGGTATTATCAGGATCCATTATAAGACAAAAGAAGTATAGTAGAACAGACAATCTGGTTAATGGCAGAGTGAGACCATTCAGGAAGGAGGTAGTTACTTATGAAACGCAGGGGGATTATTGGCAGTAGTTGTAACAAATCATAAAGCCACTGTCTACATTAAGTCCAGATTTTTAAAAATGTTTTTATACTGTTCAACAGTTATGAACTTCTGTTCCCAGGCCCATCTCCCGAGCGTGTTTTATAAATTCCCTTCAGAAAACAAAGATGGTGAGGTCAGAAGTGGTTGTTCTGTGGAAAAAAAGTGTTCCTATTAATATTTGTGCATCTGTCCTTTATATTTTCTTCTGTGAGCATTTATTCTGGTGTGTAGTTCCTGTCCAGTTTCACCCACAGTTTCCACAAGGGCAGCTGGTACACTGGATGAGATGAGCCACATTCTGTCATGTATATGCGTAAGATAACAATACACCAGCTTTATCATAAGAATGTAAGAAGTGCCTTACTGGGTCAGACCAATGGTCCACCTATCGCAGTATAGGTGAGATAACTGTCTCCAACAGCAGCAGAAATGGACAGTGTACAGAGAGATAGGTGAACCAGTTATCTCTAGAGGATCTACTCCCTACTCAATACCCTCCCCGACATCTACCATTTATTAGATAGAAGAGATGTGTTAGATGCGCTGGAGATACCAGAGGAAACATGCTCAACTATTCTGTTCAATAGCCATTAATAGATCTATCAATCATGGATGAATTTATTCATTTCCTATCTGAACCTATGTTATCTGCCTCCACCACCTCCTGTGGCAATGAATTCAAGTTAACTACACATTGCATAAAAATAACTCTCGTTAGTTTTAAACTTGTTACCTACTAATTTCAGCAAGTGCCCCACTAGTTCTAGTGTTCTGGGACTAGGGTCACTTTTACACTTGTTCTGAGGCTGGGGACGAGAAGCCAGTGCTTTAATTACAGCAGCTCTAAGTGCTGCTTTAATTAAAGCACTGTAACAGCTCACTTAGCAGTACCCCTCCACTTAAAACTGGCAGCAGGGGCACCTGAACTAAAGCTCAATCAACAAGCTTGAGTTCAAGCACCTCCATCACCATTTTTAAGCATGGCGAGGCTGATACATGAGATGCAGAAGACTGCTGAAGCACGGTAATTACCATGCTCCAGCAGACGCAATTAACTGAGTCTGCTCTGATGTGCTGTAAAGAGCAATCTCCCCACTCTTGTACAGGCACCCTTAGTGAACCTATTTGTTCAGCACTGGTGAGGTCACATCTGGAGTATTGTGTTCAGTTTTGGGCCCCCAACACAGAACGGACGTGGACAAGTTGGAGACATTTCAGCAGAGGGCAACAAAAATGGCTAGGGGCTGGGTCACAGGACTTGTGAGGAGAAGTTGAGGGAACTGGGCCTCTTTCATCTGCAGAAGAGAAGCCTGAGGGGGGATTTAACAGCAGCCTTCAACTACCTGCAGGGTGTTGCCAAAGAGGATGGAGTTGAACTGTCCTCAGTGGTGGCAGATGACAGAACAAGGAGCAATGTGCTCAAATTGCAGCAAGGGGAGTTTAGGTTAGACATTAGGAAAACCTCTCTGACTAGGATAGCAGTAAAGCACTAGAACAGGCTACACAGAGAGGTTGTGGACTCTCTATCCTTGGAGGTTTTGAAGACCCAGAGAGACAGAGCCTTGGGTGGGATGATCTAGTTGGGTATGGTCCTACTTTGAGGAAGGTGTTGGACTAAATTTGACTTCCTGAGGTCCCTTCCAATCCTCATTTTCTGTGATTTGGTCCACACCCTTCATGATTTTACGGACCTCTATCATATCCTTCCGCAGCCTTTTCCTTTCCAAACAGAAGGGTTCTAGCCTTTTTGAGTCTCCTCTGGTATGGCAACTGCTGCAGGCTCCTGATCATTGATTGCCCTTCTCTGTCCCTTTTCTAATTCTACTACATCCTTTTTAAGATGTGGGGACCAGAACTGCACACAGCATTCAAGATGTGGGTGCACCACGTATAAAGCACATGTATAAAGCCATGATGATATACTCCCATTTATTTTCAATTCCATTCTTATCAATGCTCAACATTTTATTGGCTTTTATGGTGGCTGCTGCATATTAAGCTGATGTTTTTAGAGAACTATCTACAGTGACTCCAAGATCTTTCCTGAGTCGTAACAGCTAATTCAGGGCCTAACACTGTGTAATATGGTTCAAAACCCAGAACGTATACAGGCAGTTCTCGACTTACAACGTTTTGAGTTACAACATTTCGCACTTACAAGGTTTATAAATTGACATCCAGTTTCAACTTTATTACTTCAGTTTCGACTTACAACGCTTGATCCAATGCAACACCATGCCAGTGAACAAGTTCGCTGCATCGCCCATCTCCCTGAAGAACATCTGTCCAAACTTCCTTGGACACATTCTTTAAGAAAGCAGACAAGACTCCAGAAAAGACTCCAGCCGAGAACCCTTCAAAAAGTCCAGCAAAGTCACCTCAAAGAAGTCCTTCCAAATTAATATGATTACTATTTACAATATAAATACATTAATGTAGCTATATTACTCATCTATAATTGATCGAGTACAAAATTCTGGGGTATTTTTGGTGAAAATAGGGTATTGGGCCTTGGTTCAGGAACCAATCCCCCTTTTATAACCCTGTTTCTCATGAGAAGATTGGTTCCAAGTTACAATGTTTTGACTTAAGACGTGCTTTTCAGGAACCAATTGTGTCATAAGTCCGAGAACTGCCTGTACTTGAGGTTATTTTTCCCCAGGTGTATTACCTTGCACTTGCTGACACTGAAGTTCATCTGCCACTTTTTTTGCCCACTCACTTAGCTTGGTGAGGTCTTTCTGTTGCTCCTCTCTATCGCCTTGGGACTTGACTACCCAGAATAATCTTGTATGATCTACAAACTTGGGTATTTCACTGTGTACACCCATTTCTGGGTTACTGATAAATATGTTGAATAAAATAGGGCCCAGCACAAACCATTGTGGGACTCTGCTTTTGACCTCCCTCCACACTGAAGAGTGACCATTTAGCCCTACCCTTTGCTTCCTATCACCTCTATCCCTTAAGGCAGGAACAGAGAAGGGAAAGAGAAAAACAAAGTCAGGTACTTTTCACTACTGCACAAAAAGGGTTTTAAAAAGGTGAGAAATAAGGGAAGGAGGGAAACCCAAATCATTGCTCTCCTCATTTGGCATGGTTGGAAGTAAAAGACTCAAGAAAGACTGCTTGTAGTGCAGCCACATGCTAAAGCAGTGATTCTCAACAAGGATGCCAGGGCATCCTGGGGTGCTACCAGATCCTTTGATGCGTGCTGCAAGGTGTAAGATGATAAGTAAACAAGCAAATAAATAAAGGCTCAGGGTTGTCCCCATCTGAATTATCCCCCCAACCCACACTGCTTAGCCCCTCTGCAAGGAGGTAAGCACCGTAACCTATAAATTAGTTTTTGAAATTGTGTGCTGCTCAATTCACACAAGTTATGGAGGGGTGCACTGAGGTCAATGAGGTAAGCCTTAAGTCCAAGAAGGTTGAGAACCACTGTGCTAGAGTCTTCAGGTAGAAAAAATGCCTGCCTTCCCCACTCAGAGAAAGAAAAGTGCAACCCAACTGTGTTGGACTGGGTTAAACTCTCTCTTCTATTATTTCCAGTTATGATGAGCCTAAAAGCTATGACCAGAAGTAGCTCAGCAGGCATGGAATTTGTCACGCAATGTTTCTCGTTTGCTGGAGGACGTGTCAACATCCAGCCACAGGGCCACTATGCATAATCCAATTCTCCTTCCTGCATCGAAAGTCAAACCCATCCCTGCCATAAGGAAGAGCAATCCTATTAGGCTGAATTAAGTCCTTTGCTTCTGTCCTTAACAATCTGATACAAATATCTGGCTGCTACACCTTCCAAACAGAAATCAAATACACGCTATTGTGGATTGTGAAATGGAAATGGAAAGCATTCCTTCCAGAGGCCAAGGGCGGGTACTAGCTGCAATACAATATGTATTTTTAAAGTAAATGCACTTGTCCCCACAGGGAAGATCACAGAATGGCAGTTCCATTAACACTTGCCAATGTAGCCTTGAAAAAAAGTTCCCTCCGTACCAAAAGGAAAAAATATCTTGTAGCTTTCAATACAAAAGTGTTCAGAACTTGTATTGCATCTTCAGCAAAAGGTTTTAAAAAACAAAAACAAACGAACAAAACTTACAGTTACTTTCTTAAGCAGCTATCACAAAAGTCTTACATAATTTTGCATGACTGACATCTCTATGCAAGTTACCCAGGACTGTCGTAAGAGTACTAGTGTTAATGCAGTATTGCCAACCCCACCATGTCAAAAATCATTAGACAAACACTTGAATATCAAGAGATTAGGCATGGGCAACTGCTGCCTCTTGACGTCAGTCAGCAACCGGGAGCTGTTCCCTGGTGGCTGATCACGCTGACTGGGAGATCCCCTGGCATCTGACCTCACTTTTGCTGGCGGCCCTGCTCCTCAGCTGGTGCTTCCAGCAGGACACCAGTGCTCCTGCCTGCCCTCCCACCCATTGCCTAAACAGGGAGTACAGCCTGACAGGGGGTACACCAGCAGTCTCAGGGGGTGCACATGCACCCCCTACATGTCACCACTGGAGATTAGGAATGTAAACTACGAGATGCTATTTTTGAAGTCTGTGTGTGTGTGTGTGTGTGTGTGTGTGTGTGTGTATGCGTGCGTGTTTTATTTGTGAAGGTATGGGGGGCTTTGGGTGTGTGTGGGGGGTTTGGAGCCCAGGAAGGGGAGGTCCCCGCACACCGTTGCAGGATGCAGGGTAATGTGGGTCAGGAGTGAGGGGCAGTAGCAGGGCCGGGTGGGGGCTGTCGCTTGGGAGCGAGGGGCAGGCAGGCACACACACGTGCACGCGCACGCACGCACACACGAACAGCTGCCCACAGCTCTGTTGCACAACTTGCCCCCGCCCCCATTCACTCCAGTCCCTCCCCCCTCCATCAGGTTCTCGATCTGCCCCTTCCCCTCCACAGACTTACCAGCTTGGCACTCTCTACTTGTGCCAAAAGAAAAAAATCTCCAAGATTTGATCAGTCTTTCTTGAGTCTTTTCCTTCCAGTTATGCCAACTGAGGAGAGCAATGATTCAGGTTTCTTTCCTTCCCTTATTTCTCACCCTTTTAAGTTGATTTGACTTGGAAATCAGGAGTCTTGTGATTCTTTCATGAGAGCTGGCATTACTGTTAATGTGCTGTTCCACAAGTTGTACTTTGCTGACCGGGTACATCACAGGCTCTGATGGTGAAAGGCTTTGGCAGTTCAGAGCTGTGATGTGGAGGCTTTACCTTGCATTAGAATTCCCCTCAACTTGCAATTACACGTGTGGTGGCTTTGCACAGCTGAGATGGCATTGTTGTCCTTTCAGCTCCTTTAAAATTACTTTTACTTAAAATAGAGGCTGTTTCCTCCTGGCTGCACTGTTTTGCTTTTTTTTTTTTTAATTTAAGCCACCTGGTATTTTGATCTACTTTTTCTTTTTGTGTTGCTGTTTTCCAACTGCTGGCTAATAGCACGTGTTTTTATCATGGCTTCATCCCTATAGCTTCACAAAAAAGAAAGCAAGGACAATGAGAACACAGCTTCTTCCTGAAGGTGAGTTTACACAAGTGAGGAAAAACAGTGCAGAGATCTGGGCTCACATGCACAACCTAGCATCTGGAAACTCCTCTGGCATTACGATCGACTCCTGCAGGAAGAAGCTGGGATTAGCCTTATTTGATCATGGTGAGGCAGTATAATTGCCCTCTTGAAGCTTTTGCTCTGTTACAAATATACAGCAACCATTATAAATAGAAAACTGGCGTGTCACAAGGTACCAGCAGAAGCAGACAACATCATTTTGGTTAAAAAAAAAAGGCATGCATAGGAAACTGAGCTAGCAGAAATGCTAACTACAGACAAGAGACACTGAGCACCATACTTGAGAGCCAGACAGCAGCTCAAGGTTGGGGAAGGGATGGAGGCTTTGAGTCTAAGATCTGCAGCCACCCATGGAAACATCATCCTACTCCTTCTGAAGAACCAGTACTATGGTACTGCTGCCAGCCCAGGGAAAGGTCATTAAGAAAATGTCCTTCAAAAGCAAATCACCTCTTAGCCTGTAAGAAGACTGTTTTTGTCCCAGGCACCTCAACCCTCACTTAAGCATAGCCTCTTACATCCTGAAAAAGGCCACCCTTCTCTCTCCTATCTGAGTGAGTTCTTGAATGCACCCTGCTTCTAAATGAATGGAAAGCCATGCTGTGCACAGCTGCTTGTGCTGGCATGCAACTTATCTCTGGGCTTCCCTCCCAACCACACTTGCTTGTTCCTTGGATGCAGGAGGTAGAAGAAGTCCTGCCTAAAAGCAGCAGGAGATAGCCCTGTACCACCTCTCATTAGTCAAAGGACCAGATCCCAGAAGGGGAATCACCAGCAACACCCAATCTTCTCCTGGGCACAGGTATCTCAAGTGACCTTGGAGAAGTACCCAAGCAGCTAGCTGGGAACAGAAACAGCAGCTTTCCATATTTCCTTCTAGTTCAAGTCCAAATAACTACCAAACTTGGCCTCTCATTTGATGCTCATATTCACCTATTTAAAGAGTTAAAATATGTACCCAAAATATGAAACACCTCATTTTTCTACCAGAAATGTTCACTTGTATAACAAGAGAGAATAATTTTCTTTGCTGTGGCAATCAGTGGGCAACGTTCTCTGGCCTATGCTACTTGGGAGGTCACACAAGATGTACAGAATATTTCCTTCTGGCCTGAAAATGTATAAATTATCTCTTCTATTTGTCAAAAACGTAAGAGCTCTTCACATCAGCCCAGAATTTTCAGAAGACAAAATGAAGTTTGCTGAAACGGTTTGGCAATATTAACTGTTGTAACAAAGTCTGATAACATCTCCAAACGCTTCATGTCTGATACCTCCATATTTGTTTGAAGAATTAGTAAAGCCATAACTAACTACATTAACATCAAGTCCTCTTCTTTCCATCTTATTTTATTGCACACTTCTTTAAAAGATTAAGCTTTTTAGACTCTTATATGTAATGAAAAATGTTAGGATGAAATAAACCCACATAAGCACGAAGAATTACGAGACTATCTGGACCTTGGAAATCTGCCCGCAAGTTTTGTAGATTTAATTCTACAAGACAAATAGATATATAGAGGCATCTTTTCCAAGGAAGCTCCTCTTTCAATTCCTCTCCATAAGCTGTCCCCATATTACAGTGCTGTCATGCAGATGCACATCTTTATGCTGCCACCTTCTAAGTCCACACAGTTCATTGGCTTGTCTCTCATGTCTGTGTTTTCATCTCGCAAGGGGGAAGACTGTGGATAGGGCAAACCTGACAGAACACAGACTCAGCGTGCCATCTGACCTCCTTCAACATTTGCTAACCGTTGGGGTTAACGGGATTTACCCATAAAGATTATCTGGAAGGCGGCACCCCAACTGAGAGCCCAGATACCCCAAGGAAGGAAACCTGACAAATATCTACAATGTGAATTGCTTGTTTACAAATGGCCTTGTCCTAACTCTAATGCAAAACCCCCATGAAACCCTTCAGTGCCCCAAACATGGATACAGCCACAGGTACAATGCATGTGAATGGCTTATTCAGGCTTTACATTTAAAAGGGTGCCCAAAAAAGCTCTTCCTGAAAGCAGGCAAGCAAAGGCCCTTCCAGAATTCAGAGAAATGCATTTCTCAAGTAGCATCCAGAACCAGCTTCCCACATTCACTGTCCACCCCAGAGCTCAAGGAGGGAGGATGCTATGTTGAAGGTATGAATCACACTCTGAGTGCTTGCTCAAGCCAGTCATCCAGGTAACACAATACCTCCATCCCTTCCCCAGGCCAAAAGAAAAGGCTTTCTATGAGAAAGTTTTATCCTAGCTTAAACCATTGCTTTTTCTCAGAGATGTGAAAACATGAGTCCTAAAGGACAAGGCCTCTTAATGAGCACAGGGCATTTCACATAAGAAAAATGGGAATGCACAACTGGCCTGGAAATGACACCAGCACTTGTTAGGACTCCCAGCCTTGAGAAAGGCCCAACTTCTTTCCTTAGCACTTTGGCAGAAGAAGGATTAGGAAGGAGTGCTGCAGTTTGCTATGGGCTGCAACCAAGTGACAGCTCCTGAGGCTTGCTAGTACAGTGATCAATCAAAATTTGGACACGTCATTAAAAAGGTCCCCCCTGCCTCTCCTCGCCAAGAAGTGATGCATCAGCTAAAAGAGGCGAGTTCAGGATAGAGACAGGGAGCACAGAAGCCAGCAGTTTTACAAGAGATGAGTGCACCACAATGGGAAGAATAAAGAGATGAGCAGGATCATAAGTATATAAGGCCTTACCAAAAAGGAACATGCTGGACAATTACATATATAGGGGGAAATGGGTTCACCCAGGTCCCTTCTACCTCCACATTTGCCATAGCCCTAGCCTCTCCAAAAGGAAGGGGTGTTACCAGCAACCTTCCTCCAACACCTCCATGCCAGAGAGCCTCTCTGCCCACACCACATTGTAGTGAGCTGATTAACTTGGCAAGATTGTCAAACCAATATTAACACAGCCAGAAATGCAGATTGTCCTGAATACAGATATTACATGCTTGCAGCTCTCAGCATTTCGGTAGGTACTGGCAGCACCTTACTGAGACGCACCACAGAAACGGATGAATTTTGCTGTGGGTGTTTGCAATGGAAATTCCATCTCTCCCTGGAAATGATCAGGAAATGAAAATGTAAAAAAGGCTTTGATAAGTGAACTGTAGCAATACCGCTTACTCTCTACTTTCTATCACTGCTTATCAGTCATGGACACAAGGACATTTGGTTTTAATTTCCCCCAAGGCAATTTCTATTAACCTCCTCCCCCCACCTACTTTAAAATAAACCTCTAGCCAAATTAAATGGGCCAGATTAATCTCTGATGTAGCTCTACTCACTTTAGTGCTGTTACACCAAAGGGATGAACCTGGCCCCCTTGGCTGTCAGGAAATCATTTGTATTTGGGACATTAAACTCATTTCTTCCTCCATTTTAATAAAAAAAAAAAAAAAACAGCCTGGAAGAGGATATAAACATTCAGATTGACTGGAGAGAGACAGATGTTTCTGGAAGGACCTGAATCATAATTCTTCATTCTGACATGTTGTAAAGTCTGAGAATTTTTAGAATTATGCTTTTTTTCTTCTCATGTATTTACTGTGGATATTCACAAGTGTTCTGTTGCCACAAGACATAAGTGAGATTAAGCCTTCGGTAATAAATACAAAATAGTTCACAGACTAGTACAGAGGAGTTCCACTACTTTTGAAGTGGAAACAGTATGCTGAAGTACTCCTTGTTACATGTACCATTATACTGGCAACAAAATATAGCTCGTGCAAGCTTAAGCATTATGAATTATGGAACTATTGTAACTCCAAAAAATCTAAGATCTCTTCAGAGAATTTCAAGAATAACATGGGTCAGGGAATGATTTCAGCAAAGCAAAATCCCAGCAATTCAGGTCTCATCCTTTGCTCTGCAACCATACATTTAGTAGAGTCCTTTAGATTGCAATCTGTCTAAAGTCCTGCCTAGCCTTTGCTCTGTGATAATGTTGATATGTGCAATCCAGACAGATTTTTTTTTTTTTTATTTACTGTTATGATTCGGGATGCCAGAGCATCCTGCTACAGCCCAGGAAGAATTAATGAGCTTTGCAACATGGCTACACATATTAACAATCATGTGAACCTTGCTGAAGGGCAGATGGTGAGAGAGAACAAGCTGCGTGGCCTGACGTAGCTTGCTGAATGTCAGCCCTGCACACAAAGGGGAGATATCTTGTTAGGTCAGATTTACAAAGCAGATAGTTCTGCTACTACAAGGGCTTTGCTGGTGATGAACTGAGCAGAGGGCGTAATATGTTTCCATATGACAGACGACAGGGGAAGCAGTTACTTCCTAATTATTTCAGGGCAGAGTTGAATCAGTTTGTTACCTGGAGATTTATGAAGCCTCTTCCTGGGGAGAAGAAAAAAATTAACACCCAAGCTGATGTCTTGCCTCACTGTTTTGTTTGTCACAATGCTCTAGTAGCAATACAGTAAGATAAACAATGCCGCCATACACAAAACTAAGCTGCAGCAGCACCTATTTGACAACTGGCTTCCTAGCAATAGGATCCAAACAAGAAAAGTCCTGCAAAGAATCACAGATAGTGAGGGTTGGAAGGGACCTCCAGAGGTCACATCTAGTCCAACCCACTGCTCAAAGCACGACCAGCTCCAACTAGATCATTCCAGCCGGGGCTTTGTCCAGCCAGGCCTTAACAACCTCCAAGGATGGGAAGTCCACCACCTCCATTGCATTCCAATGTTTCTATTGCAAACACACACCACTTCTTTTAAGTAACCTCTCTAGGTAGTTTAATACTAAGCTATGTACTGAGGAACCAACACAGGCTCTGGCTATAAATCATGGGCACGTGCATTAGAGAGACTTGAGGAAGGTTAAGTACCTAAGTGCACTGGTCAGCTGTAAGAAGACCATGAGGTGACAGTGTGACACAGCTATAAAAGAGACCAATAAAATTCTAGGGTGTACTGGGGGAAGGTTGAGCATATTCAGTAGAGACATGTACTTAATACTTGCCTGGAGTTCTGGGCACCCATGTTCAAAGAAGATGCATTTAAATTGGAAGAGGTACAAAGAAGGGTCCCTACATTGGCCAAAGGCATGGAGACCTTGTCTTACGAAAGAAAGGAAGCTTGGCTTTCCACCTTCCTGTGAAGCATTCAACTTGAGCTGACAGTTTTGGCTGGGCACACACATGCTCCCATTCATGCTTAGAAAGCTCAGAAGTCATACACATCACCAAATCTGGTATCAAGAAAGAATTTTTCCCTTAGGCCAGATCAGAATGAAGGATGGGGGATATCTGTTTTCCTTTGTGGTATGGGGCACAGTCGTTTTCCTAGGATTGTCTAACTTAGTGAAGGCCAACCTTTTTGGCAGATGTGCCACAAATTAGGCCTGCACTCTCTCCAAGTACCACTCCAATGCCCTTCCCCTGCCTGATCTGCTGCTCTGCTTTCTCCTCCCAGCCATGTACTCCCTGGCTGCTTTACTCTCTGCTTCCTTCCCTGTATTCCCTACCCAATTTGCCACTGTTTTCTGCTTCCTGCTTTATATGCCACTGCGCTGCCTGTCCCCTTCCTGATCCACCATGTGCCTCACACAGGCTACCCATGCTACCTTTGGCACCCATAGGTTGGCCATCCCTAGTCTAAGCAGGTATTAACCAATTACTTCTGTTGTTGTGGGGCTAGGGCACTGACAGTAGCTTCCTCCCCCCCTGCTTTTACCTATGGCATGCTGGCACGGTGTTTCTGTAGTTACAGGCCTTGTTGTTCTGGGCTAGGGTTTGAAGTGGCAATTTTATGGAATCCTTAAATAGATGGTTAAGAGTAGATGCAGTGGTCTGCACCAGTGCCCATGAGTCCCCTTCCACTATGTTCATCCTAAGTGCTCAAACAGTTTATCAGTTGGGAGGGTGATGAAGCTCTGAAACAGGTTACCTAGACAGGTTGTAGAAACTCCATCCTTGGAGGTTAAGACCTGGCCAGACAAAGCCTTGGCTGGGATAATATAGGTGGGGCTGGTCCTGCTTTGAGCAGGGAGTTGGACTAGATGTGACCTCCTGACATCCCTTTCAACCCTCATTTTCTATTATGCTAACTGCAAGCTAAATGCAAAGGGCATGCAGACAGGCTCACTGACAAGGACTGCACATTTGCTGAAACCTTTAGAAGTAGAAGTAAGAGCTAACTCTGAAAAATCCAATTAACATCCTATCAAAACCCAACCTTCCCGTTTGCCTTTCATAACATAACACTTGATACTACTCAGGGAATGCTTAGCTATCCCCAGAGGGATCCTGGCAACGCTGGGAATTTAAATGTATGCCTCCTTCCCCCTCCCTCATTCCTGTTTCTCTTCCAGTGAAACATGAATCATTAAATGGTTGAGCTCTCGAGCTCCACTCTCCAGAAGAAAATAAGTTACATTAGCACTTGCTGGAAGGCATCTTGAGTACCACATAAATGTCTTGCAAGAAAGAAACCCCCCCCCCCCAAAAAAACCCCAACACATAGCACTTGAAATGAATATTCAGTTGGAGGGAGACACCTGGTAACAGCAATGCTGAGAGGAAAAAAGAAGACAAACCTCAGCAGAGAGAGGGAGCTGCAATGGAATATGGCAGCATTTTGGGGCTGTAATAAAAAGGGAGTTTAACAAGAGGCAAGGAAATAAGCATTTTTTTTTACTGGTCTCTTGGTATGACCACATAAAGGACTATGTGCGCAGTTCTGAGCCAATAAATAAAAATACAGGCAAACTGGCAGCATTCACACAAGAGGTACAGAAGCTCAGGCAGACAGAGATCATCTCACAGCCCTCCTTGTGCAGTCCCTTGAGCTTTGGTTCTCAGCCTTTTTTGTGCCAGGACCCATTTGTAAACGACAAGTCCTGAACCAGTAAATAGTTTAAATAGAAAATAGCCCCCTGCCCCGCCAGTGCCCCTCATTCCCAACCCACTGCCCCCACCCCCAGTCCTCAGCCCCCAGTGTGAGGCAAGGGGTGGGGGGGAGGGGGGGAGCATGGGGGGTCACATACCCCCCATATTTGTACACCCACAGCAGGCATGGAGCTGCAGCCTGGCCAGACTGGCATGAGCAAGAGCCACCTCTGCGGCCCTGTGTGCAGGACCCAGCACAGGGGGGGCAGAGCGGGGGAGCGAGACTTGTTGCTGCCACCACCACTGGGACCCCTGCGCCAGCTGTGCCACCAACCACGCTAGGCATAACAATCGGAGGAGCCATGCTGCCCTCATCTTGTCCCTCTGCCAGCCGCTTGCACATCACCAATCCCTTCAGACCACCCACACTGCCCACTACCCCACATCCCCTCTGGGGTACAGCTGCGGCCTGAGGGGAGTGGCAGCAGTGGCTGCGCCATGGTGGCAGGCTAGAGGATGAGCAGCTGGCAGTGGGAGGAGGAGAGGGCAGCATGGCTCTCTCCCAACCCCACCGTTACTTCTCGTGTTGCTGGCAATGAGGCTGGTGCAGGGGCCCCAGCAACGCTGGCAGCAACAAGTCTCGCTGGTATGCTCTGCCCTTCCATGCTGGGTCCTGCCTGTTGGGCTGCAGAGGAGGCTTCTGCCCATACCAGTCCAGGCATGCTGCAACCCCATACCCGCTATAGGTGCGCAAATGAGGGGGCATGTGCCTCCGCCATACTCCACTGACATGTCACCTGTGCCCTCCTGCCCCTTGATGCATAGTTTATGCCACCCCCCAGCCCTCCTCCCACTCCCCCTAGCCCCAAGCAGCCCTTCGTAGACAAGAACTCTGCCAGCCTGCAAGGAGAAACCTGCAGTTTCCAGCATTTTACTCCTTTAAAGGAGAATCCATTTTTAAAGTTTGTTCACAACTCTTTCGTATATTCTTGTGACCCATTTTTGGGTCACAACCCATGGGTTGAGAAAGACTGCCTTAGAGCAACTCAGGTATGCAATCCAAAGCAGGTAAAAAAGGATCACAGAGTCATCAACTCAACCACAGTTGGCCATCTCTTTAAGGAAACCATACATGAGCCTTTCTGGCCCAAATGTCACCAGCAGGATGTGGATTCTCTTCTGGGGCCCAGGCCTTCAACCTGTGGAAGGTTCCAAAAGGGACATTGCTTTATTCCCTGAAAAGGCAGGGTTGGGCCAAGTACAGGCTGCAGGGCTGTAGGCTTATATGTTGTTTAAGATCAATATAACCAACATTTTGAGCTATTCTTGATTTACAAATGGTTCAATTTACTTACACACCTTGGGTCAAGAAGACTCCTCAAAAACTGGAAAAGCAAGAACTGGTCCTAGAGAGTGAGGAAAACAAACAAGGATTAATATTTAAACACTATGTTGTAGTTCAGAGCAATTTTTACATGATAGCTTCTGAAGGAACTACAATTAATTCTGATGGGACCAATTCCCATGGAGAGACTGGTCTGTGATTCTTCTTGACCACAGATTTTTCACCAGTGTCACTTGTTGAAAGACCATCTCCACCCTGTGCTCACTCTCTGGTGTCTAATTGGTGTTGTGACCTCTACAAGGCACCCTGTCTCAGAAACCCCAGAGCTGCCCCATCAAGCAAAGAAATACAAACTTACCAGTAACTGGAGTTCTTTAACATGCATTAGCTACACACACATTCTCTCTTCCAGCCATATCTCAGGCCTGTGAGCTTTGATCACAGGCTTTTTGCCTTAGCAGTGCCTGTGGAAACTGCCTGTCTGTCTTCCATCCCTGCTCTCAGGAGATAGAGAGGCAGCGTGCATTTCCAGCTCCCCTGCTTCCTCTCAGCTGCAGAGTCCCATATTTTATTGTGACAGAGGATAGAGGGCAGTTCAAATGTTTCTGAGACCAATGCATCTCACAAGAACTCCGGTTACCAGCATATAATTTTATTTTCTCTTTTGTGAAAGGGTCCCCATCCACATTTGCTCTTGTGGGTGACTCCAAAGTAGTGCCCACATACCTGAAGGCAGGCATCCAAGTCCCCTAGATGAATAGGAACTGTAGGACTACTTGGCCAAGTGCACCATCTATCCTGGAGGCTTCCACAAGGATGTAAAGGCATAAATAGGACTCCTGGTGGCTGCCCTGCAGATGTCACCTACAGATGTTATGCAGGGAAGTTATGGAAGGGATTTGGGTACTAGTGGAACAGGCCCACATGGCAGGAGATGGATTCACCCGGGTGACCTCACAGCCTCATATCCAGTCAGACAACCAAATGCGTTCCAAAATGGGGAATGCTTCCTAAATCCATCTTATTTGCTGGATCAGCCAAAATGGACCAAGCTTTGGGCAACTCAAACCCAAGATAAGCACAAAAGAAGGTGCTGAAACCACCTAACAAACAATCTATCAAAAAAGTAAAACAAACCAACCAACCCAGGACAATTGAATGGTGAAATTATGTACAATTTTGGTAGGCATCACAAAAAAAAAAAAAAAAAAATTGGAGAAAATGAAGAAAGCCACAACAAAAATGGTTTTGTATCCCAGCCAGCTGCAGGATAGATAAGAAATGAGAGTCTATACAGTGTTCAGTTAGAAGGACACACATGTCCCCTTCTGCCAATTAAAGCTTCTCGGCAGGTTTCAATGAGCGAAAGGCAAGGAACAATCCCAACTCCACCCTCTACCACCTCCCTCCAGGATGTCTCTGAAGGGACTGTGTCAGGAGGAACCAGAGCCAGGGACTTCTTGCTGTGTATTTATGGAAGGAGAACATCAAGAACTGTTTTAGTAAGGATCTGGATGGCCTACATCAAGCCATGTGCTAGTGTACAGCAAAAGGAGAAAGAAATTTTCCCAAGGTGTGAGTTATTCCAAAGCAACCCACTTTGGGCAACTCACTGGTTCTGGGCATTTCCTGACAGGACGCTGGACTAGGAGGTTCTGCCATCTGCTCTGCTCTGGAGATTCCTATGCATATGGCTAACCCAAGAGAGAAACATAATACAATTACAGCACAACGCAGTTCAGCCCAGCACCTGTTGCAGCATCTTTACCTGAAGGTTGTTAATGATCCCCTCAAGCTGATCATTGAAGTGAGTGGTGATCAGGTCTGCAGCTTTGCCAGGGCTCAGCAAAAGCAGCTCCTAGGGACAGAAAAACATACCCCCACCTAAATTAGCTTTAGTTTCACAGGCTATAGGATCATGCATTAATGCTGCATCCACATACACTGTAATACTATTTACACCTCCATGTGACAGCATGTGAAATTTAGCAATGAACACCACTGGGAGAAGAATGCTTTTGAAGTGACAATTAGAAAAGGTGACAAGTTGTTATAGTTTTGGTCCAAATAGACTCCTCTGAAGGCTGACTGAAGGAGGTACAGAACTGGCAACGGAAGAGTGCAAGAGACCTCACACCTCTGAGGCAAAGGTCTGAATTGAAGAAAGGCTTCTCCTCCCATACCTCTTCAACATCCTACATTTGGGCTGAGATTGCAGGGAGAGGACTCAGACCCAAAACCTAATTTCAGAAGGCATTTATTGGCAACTCAGTGGTATCAATGTCTGATAACCACAGACCTGAGTTGGACTGAAACTAGCAGCCTACAAGTGAACATCTCGGTAACTGAAAATGGAAAAAACAGAAAGCTTTTTAAGCCAAGATGATACAACAAATAACAACAGGGTAGCAGATAAAGAAAAATGGCCTTTATGAATGAAATCCGTTCATTCTGCTCTAATGCAAAACATTTCATTACATGCTAAGAACTGGTCTACTTTTCAGTACTGCATCTGCCATAGCTCTGCCACTACCGCCCCTTGGTGTATGGGGGCAGAAGGGAGTTTCTGCTGTTTTGTGGGATGCCACCCATGTGATATAAAACCATGCTAATAAAAACTCTCTTCCATCAGCATAGCCGTGTCCAGCCAAGGTTTTTCTGACAGAGCTTCATCAGCTACTGACAGTGATCTTTTCACACCCTTATGCCAACAACATTTTGTAATGCAGCCCATGCCTAAGTTCTTACCATCATTTATACTCATAAAAGTTATCCACATACGAATATGGGACCCAGGACCCCAAAGTGTGCTAAATAAGGTATGTACATTCATAGTATTGGCACAGCACATGCACTGTAACGTTCCACTCCCAATGCATAATACAAGGCATATTTTAACCAAACTGGTGTACATTTGGTCAGAAATTTGGCAAAACTTCTTAATCTGTCTGTTTTGTCTTCTGGATAAATCAGTCCAATACAGAACAGAATTTATAAAAATTACCGGAAGTCGCATCTCAAGTCTCAAACAGTGAAATTTAAGTGAATTTTCTGTGTTCCTAAACGTAACTAAAAACACTGAAAAAAGGCCATTGTAAACTGAAATTTGATACACAATTCTTATGGAAAATAAATGCTTTACTTAGTTTAAAAGGAAGATTTTACAAACCTACCAGATAATTATGAAAATAATGGACGGAGGGAGAAAAGTTTTTCAGCTTCGTAATTATATCATCGGTAAATATAGTTTGGAAGAAACTGCTGGCAGGAATTTGGAATGCATTCGGACACATTACCAAGGTAAAAGATAGTACAGGGAGCGTATTATTAGTTTAGATGCTCCTGCTCTCTTCACTGAAGCAACTGCTCCCAAAAATGGAGGGCATTTTCATCAGCGAGTTCAAAAGGGAGCACACCCCTGAGACAAGGGCAGACTCACAACAGCCCAAATACCTATGAGGGCCCCTAATGGCACCATAACCTTGACAGGTGGAATACCTCAGCTAGGGCCTCCAGGGATATTAATACAATGGGGTGAGAAAAGATAGCGTTGACCCTTCATTGCCAAATGACATACAAGAGATCAGTGCCAAGTGAGCACCAAGAGCAGGGCACGTTGTCACAGCTCTGGAAGTTCCCCACCTCCACACTTAACAAATAACGAAGGCATCAAGTTGGGCTATATACGGTGCAAGAGGGATCCCCCACCCCTAGAGCATATGTGGCAGAACGCTCTTCTCCAGCAAAGAGAACCTATTCTGATATAAGAACCTCACAGGAGGGAACGCCTCTTCAGGGACATCTCCAACATAAGGTATCGATTCATTGTGCTGGAGCAGTATTTATAACAAGCATTGATTAGTGCACATATTACTCACAGAAAGGCTTGGCTAGGCACTGACCAGAGTAGGTCTCACTAGAGCTCCTTACACAAGCTTAGACTGGAATATACATGTAAGAGACTGGTACAAGATAACAGAGAATGATACAAGATGTGTACTGCTGCTAAGAAGGCAGCTTAAGTCAAATATCTCAAGCAAGAATGGTGAAATACTTGTATAATAAAGGAAGAACAGGAACACAGATCAGGATGCATGACAGGTACAGGATGATCCAAGATAATAGAGGAATGTAATAGGCAGCTTCTTCAAAAGATGTTTTTCCCTAAATGCACAGCTCCTAAATCAAGTTGTTTTGGTTAGTAATATGGGTTGGTCTGTATAGAAGGGGAAGCTGGAAAAATTCTGAACCTTGTACTGGCTTGATGGAGCATACAGATTTATGACAGACTGCTGTCCTAGGCAGACAGTACAAGAACACCCTGATGACCTGGGAATGTTTGTGCTGTGCTTTGTGAGCAATAAACCCAGAAAAGTTTTCATGAAAATGAGCTTGAGTGTGGTCTTTCTTTCTATAAGAAGTCTTTGCATATGGTCTCTATGCTGTCTGCAGAGAACTACGCAGACCACACGTAGGGAGTAGGAAGGAAGTTTGACAGTGGTATGTCTTTGTGGGCTTGGATGTATAGCACAGTAGATAAGCACTATGGGCCAGACCCTATTCAGCATCTAAGTGTGATCCAACTTCACCCTTCCTGAGTGCATGAAAAGCCATTTAAGATTACCAAAGTAGATGAGTAAGGCTAAGATGACTGTGTGTTAAAGTCACAAAAAGTAGCAGACATATGGACAACTCGCCCATCTTCTGCATCGAGTTTTCCCTGGACTCTAGCAGGGTACAGTAGGGTGGAACCACAGTGGCTAAGTCCACTTCTGCACCTAATCAGTAGAGCAGTATTTGGCCCATACATATACTGAAGATATACATACACAGTATAGTACAAATGTACAGCAACTGCAAGATCCTTTGCAATGCTACTCCTCTCCTACCAAACAGCTATGCCATTTCAGAGACGGACATGCTCTCTCCTCCAAAACAGCATGAGGTGCTGAAATTCAGAAATGCCATCAATTCAGCGTATTCTGTACCTCCATATGTTCCAGAGCTTTCTGCCACACTGAATGCTTCTCCTCTGTGCTGTATCCAGGAATGGACAAAATATTGTGGATGTAGTTGAAAACGTCTTCCTGAAAGGCATAAAAAAAATTGACAAAAAGGTATCATAGGTTCTTGTCCCAGCAACTGGCAATTAACTTCTCAGAAGAACAGAAGACAGCTTGCAAGCTCTGGTTTATTTGAACACAATCAATTTCAAGAACAGGCAACTGGATTTTTATTCTTTTTTCTTAGTTGTTAGACATGAAGATAAGGTCAGACTCCTTGGCAGTTCTTTTTAAACAGCTCAACTAACAACATTAGGAGGAGCATATATCAAAAGCAGCCCTAAGGCTAGCCCTTTTTAGTACCTGAGTCAATGAATACAAGTGAGAACATCACCAGCAACAGTTATCATATGAACCTAGACAGCTTCTAAAGGAAAATTAAGAGGAGTAACAGAACTGGCAGCAAAAGAGAGAGACAGGATGAGATCTGGCAAAAAGATGGGCTTGGACCCCTGCCATTTTTGGAGTCATCATCTCTTTTCCTATTCCTGCAGAGCAAGGACAGAGCTTGATCCCTGGAGTCAAGCAAGCAGAGGAGAGGAGAAAAGACAGCACCACTGTGAAGGGAAGGCCAGTCCTCTCCAAGCTCTTCCACTCTGGCCCCCCATTCCCTACTAGTGTTCACATTCTCTACAGCACTGGTCTCAGCAGTTCACCCCGTCTCCTTCACTTCCACACATCATGCAGCCCTTCTGTTGGTTACACCTCTGTTACCAACTCCTCTTAATTCTTCCGCTTTTCTCCCCCTCACTCTCATAACTTTCAACCTCCTGGCCTTAGGAGTATAGTGAGATCAGCTATAAAACCCCAAGGGGGAGAAGGTGGGGGGAAGGGGAGAGAGAAAGAGAGATGCAGGGCTCCTCTGCCATGTCCTTTTGTCATTAGGGCAGAGAGCACTGCATTAAAAAAAAAAAAAAAAAAGCACATTTGGAATAATGTTGTACCAGCCTTCAAGAGGAAGGGCACCTGATGCCCAAAAGGCTGTCCAACAACTCTCCCACCTATACAGTTGGCCCAATAAAATGATATCATAAAAAAGCCTCACCTCTGAAAAATCAGAGGTACTGCTACTTACCTAGCAGCAAGAATTTATACCCCAGCCAAAAAAAACACAAGGGGATTTGAAAGCCTCTGGTGAGGGGAATAATAAGGTCAGAGACACAAAAGAAATATAGTAAGGAACTCCAAAAACAAGCCAGGCTCAGGAGCAAACCCAATCTCAGATTTATGTACTGCTGTTCAAGTTACAGATGAGGGCAGGGAGCTGTGTGGAACTTAATTCAGACCATGACTACAGTAGCAATTGTTCAGTCAACCCCCCAGAAAAGAATCAACTAGGATGAAAAAGGTTTTAAACCAGAGAAGTGTGACAAAGGGGGGTGAGCTGTTGTCTGCTCTCAAAAGCACAGATAAAAATTGTGTATGTGGTGAATGTGGTGAGAGGGAGGGGGGAACCCCCCGCAAAACCCTGATGTTCTTGAGTGAAGAAAGGTCAAACCTTCTGCTCAGAACCCACCTTTCTCACTGGATCACGCAGGTAACAATCAATGATTCGGTCATAGCGATGCTCCCGTTCATACATAAACTCACAAATTTGGTAGCTGAAATAAAAAAAGAAAGAGAGATACATTTCCCACATCAGAACAGCTCTGCTCTTCAATTTTTATTTAACAGTCAGTAAGACAAGACTATGCAGCCCAGGCAGCAGAAATTTTCAGCATGGCATTAGAAGCCTAACTCTGTTTATGGATGACTCGATCAGTCTAACGACTCCTGGAGGAATATTTCCCCAGTTTCTTGGCAAGTAGTAAGGCTGCTGCCAGAAAACCTACTTGTTCTCTCCATGGTTTGTGACCGAATTAAAGCCACATCCTTCTTGCGTGCGTGCATGCATTGGGGGTGGGGGGGACCTGTAAGCACACAAGGAAACAGCAGCTTTACAGGGATTCTCCCCTGCCTTTTGTTTCTACTCTGCTGCTGCTGACAGGTTTGTGTCCATCTAGTTAACAGTTCTCTTGGAGCATCTCACTGATTCTTTCAGGATGAGCTTCTAACCTTTGTCACAGATTAGCACCAAGAGCCAGTACAACTATCCAGTCTGAGTTTATTCCCTCCATTTAGCCAGTACATGTGCCCCAGAATGAGATCCGTCAGCCATCCCCACTATGGAACCACCATGCTCTGGCCACCTTCTGCATCTCAACTATCCCATGAAGTCTCCCAATAGAATAAACAGGCAACACGGAAAGGGTAAGCAGTTTTTTATTTCTGAAATACACCCAGCTCTAGGCTAAGCCACTGACACATTGGCTCTGAGGACTGTGATGCATTCTGGTATATAAGCTGCTGTCACTATTGACCAGCCTTGAGTGTTTAACATGTTGGGTTTTTTTTAGTTAGGAAGAGATAAGGTTAAAAAAATAATAATGCCAAAACAGAAGCAAGCAAGCCTTCAGCCTGCCAGCTGCCCCCAAATCGACAACTAGATCAGGACAGGGTAGAAGCAAAGTTCTGCTGGTGCCATCTGGTTGTTCTCTCCCTGGTCAGGGAGGAAGGCGAGGCACCCAAGCAGATGCTCAGAGATATCAGCCACTATAAACCACATAGTATTATTGATGCATCTGCAGGTCTCATGAAGGCTGACAGAGGTGTGGGCGATTCCTTCTGGGAGATACTCAAAGACAGTACTGAATGACTGGTGATGTCACCCAACTCTCTGGCTCTTCTTAGTTTGGCATTACAGCTCACAGTATCAGAGACAAAGACTTAGAGGGGGAGCTACCAACTGAAACACCACTTTCCAGAGGGATAAAGCAACCAAAGGAGATGATGTCCATAATCAGCAACATGAGGGCTGATCTGTTCCTGAATGCCTCCAGAATGAAGCATTCTACTTTCACCCATTCTGCAGTCACCTTTGTTACTCCTAAGGTAGATTGTTACAGCACACCTGGCACAGGGCTCACAACCTCCAGGTGAAGCCTGGGTATTTGAATTCTCATGTTGGGAATGAAATGCATCAAGCCCCACATGATGTGGGGTTCCAAAATGAAAGGTTCACAAACCTTTGTAGACAGTGCTGGTAAGGGGAGAGGAAAGAACACAAAGCAGATTACAAAAGACAAGTGTCTTGAGAGAAATTGAGGTAAAAAGGTTTTACACGTTGGTCTACGTGCAAAAAATATGCAGAACTCTTGGCAGAGGTGATCTCTTTTATTAGACCAACTAAATTGTTCCAAAAACATTTCTTTTTTTGCAAGCTTTCGGGCTCACTTGCCCTTCCTCAGGCAAAG
Source organism: Crocodylus porosus (assembly GCF_001723895.1). Lineage (NCBI taxonomy): Eukaryota > Metazoa > Chordata > Crocodylia > Crocodylidae > Crocodylus > Crocodylus porosus. The sequence continues at coordinate 5,618,386 of NW_017728929.1, read as the reverse complement.
GAGAATGAACATATTGTAACATTTCTCCCAGGTGGAAAGTAAACTTCATATTGCACAGGAGAATAAAAAGATGCTCTAGGTTCCCCTGTGTGAAAGGATCATTTTGTGCAAATTAGGCTTAAATAAAAGTTCAAAGAACAAAGAAAAAATTCAGCACCCAACTTGCCATCAGACAACTTAGAGGTAAACAGACTGCTTGAACTTTTATTTGAGCCTAATCTGCATAAAATGAACTTTTCCATCCAGGGGAACCTAAAACATCTTTTTATTCTCCTGTGCAATATGAAGTTTCATTTTCACCAGGGAGAAGTGCTACAATCTATGCATTCTACTTTGCCCAATGAAGGGCAAGTAAACCCAAAAGCTTGCAAATAAAAAAAAAAAATTGCAACTATTTAGGTGGTCTAATAAAAGATATCACCTCTGCCAAGAGTTCTGCATATTGAGAGAGACACGAGCAACCATGCTGGGGTGGAAGGAAGTCAAAGCACAGTTGCAAGATGGAGCAACATGCCTGGAATAAAACTGATGATCAGAACAGCTGGAGAAGGCTGCAAAGGACATTGAAAAAAAACAACAGTATTCATACATTAAACCGCCCCCCGCAAAAACTTAAATGCTTACAATTCAGCTTTTTCTGCCATTTGGATGAGACGGTTCTCTTCAAACTGTACTATTCCCCCAGCCTGCAGCAGTTCTAACAGGACCTGCAGGTATTCAATAACAATTAGTAGCAATATCCTAGCACCTAGAAGCCACAGAGCTAGTGTCATCCAACGTACACCCAAATGTGCAGAGCAATGCAACTCTCTCCACACCAAAAAGCTCACAGCCTAGTCAAACAGTAGTGCTGTTCCCCCATTTAATTTTTTCAGTTCTCTGGTTTATTGATGCTCTCCCAATTTCAAGGTTGTATTTTCCTACACCTCCCTTGGGGAAGGGGAGTTAGATGTGGTGTTTATTGCCATCTCCCCTCTTCCTCTGCATAGAAGGAGGGGATGAGAGGGAAAGGGAATGGGTGACCTCCTCTTTCATGGAATCCCCACAAGATGGAGTTGTGTGAAAATTTTGAGAGGGAGAAGAAACCAAACAGCCTGGATCTTGCCAAATTAATTGCAAGAAAGGTGACAAGAATCAAACCCCCAGAGGAGAAGAAAGTGCTAAAATGAGTGAAAAAGGGATCATAATTAAACAGGACACAAAAATCAGAAAAATAATTAATCAAAGGCAACTGATCTCAGGCCTCCGCTTCTCACAAAAGCTGCATCAGTTTATCTTCAACAAGCTTTATAACAAGCTAATTGCCTCCGTTTAAAACCTGTCTGGACACTTGCTTCAGTTACAGAGCTTCATTTCATTTTAAATCCATTTCTAGTGCACTTAAGTTAAACCAGTGTAAATCCAGTGATCATGCTCCAGAGCTCAGGAAACAGAAGAGCTGTTTTTAACCTTGTCCCTTAACAGGTTTCCCTTAAACATCAACTTCCAATTCAGCTAGAAAACTGATCCAGGAGCCCTTCCCATTTAGCACAATGCTCGCTGCCTCATGCCTGCATGCAACAGGCCTTTGTGGGAGGTAGCGGGGAGGTTAAATGAGGCCAAGGATGAGAGCCATTGGGAGTCTGGAACTTAAAAACCATACGAGCGGTCAAGCCAAACACATCACACCTTCAAATTAAAGTACATTGCAAATGAGCCTCAAAACATTCTACCTGACATTGTCAATCGTGCAATAAATGAGCAGAACTCCTGAGCCCTCTAAGGTGTGTTTGGGTGGGGTGGAGAAAGAGGCAGGAGCAAAACCAAGGCAGATGCCATGCTAACTCCATTAATGTTACATATGCTGCAGAACCCCGACACCTTTGGTTCTTCTGGGAAGAGGGGAAAGGCATGCAATGCATCTTTGTTTCTCAGGGTAAAGGGGGGAGGTTTCAGGCACCAGAAACCAACATCGCAGCCATTGTCACCAGGTACTTTTGCTCTGTGCTGTCTACTGTGTCCTGCTTCCACGTCCTCTCCACCACCACGGCTCCTATACTGGCAGCTTCCACTCTGAGATGCTGCCCTCAATACATCATGAGGCCTGTCTTTGTTAACCAGGTTTAACTCTCTTCCTGGCACTTCTTGGGTCAGCCTTTCGCCCACAGCAAAGCGCTCCTTTACAGGCGGTTGGTTACCTGCTGTCTCTCAGAGTGTCGGGAATCATCATCAGGACTGCATAGAAATTCAAGGACCTGAGCAAGGAGAAAAAAAGATCATGCTCATGACTTATTTCCTGCTGGGTGTCTGCTCAGCCTCCTTCTCTTCCAGGCTCTTTAGATCTCGAGTCACAGCAACCACCACCCATCAGTGCAGCCCCCAGTTCAGGCCACACATTCACCTACCTGGCAGGTGTTGATACTAGTATAGTAACTCACAAGCAACTCCATCCAGACAGACACTTAGCAGAGGCACTGCTACAGCCCACCCCTAGAGAAGCACACTTCCCACAGGACTGAGGTATTTACTCGTTACATATATAGACCCGTATCTGCTATAATTAGTCTATTTAAGCATGTCACAACTAATCTGCTCATCCCTTTTAGTCTGGCAACACTGTGTGCTCTACGGTGCAATATGTATCCAGCCAAAGAGACCGCTATCAACACCACAAGATTAACTGTTTGGTTCTCTCCTTCCCAATACCTGCACTTTACCCTAAGGCACACAAATACCTGTAAAAAAAAACCCCAAAAAACCAGGCTGGAGTCAACCATATCATAATGATGAAAGACTCAAAGGTAGGGAGAAAAAAAAAATTAAGAGATAAAGAAATAGATAACCTAAACATGTTAACTGCACATTGCCTTTTCAACTCAAGAAGCTTGAGATTAAAGCAGTTTCTTCTCAAATCATATGGGTTTCTCTTCATCATGGCAGGCTGAGATCGGAAGAAGCGTTTAAAAATCCAGCACCTATGTGCTCCTGGCCTCCATGTCTTTTCCAGTCCACCAGCCAGTTTCCTACCACCTATATAACATCTAAAAGCTGGTGCAATCCAGACAACCTACAGCACAGCTAGCAGTTTACTTGTGGCACTGCATTCTAGAGGCCTCCATTTCACACACAGCAAAATATTTACCTGATCAAAAAGTGTCCTGTTCACAAACAACGTGTTGTTGGGCTTGGCGAGCTGCCGAGCAAGGAAGGTAAAGAGACACCCAACCTGCGATGGGGTGAAGTCAGAATTTTCCACCATGACCTGGCAAGTTGGAGGATTAAAAATAAAGAAGAAACAACATGATTTAGCCATTATGCAGTCAGCCTTGAGACGGACGAAAGCAGAGAACACTGCTAGATGCTGCAGCATGAAACGCTAGTTGTGCACCAGGCTGAACTGAGAAGCATTTGAAGAACAGCACACTCACATACAGGATCCCCTGGCTGGGAGAGCAAGACACTGCTCAGACATCAAGCTATGGTAGGTGCTCGTTCATGCTTTTGTCTTGGAAGCAGAAGACAGCAGGATGGAACAAAAAGGCCCCCCTGGTTCGGTGCACTTTCCTGCCCAATTCGGAAATGCAGCTGTGACAAGGCCAGGCTGTCTGATTACCCAGTCTCACAGCAAGTGGAGCAACTAGCAGCCTAAGAGAGAACTGGAGAAAGGTGCATAGGCTGGAACAGAGAGATAAGGGACGAATAGGATGGGGTTTAGCTGCTTGAGCATCTCTCTGTGTCTATGGCAGAGATGGTGGCTTCCCTGATATAAAGACGAAATGCCTACCCAGTCAGGGCTACCTGAGGGGGTGTGATGGATGTTACACTGCTTCTAATCACCTCTTTGGTAGAGGCGTCTGACTGAAGGGAAAAAAGGCCACATGCGTGCTTCAGGGCCTGAGGATGCAATCTACACATGCACTCCTATATCAAAAGGGCCTTGAGCAATGGTATCTTGTGACTGGGTGAAGCAGGAGTATTTACACCCATGACTCAGCCTTTATGGGAGGAGATACCTCAGTGCAGAGCCTGGTCAAGCAGTGGGATCTCATCCTCTGTGCCCATGAACACAGGCCACTGTTCCCAAGGGTAGGATACCAGAAGAGCAACCCGGTGGAGAGGAGCATTTGCATTTGCACTTAGTTCCATAGAGGGGGCCATCAGGCCCAGGTGCCCCACATGCAACTCTGAGAGACTGTGCTAAGAGGAAAATGTGAATTTGACTGCAACTTGAAAGGGAGTGTCTCATTTCACTTCCTCAACACCTACACTGGCCTTATCCTGACAGCAACAAGGGGACACTGCTTCCCCCACAGCTTTTCTGAAGCTACAGAAGCAGCTCTCACGCAAGCCTGCAGCAAGTATGGCAGCTCTTTTCACATCCCTGGTGCCCCTGCTTCCCCAGAAATGTCTGCTGAAGCCCACCCACCACCTCCTTTGCTGGGTCTGGGAGCCACAAGCAGAGCACCAACCAAAGGATGACCTCCCCTCAAACATCTTTTCTATGCAGCCAGCGAGGGCAGCCCAAGGTAAGAGGATGAAGTGGAACTGAGGCGAGACAAACCATTACAGCCCCTTGTTCTCTGCTGCAGCCCAAGAGAGGACAGCCAGAGGACTACCTGCCACCAGCTATCAATAGTCCAGAGGACCGTGTACCAACTAAGAACAGTCAAAGCACAATACACACCAGCCACTCCACCTCCCTGGCCCTGTGCTGGATGACAAAGGAAGAAGATATGGGAGCTAGACCAATCCCTTGCCCTCCCCCGACCCTTCAGTGAGGGTCTAGGGGCAGAGACCACCTGCTTGTCCCACCCAAGTTACAGGATGGGAGCAGAACATGGTGGGAAACCTGCCTAGGCATAGGAGCTGTGGCTCTTGGCCTGTCTGGAGAGGCCCTGCACCTAGGTTTGCCCTATAGAAAGAGAGAGATTTAGACAGCCCTTCTTGAACAAGGGAGCTCCAGCTGGTACATAGGGAGTTCATGCCTGCTCACATCTCTCCACCCAGCCTTGGCAGGTAACAGGAGCATGTGGTGGTGAACAAGTGCTTAATGGGGCTCCTCAGTGGGCCATTCTGGACCCTGCTTGCATAGGTGAAGGCAAGATGCATAAAAAATAATGCCGATTCGTATGTGCCTGGTCACACCTATACTCACCTATGCCTGGAACAAACAGAGGAAGCAGTGAAGCCCCAGCTAATTCTGACCCAAGTTAAGACCCCAGAATGATCGGGGGGGGGGCTCTGCTCCACTGAGGCTGCTACCCCCAGGCCCTGTGTGAAAGGAAAAAGGCTTGGCTAGCTGCAGGTCACCCAGCACCTGGAGCCCATGGCCATGCTATTGTGGCTCTAAACTCAAGCAAGGTAGGTGTTGGAGAGTCAGTATGCCAGGGTGTGAATCTAATGATGCCCACCATCTATCATACGAGGGTTGCAGGGGCATGCGACCAGAAGGGCCTCAACCAATGAATGGTGCCTGAGATTCCATAAATGGCAGGAATGAATGGGACACTTTGCTTGGATAGCCCTAATAACAATAGGGGACTTAACTCCTTTGTGCTGGGCAGGTGCATCACCAAACCTGTCTTCTCAGTCAGAACTTGTGGCAAAACAATCTCAGCCAGGCCTCAGCAGTGCACCAGACAGCACTAAGTCTTGTGAGACTAGCATATGCACAATGGTAAGCTTATAACATAGGATACACAGACACTAGGAGTATGAAGTGGTGAGTCAGCGACCCTTTTAATCAAACCCAGTCAGGCTACACGAGACTGACTTATGCTAGAGGCAGCATGTACCAGTTTGGTGCTGGGCTGCCTGAGGATGCCAAAGAGGCACTCCAGTCTGATTAGAGAGGAGCATCTTTGCTTCCAGGCCACTCAAATACCTGAATGAGAGAAACACTGGAAATTTTCTCAGGCTCTTTCCACCCTAGCATGCCCACTCATTGGCCAGGCATGAGCTGCTCCTTAAACAGCTTCAGGGTTTGAGATGAGTCCCGTGAGATGTGTGCCCTGCTTGTGAAGAAGGCTAATGGCGTAGTGTGCTGTATTAGTAAGAGCATTGCCAGCAGATCAAGGGAACTGATTATTCCCCTCTAATTGGCACTGGTGAGGTGACATCTGGAGTCCTGTGTCCACTGTTGGGCCCCCCATTATAGAAAGGATGTGGATAAATTGGAGACAGTCCAGCAGAGGGCAACAAAAATGGTTTGGAGGCTGGGGGATATGACTTGTGAGGAGAGCCTGAGAGATCTGGACTTATTTAATCTAGAGAACAGTGAGGGGGGAGTTGATAGCAGCCTTCAACTCCCTGAAGGGGGGTTCAAAAGAGGATGGAGCTGGACTGTTCTCAGTGCTGCCAGATGACAGAACAAGGAGCAACGGGTTCAAGTTGCAGCAAAGGAAGTTTAGGTTAGATATTAAGACAAACTTTCTCACTAGGAGTGTAGTAAAGCACTAGAACAGGCTACCCTGACAGGTTGTGGATTCTCCATCCTTGGAGGTCTTTAAGACCTGACTAGACAAAGCCTTGGGTGGGATGATCTAGTTGGGGCTGGTCCTGCTTTGAGCAGGGGTTGGGCTAGATGCGACCTCCTGAGGTCCCTTCTAACCCTCATTTTCTAAGATTCTAGTGAGACTTTCACTGTTACAAAGCAGACGGACAGTAATGGAATTTGTCAAGGAACAGAGCCTTATTCTGTTGTAAGGGTCAAAGAATATCAACCCCCTCTTTCTGGGGGCCTTCCTTTTCTAGAAAAGGATTTCTCTGGCTGTGGTATGGGATACAACATTACCTGCTAACTCAAAAGCTTCACTTGCTAGTCAAACATATGCCAGATCACAAGGAGATCTTCCCCCCGCCCCCCTCCTTTCTCAAATTTATTTGGGGTTTGAGGAAACTATTCTAGTTGTTCTTCAAGCCAACAGCTTGTGTTCTGTAACACACAGGACACGGCTGCTGCTGGCCGAAGCCAAGTTAGACCCGGTCATCAGACATGTGAGCTTTACGCATCCTTGCTTCAGCTGAATCACCACCTCATTAGATTTTGCACTCCAATTCTGCCACCTGCAGACGGGATGTGAGCACCGCCTGCAGAACGTGGGCACCAATTCCCTCACTGCCCAAACAAAAAGACCAATCAAAGCCCAAGCAAGGGAAACCACATTTACTGCCTTCTGCATACCTGCACTTGACAGCAACACAGCACGCCATTTATTAGTAGAGTCCAGCAGCGACAGCTTGCAAAGTAAAGCAGATATTAACCTGCACTTGCTTGTGCTTATCAGTACAGTGCTTAGCAAGGTTTTTATTCCCTTCCTGGCTTCCACCGCATTACCTTTCAAAAGATGCTTGGGTAGAAATTCTGACACTTAAAGTTAAGGAATATTTTAGAGGCAGCTAGCTCAAAGTTATTTAATGCAAAACAAGGGGTCAACAGGCTTTTAAAAAAAAACTTCTCTAACTCTGTAGATATTGCACTGGTGTTTATAACTCAATGATCATTCACCTTTGAAGCAGCATCAGAACAGCTCTTTGCCCAACAAAAAAAAAAAAATGCGCACTGAATGAAAACAAGACCCAACACTTGTTCAGTACAAACTAAAGGAAACACAGGCTTTTCTAAGTTTTCAGCAGCCTTTTGATTGTGTGTACTATTGTTCTGCTCATGTGGGGTGCCTTTAGAACAAAGGCCTTAAGAAGGCTGGTTATTTTAGTGCTACCAAACATGTCCAAACCTATCATTAAACATGTAGGATTTTCACCACAACATCAAGGCACATCGTGCAAAATTTCAGAATTTCTACAGTACTAGAGCATTTCTAAAAAAGACTTGGGTTCTTTTTTGTGCTTCCAAAGGTACCTCTCTCTCTGCCTTCAAACAGCTGTGCCTTTGGCTGTTGCTTTAAAAAATACATGCAAGGCACAGGGAAATGATTTACATGTGGCAAACGTATTTGCCACACACATTTTGTCTCTTGATCCACCTCCTAGTTCACCTTCACAGGCTGTTCTATGTTCCAAACCCCTCAGCACCCGAGACAGCATCAGGTTCAGATAGTTCCTACTCTGCCTCAGAGGTGAAATTAAAGGAGGAAGCTGAGTAGGGGAAGAAATTGTTATCACACCAGTCCCCTCACTTCTCTTTTGCTGACTGCTGTGCATATTTCAGCACTGCATCTCAGGTTTCCTGCCCCCCTGCGAGTCAACTGGGGAGCTCTAAGAACCTTTTCTTCCAGAATGGGGGAAGGAACATGCCTGACTCTCTTGTCCTGCTCAGAAGTGTTGTATTTTGGAAGCGGATATGAATGCCAAGCCTTTCCCCTTTGCCTGCAAATCATCAAGGTTTTAGATTCTCTGGTGGAGTACGGCATTTCTAATCTTCAGAGTGCAAGCCGGGGAGGCAGCATCTCCTGCCTTTTACTCCAAGACTTATAGGGAAGTGGTTTTATCTTGAGTTGAGTCCTTTTATCCAAGGGGGGGGGGGGGGGAAGAGTATTCTCTTCATGTTGTGTATGGTTCCTGACTTGCCCATGCACTTGGGGTTGGTACTGGATGAATTTGTCTATTTTGGGGGTTTTCATTTGTTTTTTTAATGGAAGTATATGAAAGCATGCCTGGGTTTCCAAAATAGAGCACAGCACAATTAACTTGGAAGTGATGCTGCATGTTAGCATACGTGTGCTGGCCATTCCTGTCCCATCATGTGTACAGCACCTGACCCCTATGAGAAAGATCTCCCTCCTAGATACCATCTCTCAGACCCACTCAAGTTAGAGAAAAGAACAATTCATTGTTATGGGAAGTATTCTGAGGGTTTCCAAAAGTCACAGGCAGAAAAGGCAGCACTTGATTTTGAAAGTGAAACCAAGGTACACTCAGGCATGATGGATCTTCAAAACCTGATCTTCCCTGGGCTTGTGACTGAAATAGCAAAGCTTCTGGGTACGGTTCAGGCCCTACTCCTTTCACTTCAGCAAGCCATTTCACTAGCGGAAGAATAAAGCATCGAAGGATGCCAGAGCTCTGGGAACTCTGGACCTTTGTAGCTGCCCCCTGACCTGCTCTGCTTCTTCCAGCTGCCTTTCCTTGCAAGATTAGCTATCCACCCCCTCCATATACCAGCCAACAGCAAATTGCTGCTTGCTGCTGGGCTTAGATGGGTCCCTTCTTCCCTCCCCCGCTAGGTGGTCTTACATTCTCTCCCATTCCAGTTCCAGCTTCGTTCTCCACCTCTTCTATTCTCACTCTCATCTCTCTGCCCCAATCCTGACACAGCTCCATCTCTCAAGTCATTTACTCATTCAATTTACATAAAATGATTACTGAGACAGGCAGGCTTTCCACTAGCAAGGCTGACTTCCACCCAAAACATACCAGCTGCACTAGTATTTAGAACAGCGATTCCCTGTCAGAGCTCAGATTCTCAGACCGTCTGTTCTGTCTTCTTGGCTGGCTTTTATCTGCCAAGGCACCCCACTAACAAGTAGTTGCACTGCCTGTTTTCCAGGCTGTACTAAATGCTTAGAATTGAAGTCTAATGAAGGACACACATGAACCTGTGCCCAGTCTCAGTTTAACTAAGCTTACATCATTCATCCAGATTCTTTCTTCCCATGGATCTCACACTCCTCCAAGCTTTATACATGCTGGGCAGCACCAGTGAATTGCAGCTATTGCTAGGATTGAGGGCAGCAATGATCATTTTTGGCTAGGAGTACTGTAAGGCCTCGCTTCCTTTATGTCTGTATCTGCCCTTGGCAGTCTTCATAAGGATAAAAGCTAGAGCACAAGAGAGGAATTCACCAAGCAGCCCCTCTATTATCCCCTGGCAGGTGAGGAATTAAGAAGGATCTAGTCAGCTAATGTATTTCGCCCTCAAGACCTGTTTCCTGGCTTTGCAATCTTTAATTCAGGTGCAGGGCAAAAAGAACACTGGTGCTTCACATTTAGAATTACCCTAGAAAAATCAATACGTTCTCCACTGAAATTCCTAGAGGTCTGCACCCTGTAGCAGAATGCCAGCCTGTGGCTCAGTACCCACCCATCTTGCCATGAGAGACATTTCCAAGTCATTCTTAGAGGGCTACTCTCATGATGTGGATGGCAACAAGACTGGAAAAATTGAGTCTCCAAGCCCCACTAAGGACAGTTCAGATGCCATCTGTGAGAGACGCTGAAAGATGGGGCTCAGGGACAGTGTCAGAATCAGTGCAATGCTTGTATCAGAGCGAACAGCCAGATCTCAAGCTGAGGTTTTGTTTGTGAGAAAGGACCTGAGATACGGTGAAGGGGTGTCCAACTGACAGCCACTAAGGTATGAAGTGCAGCACTGAGCACAGACAGCTGGGCATTTAAGTGCAATTCTGTTCCACCCTATTCAAGTCCTTGAAAATCCATTAATGAATTTACTTTGTAGCACTTTTGACATCTGACCTCAGGGACAGAGCTATGAAACAGCCATGAGGGGGAGGAAGACCCACCCACCTTTTGCTCCTTTTTTCAGGGACTTGATCCAGGTAGAATAAGAGAGCACTTAGCCACTTAAGTACGCTTACATGCCTAAACAGGCCACCCAAGTGCACCTATTTGCTCAGCCCCTGCGAAGACTGACCGTGTCAGACCCATGTAAGCATATCCACAGTGGTGCTGTACCACACCAGGCTGGAAAATCCCACAGTTCTTAGCAGTGCATGAAACAGGGCCGCTCTACCTATTCATCCCCAAGGTGCGGGTCTCTCTCTCTCTGGCCTGGTACAAAGCTGCTGTCTGCAGCTGTGTCAAGAGAAGCAAACTACATAAATAGCCACCAAGTGGAGCTGCTTGTTATTAGAGCTGACAGTTCTGAAGGCAAGAGCAAACAGTATTTGGCAGCAAGAGACTTAACAAGAAAGTCATTAAGGAACTAGTCAGCTAACCTAGTCATCTGGTAGCACCCTGGACAGACAGCTCTGCCTCACTATTTCTTTCCTGTCCACCAATGATAAAAATGTCATTGGGGGTACGATGGTACAAATTAAAGGTCTCACTGATTCAACAGCACAGCTTCATCAGAAGGCTGGTGGTTAGCTTCTGGGAGCAAAAGAGGAGGATCTGCTGGCTGGCAAGTTTCTGTGAATACTGTGGAAGTGTAGCATGAATGGAGTGGACAAAGAGGAGTTTAGAAAAGTGCAGAAAAGAGGAGCTGGACATGAAAGTGCAACCCAAGTGAAGTTATGAGACAGGACTGGAGAATTAACAGTCCCTCTGCTTAATTTAACTTACATGCTCACAGCAAAGCAAGTGGTCTATCAGCTCAGGCTGCTGAAGTGAAACCTGAGCCCTAGCCTATACCCTCAGCCACATCTGCTGGCTTGGGTTTATAGCACCCTCAAGCCCTGGTTAGAGGCTTTTCCACATGTGGAAAGGCGGCCAGGGGCAACACCTGGGTTATAACTCATGCTAACTTTGTAGTGAAAACATCCTCCAAGGCTTGGTTGCACTCACTTTTAGCAGGATGTCCACGATTCTCTGTTGATACTCCACCGCTTGCTTGTCATTCTTGAAATCTTCAAAAGTCTACAGAAGAGGAGAGAATGTGTTCCATAATATTCTCTACTGGTTTCTGGAGACTCTCCTCCAGTGTTATTCCCACGAACAAAATGCCAACGTGTGTGGAGGTGGGGAGGGTGCCAGGGTGCACTGGACACTAAGTGCAAGCATTTCTTTCACCGCTGTCTGGGAACTTGAGGGTCCCGATTGCACCCCAGGAGTATCCATGCAGGATCAGGTCCCTCACGTCCCAGGAGAACCTGTCTAGCTTCCCCTGCTTACAGAGATGACTCAGAGAATCTGCAGGTGGCTCTCCCTAAGTGAGGAGGCCCAGGACCCATCTGGACCTCTGTTTGAAGCACAGGGCAGCATGGGACCTGATGTGGATACCAGCAGAGGCTGGGGCTGGCACAGGACCTGGCAAGGAGGCACAGGGCAGTGAGGGACATAGGGACAAGGGAAACACCTTGCATGTTGTCCTTCACTGGGCAGGGGCCTGATGCAGGGCAACAGGCATCAAATTTCACCCAACAAAGTGGATGAGCTGTGACAGGGCGCCTCTCACCAGAGCTGATCTGCTTTGTTTAGCAATGCCTGTTGTCACCCAGAGAGCTTCACCAAGGGTTTTCTGCATCAAACCAAGTACTTTCTAGCTTACCTAAAGCATCTCTTTCTTTAAAAAGTTGCCCTGTGACAGCCCAAGAGAAGCACTGGCTTTGTCCTCTCCTAGTGGGGCCTGAATTGCCTCTTACCAGTGCAAGGACATTAAGGAACTCCCGGGTGTCAAAGTGCAGCAGCGTACGAACATAGGGATAAACTTCTTCATCAGTGGATGCCTCGGCCGAGTGGAGGCGGATAAGAAATTCAAAGATCTGAAAGAGAGAGTGTCAGGCAAGGAACAATGATTTCCTTTTATGCCTTAACTGTCAGCATTTGAATGCCTGACAAAAGTTAGCTCCAAACCATTCTAAAACAGAATAGGACATTACCTGTTTAGACAGCTTAAAGTACAGTCTGATTTCATAGCACAATGTTCTGGCATTTACTGCCATTCCTCATGCAGTCTGGGAGAATTTCAGCATAAGTTCAATGAGCAGGCAGCATCATTATAAGCCAAGCAGATCAGTTTAAAATACCCCAGGGTCTCTTCAAAGCTCTTACCCAATTATTGACATTTACATTACTGGTGCTCACTGGTATGAGCCAAGATCATCTCTGTAGGCCCCCAACTGATGAAGTCAAGCAGGGAGCAGAAGTGATTAAGGCCAACCTTTTAACACTCAAGTGCCTGAAGTCAGGCGGCTGTATCCATATTTAGGCACCACATAAATGTCTGATTTTCAGAGACATTGTTCCCCAGTGCCATAACTAGGAGCTGCAGGTGTTCACCACCTCTGGCAAAAAGTCAGATCACTTTTTTAGATGCCTCTCCTGAAAGGCACCAGGCTTGTTAGCTCTCTGAGGCATTTTAGAGTTTACAGAAATACCATATGCGAAGCAGCCCCTCCAGAAAACAGCAGCAAACCTGGAAGCTATCAAACTCCAGTCACAAGCAATATGTTAAAAATGGCATTAACCACAGAGGAGGCACCATTTAAAACAATTTATGCATTTTGGGGATACTGGAAATGTCACCCTTCACCACCTTCCTGCCATTACACAAGCCAGTATTATTATTATTATAGATAAGAGTCAAGTCAAGTCAGTCCTGAGGCTGCTACAGCTGTTGGGGCACCTTAGATGCTATAATAAAAGATGCACTCGTGGAACTCTGGTTAGGTCTCAGAGGACTGGAAAAGGGTCAATGTGGTGGTCCCTATTTTCAGGAAGGGGAGGAAGGAGGATTTAAGTAATTATAGGTCAGTCAGTCTCACTTCCATCCTTGGAAAGGTCTTTGAAAAGATTATTAAGGATCATATTTGTGTGAGTCCAGCGGGAAAATAATGTAGCAGGGCAACCAGCATGGATTCATAGCAGGTAGACTGTGCCTGAACAATCTGGTTTCGTTTTATGACCAGGTCACAAAACACTTAGATGCAGGAGTAGAGGTGGATGTCATTTTCTTGGATTTTAGGACGGCCTTCGATGTGGTATCTCATCCCATTCTCACAAATAAATTAAGAGGGTGTGACATACATCTTTACACGGTCCGGTGGGTGGCAAATTGGCTTGGGGAGGGTCACATCCAGAGAGTGGTAGTAGACATGTCAGTATCGACCTTGAAGGATGTGGGTAGCGGGGTCCCACAGGTGTCAATCCTTGGACCAGTACTCTTCAATGTCTTCATCAGCGACTTGGATGTGGGTGTGAAGTGTACTCTGTGCAAGTTTGTGGATGATACTAAATTGTGGGGTGAAGTGAGCACTCCAGAGAGTAGAGAACTATTGCAGGCAGACCTGGGCAGGTTGGAAAAGAAGTGGGCAGAACACAATAGGATGCAGTTCAGCAAGGACAAAAGCAGAGTGCTGCACCTAGGACATAAAAATAACCAGCACTCCTACTGGGTAGGAACTGACCCTCTCAGCAGCACAGAAGCGGAAAGGGATCTCGGAGTCATAGTGGACTCTATTTGCATGACAAATAGAACCAAGGAGGTGATACTTTCCCTCTATGTGGCTTTGGTCAGACCGCAGTTGCAGAACTGCATCCAATTTTGGGCGCTGTGCTTTAAGAAGGATGTGGATAGCCTTGAGAGGGTCCAGAGAAGGACCACTCATATGGTTAGGGGCTTACAGGACAAGCTCTATGAGGAGAGACTAAGGGACTTGGACCTCTTCAGCCTCTGCAAGAGAAGGCTGAGAGGTGATCTTGTGGCTGCCTACAAATTCATTAAGGGGATGCACCAAGGGATCGGAGATGCTCTGTTCACCAGGGCACCTCTTGAGGTAACAAGGAGCAATGATCACAAACTGACAGAACAGATTTAGGCTAGACAACAGGAAAATCTTCTACACAGTAAGGGTGGTCAAAATCTGGAATGGGTTTCCAAAGGGAGGTGGTGCTCTCCCCTACCTTGGGGGTCTTCAAGAGAAGGCTGGATAGGCATCTGATGCCAGCACCCTTTCCTGCCTAGGCAGGGGTCAGACTCGATCTGTTGAGGTCCCTTCCAACCCTAGCATCTATGAATCTATGAATCCTAGGTCAGTTGAGTTCCTTTGCATCATTGGTGATTCTTCAGGCAGTGACCTGGTGGCACCCATCTTTTCTCTAGGTATGGATGGCCATTGGCTCGTAGGGAGCTCGTCTGCTCGTTAACAGGTCTTGTTTTTAGTCCTGTTGGGTGTCCACACACCCTCCTCACCCAAGCTAGCAGATGTGGGGGCGCTGGTTTAGTTGCTGACAACTCAATCATGGAGCAGACTGTACTGATTTACATGTACCAGATAGCAGACCAAGAGAGGCCTGGCCTGACACGGCAGATATAAGAGCTGAGCAGATAAACATGCATAACTAGGTCAGGTCATTTCTCAATAGATCTTCAGAAAAAAACTGGATTTTCCGCCTTGTGGTTCTGACCCCAACAAGATGCCAAGCAAATAGCATTTAGAGCCAGCCAACATCTGACATGGAAGTTTCTTGAGCAGTCAGAAGTCAGTCAGAATTAGGGCAGGGTGGGGAGGGGACATTGGAAAGGCTGTTGAAACCTGTGTCTTTCAAGCTAAATAGTGGCAAAGAAAGGTCTCCTTTGGATACCTGAAGGAGTCAATGTTGTGTACACAGATACACATACACATGGATGGCATTTAAAAAAAGAAACCTCTCAAGTCACTTGCTCCCTCTCTACCTCAAATTGAATACTGATATGGGGAATACAAAGCAACAACAGCCTATCTAAGGAGGGGGAGCCTTAGCCTTTCAGCCTAAGAGATGGCTACTCCCCTTGTGGAGTGTGCAGCAGCAGCTTCAGGAGACAACTGTCCTTCTGCCATATTGGTTTTTGGAGACAAGTTTTTACAGGCCTCAGTCTTCCTCAAGTTCTCCCAAACTATACTAGACTCCTTAGGGCTTTTGCTATGAGAACAATTAAGTCAGCAGACCAGTTTTTGACTTAATTAGGAACAGAACCTAATTTTTAGAGTGACAGCAAGATTAGCGCATGCAAGCTTATTTGTCCTGTAGCTCAGGGACGAAAACCCACAGGTCAGGGATCTTTCTGGTGCAAGAATAGGGACACTACTCTGAGAGGTTCAAATGGATTCTCATTAGAGCTCATGGGATGCAGTCAGGCTACAGTAATAGTTCCTTCACCTCCCCTCCCATGACTCTCCTCTCCGCTTCTGGGAGTTCTCTGAAACCTCCCAGCTGTGACTCCATCCTAATTAGCAGGTCTCATTCATTTGTAGGCTGGGCCTTCTCCAGAACAGGCCTGCCTGCTCCCTTGTTCTTTCTGCCACCATTACAGGTACCATATACAGCCCATAGTTTCCAAAGTCTGCTTAGCAATTGATGCAGGAACAACTGCATGCATTTAACCACTTACTCTTCAAGGGAAGAGCAAATATTACAGCTCAGTGCTAGTTTTGCTCACACTGCTTTACAGCGATCAGAAGAGAGTGTGTTATGGGATCACAGGACTGCAGGGTCCCTAGCTGCAGCAGTTTTCTATCACAAACCTATCCAGTGCAAAAAGAGGTAAATGAATCACTTTATTGTCTTACATCAAACAGCCATTAGAGCAAGTGTCCTCACCTGGTTTTTAACCAAGGGAACCAGATCTTCAGGAATATCACCCAACGGATAAGCACGACCTGCCAAACAGCAGCTGTGGGGAAGCACAGAAGACAGGGTTACAAGCAAAACACTGCCAAAGCACCCCCAGGTCCCGAAGAACATGAACAGCAACAGTCTCTTCTGACGTGCCTACTGTTCTGTACAAATTTAAAAAAAAAAACCCCAAAAAAACACTCTCTCAAAGCATCAGCAAATGGCTAAGCCTGCATCTTGGACAGCAGTGTTGTCATCCCAGAGAAATCCCTGTGCACTGAACACAACAAGAAGCACCAGCTACACAGCATCAGAAGCAGGAGGTAGAAAACTTGCAGTTCCTCAAAACAGCACTGGGAGAGCACTGGATCTCCTCAGAGATGCCACGGTCTTGGATTTGACTTGCTCAGATTTCCCAAGGATGGAATAGATTATTAGCCACCACTCCACAGTCTCACAATGATGACAGTCCCACACAAATGACTGACCACTGAGGAGGATGCACAAAAGTGGACTACAACAAGCTGCACTTAGATCATAGCATTGTCCTGGAGTGATATCTCAAGAGATAAAATATGGTTTTCTGAGCTATACAGCCCTAGAGCAGGTGGAACACACTGCTCTGGATACTGCTGAAGGGATACTGGGACCAGGCCTCTAATACAGGGGTTTTCAACCTGTGGTCTGCAGACCCCTAAGGGTCCGCAGATGATATCTAAGGGGCCTGCAAAAGAGGACTATGATTAATCAAAAGTATGTGAATACCCACACTTACAATTCAAAGGGTCTACATCTCCATTCAAAATTTCCAAAGGGGCCCGCAAATAAAAAAAGGTTGAAAACTAGTGCTCTAATACAACACGCTGAAGGTAGTACAAATGCTTCTCCTATGGCCTTGTGAGGCTATAAACAGGCACTGCCAAATGAAGTAGATCAACTGTGCTAGGACTTGTCATAGATAACAAGATGCAATAACGCAAATGTCACCTGTTGACCCATAGGGTTGGGCACCTGCCACTCCCAGGGTCCAATCCTGTAGGATATCTGCACACAGGGGAACCCCACATGCAGGTATGTCCCCAGGGAAAACCCTGCTGGAGATCCCAGGACATACCTCTGCAAACAGAGGACCCTGTGCACCCCAGGAACAGGCCCTTGAAGCCCCAGGAGCACCTGCCCAGGGTAACAGGAGAGTGCAGTCAGCTCCAGGCTGCCCATGTTCTCCTGCCATAAAGCAAACAAACATCTGCTGCTAAACAGCAGCACAAGTGTATACTGCTTGTATCATCTGACCCCAGGAGTTTTTCTTGCCCAAGCACAAGGGGGCTGGACCTGACAACCTTGTGAGATCCCTTCCAGCTCCAAACATCTATGAATACAAACATCTGTTGTCATTGCCACGTTCTGGGCATCTGTGGAACAACAAGGGACAAGGATGTCCATCTGCTTGGCCTTTGTACCACCAAAGAAACATTTACAGTGGCACAAAGGCAACATCTGTTTCCAGCCTGAGATAAGCAGAAGGAAGAGTCAGAAACACCAGAATTTTAATCCCACTATGCCACTTGGAGGGTGTGAAACCATGAGTTGCTGCACTTCTCCCTATGTTAAATTAGTGGCCCAAGGAAGATAGCACTCTTTTTCACAGAGTAAATGGACAGCTATGATCACTAGGATCATGTAGTCAAACGCAAGACAAAGACACAAAATTCCACCAGCTGCATGTTACAGAGGTATCAGGAGGATTAGTACCTCCATAACAACATAAACACGTGACACACAGCCCACTAAACACCACCACGCTACCCATATACATTCTGAAAGTCTCTTACCTTATATAGACTAGAAGCTTGTTGCCCATCACCACCTGCTCATCTAAAAACACATAAAAAGCCACCGATCACTTTTTCTCCCAACAGCTAATCATAACAATGTATAATCTTTGCTTACAGAAGACGGAGACAAACGTCATTTGCCTGAGTATATAATTTTATCCGCAGTAAAAGTGATCTTACAGTACAGTCTTCTATATAAAAATTATGGCATATGGAAAAAAAATCCATCTTTGCAGCCTGCTTGTACTAGAAAGTTAGTTGCTTGAACAATCTAGAAATGGCAGGTAGGCAACTTTGAACAGACTGGAAATACATCCTAAGTCTGAAATCTCAAACTGTGACACCATTTTCCCTCTCACCTCTCTACCTTAGAAGTTATCAGGGAATAGACAGGTTTAAGATGACAAAAAGTACAAGAAATGCCCAACAGTATCAAAGTCACAAGTCCTTAAAAAAAAGTATTCAGTACCTGTGAGAGACTTCCCAGCATTCAATGGAGGAGCGATGACTTTGAACAACCTCTGAAACAACATTGGAAAGAAAAAATCTCAGTATCAGATCAATGAGAACAAAGCAATGCCATTTTACAACTTGTTTTATAACCTATATCACTTGGAAGTGTCTCCCCAAAAGAGGGCAAACTCTAGTTTCT
This sequence comes from Crocodylus porosus, assembly GCF_001723895.1. Classification (NCBI taxonomy): domain Eukaryota; kingdom Metazoa; phylum Chordata; order Crocodylia; family Crocodylidae; genus Crocodylus; species Crocodylus porosus. The sequence continues at coordinate 5,599,687 of NW_017728929.1, read as the reverse complement.
CCCCAAGTTTTACAACCAGAAAGAGCATGAAAGGGAAAGGTGCCCAAACATCTTCATGTTAGATTTTTGGGCACAGGCTTGTAAAGAACAATTTTTCCAACTATTTAGTTGGTCTAATAAAAGATATCACATTTACCCAAAGAACCTTGTCTGTTAATGTTAGCTAGGCATTTTTTCTATCTAACAATCATGCTATGATATTACCAGACTAGCTTCATCAAATGGACCTCCCAGGCCCATCAGAATGAAGCTTTGTCTGGTGAACCTTCATTGCTTCATAATAATTCAGTGCTTATGTAAAGACAGGGTGATTTGCACCTTATAATATAACCAAAGTGTGTGTGAGTGTGGTGTGTGGGTGTGTACACATATACACCTGATGAAGTGGTTAGTCTAGAAGATTCAAATCTGGCCTGCCTTCTAACCATGGGTGGATGTAGAATTTTGGAAAAGGGGGATGCAGATGGTGTGATGCCTCATCATATATAACACCACACATTTTTATCCAGGTAAACAGAAACTAGCTTTACTAACATGCTAGAAGCCTAGGGCTACAGTTTAAATCAAAGCAAAAACAAATATAAAACTTTACTGGAAAGTGAATTATTTTGCTATATCATATATTATGTATTAAAATAACCCACAAGACACTATGCAAAAATAAAATCAAAAGAGTTTTTTCTTTAATCCTGTTGTTGTTAGAATTACATCCACATCTCTTGCAGATTCATAAAACAAAATCTAGCCTTCTTGAGCATGCTGACAGTACATCAAATGCTTCACTCACTGAAAGTCATTTCCACACCTGAGTTGATGTTCACCTGCGTTGAGTTTATACTTTTAGCTACTTAAAAACAGTGTGCAGGGCTGTGAAATGGGAGCTACATTATCTGGGGCAGCTAACAGACAGTAGAACTGCAAAAGAAAAGACAGCCCGATTATGGAACATCAAGACTATTAAAAAGAAAAAGAAAAAAAGGACAGAGGTCTTAACACCTGTGGAATGAAAGTTCAGAAGGAACCAGGTAGATTAACATGAGCCATGAAGTCCAGTGACTCCCTCACTGCTGCCTGGACAGAAATGCTGTTGCCACTGCTAGGCAACTGGTTTTAAACTTTGGGTGGAGCAGAAATCAAAGAGGGGTGCAACTGCATCCAGCCTTGATTCACCCCATGACTATGCCTTTTATAACTGATGGGTTTTATAACTTGTATCTCTTGGGGAGATACCTCCAAGTGGAAGGCAAACTCTACTTTCTCCCCAAGTCTTACAGCAGGAGAAACCACCACTGACTTGTTCTCCTCCCCTACTTGGCCTCGCTGTTTCTCCTCTGACCCCTACAAACATCCCAACCACCAGCCAGACTCAGTAGAACAAGCCCCAAACCAAGCACCCACTTGAGTTTGTTAGCTCTGTGTTGCTCTGCACTCTACACACAGTAAGTTCAAGCAGCCAAAAAATGTGCCTCCCTCAGGAAGCCACCACACCTCATCTTTTTGGGGAGACCAGACAAAAGTTACCCATAGCACCCTTCTCCTCCAGCACCCATGTCCTGGACAGAGGGCAAAAGAACCTTCTTGCTTTGGAAAGCACTGTTTGCAATTCCACCAGGAAGGGCTTTGGGCTGCTTGAGAAACTAGCTGGGATTTGCCCACAAGGAGCTGTAGAGGTCTGTCAAATGGGGACATGAAGACATTGGTATGAAAGTCAGTGGAAGGTAGGCAGTGGAGGTTGAGGGGCTGGTAAGGAACTGTGGCTGTGCAGATGCGGCAGGCAGTAGAGCACTGTATGTTTGAACAATCCACTTACCAGGTCACAGGATGCATTGCTTGTAAAGCCATTATCCACCAGCTTCGAGAGAAACCGTTCTAATGAATAATGCTGAAATGCAAGCTGAGATTCCCAAGGCAGTGCCTGCCATGTCTTCCAGTAAAATTAATGGTTAACCCCCCTCCACTGCTCAAAATCTCCAATGCTATAAAGCCATCCTCTCCCGTGGGAGTTTCTACAGCTACATGGGCCTAATATGTGAGCTCTTAACAAGCAAGCCAGTTAGTGAAACAGAAGCAAAAGGAAACTTTAGACAGTCTAGAATTCAAAGCATCCTCTTTTACTACTTCCTAAGTTAGCCAGGATTCACTTGTAGTTTCACAGAAAATTAACTCCAAGCTGAAGTGTTATAAATTGGATGACAGATTTTACACACACTAAAGGATATAATGCTCACTGTAACTACAAATTTCACCATCATTTTGTAGGCACTACCAAAGCCTTTATAATAAGCACCCTGAGATCTGAAGTGTTCTCTCTGACGAGCACTCACTATCAGGTCTGGATACAACAGATGCCATCAGTAGCATGTACCATAATAGCGTCATGCTGTATCAATACTGGGTCATATGCCCGGCACAGGAAACAAATCTTGCCACCAGGCAGAGGCTGCTCCTGTTCCAGTTCTGTATGATTCTGTACATGGATGCATTCACACTGGAGATAAAAAGAGCAGGGAACCCAGAAGACAAAAGAACCTTGTATGGTGTGGGGTACAAAGAGAGGGGCAAACTCACATTCCTGTACATATGGAAGCCCAACTGTGCAAAAATGCAAGATGTGAGGTAGGGTACACTAACAGCATCAGCAGCACGGCCATTAGCAACCAGGCTACAAAGCAGTTCATACTACAACCTTCAACCCATCTCCCAATGTCACATTTCTTCTACATTTTTCATTTGAATCCATTTGCTTGTTTTAAAAGTCATGGCAGGATTTAAGCAAACAGAGACCAACACTTCTGCACACTACGAGTACCTCTTCGACCCTGCTAGATATGCTAAGATTTGAGATGCAGAGTTACCTTGCTCAAAATATAAGGAACAGGCAATATTTGCCAACTCAGAGGACACATACTATACCAGGGCTGGACACACCAAGCCACAGGCAAGGGCAAGCACTAACTTCACAAATATTTCAGTGGAATTCAAAAAAAAGGTTAGATGTGTAGATTGCACTTCTGGCAGGAGAGCCAAAAGGGGAGAGGGGAAGAGTTAAAAAAGCAGCGCTGGAGACCACACATAGCCTTCTTACCTCCATTGGACTAAGGAAGTCATTCATTCCACTGTTATAGACATAGATCATGGCATCATAGAGATGATTTTCCCAGCAAAGAAGAACTACCTGTGGGTGAATAAAGCAGATTTAGAGATTCTTTGAGCAGCACTGCTTAATAGCTTTTAGCAGCCTTCCAGTTTCTCCTCCTGTACCCCTAAGAGAAAGGTCTGTGCTTAAAGTTTACCCGACCCAATTGCAGGAAAAACTTTTTTCCAAAGGCAGGAGTTGACTCTTGCAGAATTCCAACCCCTGGAAGCGAGTGCCTGGCTCATTGCTGACAGCTCACATGAAATTAGAGCATCCATGCTCTGGCTGTGGTTCTGGAAAGAGGAATCCAGGTCCTCTCTCAACAGTCCTGAAATCTGGAGCAAGGGGATGAAAGGTCCTATCTCTTGGTGTTGGGTTGGTGAACTCTCTCACCAAACTGTTGGCACCCAACTAGTCAGCATGGAGGGCAGACCAAGATCCAGCCTGTGCCAGGGCAGAGAACTGAGTGGCCACAACTAGGGTTGGCACTTAGCTTCTCCTCTTATGCCCTCTACTGGCTTCTCCTGGAGGCTGTGGGTAAAGGAGGGGATCCACCCTTTGCTATGGAGCCCCTTAGATTCATACCAACCCAGCCAAGCTCCTATTCTGCTCTCTGCGCGACTCTCGCTGCTCAACAGAGAAGCAAGCAATGGAGCAGCCAGAGGATGTAGAGAGATTAACTATTATACGACTATTAAAATGTGCCTATAGCTGTACTGTAATGTAGCTGTAACCATTTTGTCTGTCTGCTCCTATTTCAAAGTAAATTGAGCTGAACTACAGTAATTTCCCTCAAATGAAACTAGTGGTATATTGTAGCTTAGCTTCACTTACAGGACAGATAAACAAAACCATTATAACCAATTCAACTGCAGTAAGCCCCCACCCTGTTTTCAACTGGCATAACTGTTTTGCCCCTTGGTGCCCCAGGCCATCTTTTCCCTACCCACCATGCAGTGGAAGACCTGGCCACAGTGAGCTGCTAAGCAGAGACTGAAGAGATGGTAGCTGTTAGAGGGTATACCAGGGTGCAGAGAAGCCATGCCTCCCTATTTACTCCTCAGAGTAAGAGGCCTAATTCAAATGCTTTGGTCTAAAAACTAGATGATGCTGTGCACAGAGCACAGCTTCATTTCACAATTGATCATATATTTTCAATACAGTCACACTTGAGGGCACAAGTGGCCCCAGCCTAAACACCACACACTTAGAGACATTTTATGAAGCTGGTTTGACAATGAAGGGTGTGGGTGTAGTTTCACTTGAAAAACATGTCCAGCTTGACCTCCTAAGCTGCTGTGAAAGATGCTGCCTTAAATAATAGCTCTCTCTTGCTCAGAGGAAATTCCAGGAAGTATTTTCCTGGGGAGGTTCACCTGCTGTATGTCGAGGCTGGTGATATCCATGTGCACAATGCAGGCCTCCATATTCTCCAACAGGTTCCTATCTTGGAAGTGAAGCAGCAAGTCTTTCATCACTTGAGCTGTCATTCCCATCAGCTTGCCACTTAAAATGTATGGCTCCAGGCACTCCAGGAAGACCCCTTTGGCCACAGAATTCTCACTCATCTTGTCATACACCTGGCTGAATAAAAGATCCCTAACAAGAAAAAAAGTGACAAATGCTCAATGACCCATAAAAATGAAAGATCCATGAAATGGTTTAACTGCCTGATGATCATGTCATCAAAAAAAACCCATAATAGTTGGCATTCCTTAGCTTAACAAGGACTACCCCTATGCAGGCATAGTTTAGCTTCTTCATAGTTGTTAGCTAATGAGGCTGTAGTTTTTAGAAGGGAAACTGGAAAGTTTCCTGCAAAAAAAGAGCATGAAGTCAAGTTAATTTGATAACAGTAGCTTCTGAAATCAGGCAGAGAGGTACTAGGGTCCATGCAGTTTTTGTAGAGGGGTATAATCAGTGGTGAAAGGTTATTCCTTTTTAACCAAAATCTGAGTTGTGCCAGTGTAACTAATGAGGACGCAGGTATAGTGGTATAGCTTATTTCCCTTTCCAAAAGGACTAAACTCAGCTAGTGTAAACATCTGAAAACTGCCACACCAGAGCCCATCCCAGCAGGCAGTTTCTCTAGCTAACCTCGTCTAGTTAAAGCCAGGTAACCCTGGTTTGTTGACAAACCCATATATAGAAATAACCCTGCAATTTTACAGGAAGCGGAAGACAACCCAGACCTCTTTTCCAGCACTATCCTGTCTGACCCTCCCAGCTGTAGAACTAAGCAAGTTCTAAGCAGGCCAGAGCCAATTCGCTAGAAAAGGGAAGAAAGCATCATTCTCTTGCCCTTATATTAGACTTAAACTGTGGTTTAATAATTCACCCAATGGGTTTAAAAGTGAATATATACTTTATGTAGAGTAGCTGTTTGCTCAATGGACTGGACAGTGCCAGGGAAATGCAACAGTCAAAAGAAAAGCCTGTTGAATCCATTTCACAGGGATACAAGGAAAAAAATCTAGAACAAAGGTGTGAGTTACTATAGGGATTCATCCTCCATAAAAACCCACTGAGCCCAGATCAGATGCAAGTTTACAGCTGTAATTCATGGACAGCTGGACCATTTACAAGGATAATAAGAAAATCCAGTTAGATTAGGCAGAGTTAAAACACAGAAGCTGTCCTAATTCAGCATAATTGAGAGTTTAAAAGGAACTTTCCAGTTTCAACACGTTACTATATAATGGCCAGTTAAGAGGTGTTTTTCACCTCCCAGAAAAGCATGAATACAGTACCATGAAAGGCCACATGCAGGACCAGAAGGGGCCACTGGGGTGGTTTGCAGGAGCAATCCTTATGGCTCTATTAACCTGAAGACAGGCAAGCAGGCTTGCCACTTACGTGCGCTGAAGTAAGAGGCAGTACTCGACTATGACAGGCACCATGTCCTGGGGAAGGACCACAAAGAAAGCATCAGACAGTTAGGCACAAGGTACTCTTGAATGGCAAGTGTATGAAACAGAGCAAATAAGAGAAATGGTACCGGATCAGCAATTTATTCACACAAAACAAGTGTTTAGTTCTTTGCCTGAATGAAAAAAAAAAAAATGTTCTACCACAGCCCAGCTCCACACAAAGCACCAGACTTCCCAAATTGTTTATTACCTGTTTATCAGCGGTACAACAGTGCTAAATAGCTCTGTGCAGATCAGGGCCTCACCACACTGGATGCCACCCAGATGATTTCTCTTTGGACAATACTCACCATGTGAATGTGGCACAACTGCAGAATGGGGAAGGGAGAGCGAGGCCACTGGCAGCTACGTGAGCACAGAACTCATCTCGCCTGCTGCAAGCTGCAGTTTCAAAACCTTTACAAGCGTCCCGTGGTAGATGAGATGGGGCACTACTAACTTCGCCTTTTAAAGCTGTGGTGAAGGGGTAGGAGCAGGAAGTTTCCCCCAGGTTTCTAGGCTGCTGGAAAACGCTTTGATTTTTCTATTCTCTTCATTGCCTGGACAGGAGGGTTCTCTCCTCCCTTCTACTGCAGCTGACAACTCAACTCCTCACAAGCCCCTCTACCACATGCTGTAGGGGATGTCCTCTACGGCTGTTACAGGCTCACCCCCCCAGTCTGAGTGTCCCACAGTACAGTGAAGTGTGGGGGAGAGAGACAGCACACCAATGGCCTTTGCATTTTTGTCACTGCAATAGAAAGTGTCATAGGTTTCACAGACCATGGTACCTGCAATCAAACTCAAGGTCAGACCATTTTTTGATCCCTTTGGCCACCCAGCTGTGAAGAGGGCTGGTGAGCCACACAATGTAAACAAGGAGTTGCTGCAGTGCGCCAGCACACTGAAAACCTAAAACAGAGGTTGGCAACCTTTTCAGGCCACAGGATGGACTAAGCCCTGGGCCAGTGCACAGGGAGAGTGTCCACAGCTGGCGCTCATCCCCACAAGGGAAAATGATTGCTGCCAAATCCCCCTGCAGCCACAGTGGAAAAGCACTGATTGCAGACACTATCCCAGTGCCACCACCGGGGAAAGCACTAGTGGTGCCTGGGTGCTAGGGCACAGCCAGCACATCCCCACCCACCTGCACTTAGTCAATCCAGCATCTGAAGCCCCACGCCCACAGGCCAGGCCACAGGTTGCTGATCCCTGAGCTATAAAAGTAATCAAATCAGTAATTCAGTAATTGAAACCCAATTATAACTAATGACATGGAAGAGGTCCACACACACCTTAACAGTGCAGTCGTTCTGTTTTGAACCCCTAGGATTCTATGAAGCTATATATAGCTAGCACATTAAATAACTAACAGTGAAGCCACAGAATAAGGACATTTTAGGGGTTTTAACAATCTCCTAATAGTTGGTAAGGACACAGCCTAGGACAAAAAGTTAGTTTTACATGTTAATGGTGAAACAACATAGGGTTTGGCTTTATTTTAGCTGAGGGGTGTTCCCGTCTGAAGAAACCCCCCCCACACATACACATACTTTTTTTGAAGGCTGGTTGGCTGATCTCAAATACAGGCAGATTTACCCCAAACTAGTAGTAAAAAATCTGAAACAAACATGCTTGTCCACCACCCAGCAGCAAAACCCTGATTGAACAGATGGGTTTAGTATAGGCCACAGAAGGCAACAGATTTGAGCTCTCTTGGAAGAAGGGAGAATAAAAAAACCCACACAGCAGCCAGTAAGCTTGGCTTAGAGTCACTTGGCAGTGGATTTTCAGAAAATAGCTTGGTCTCTCGGGAACAAATGTTCATTTTTGAGGCATTTTCCAAAATTTTTGAAGCCTCGTCTAACAAGAATGATAACTCCGGCAACTCTGGGGAAAATCTGAGGCAGCTAATCTCCCTACCTCCTGACCCTTAGAAGGAGCCTGGCAGACTGATTACAGGATTTAGAATATTAAATACACCTGTATGATTCTCCCAATTGCAGGGATGAAGTCTACCCCTCTCCCAAGCCTGGGCTCAAGAGCAACTCCAAAACCTGAACTGAAGAGCAAATGACCGACCATTTCTTCAAAAGAGTGCTGGCCTTGGAAAGCCCCCTCTGACATGCCATGTATATTAGTACTGGAGCTCAAAAAAGGTGGTCTGCTCCCCACAATGTGCCAAGCTATCATGGCTTTCACTCCCCTAGCAAAAAAAACACAACACAGTAGCTTATTCCATCATGACAAACCCTTACACCTTTTCAGCTGGCATCCAGAATGCCAAACAAATTCATCCTATGCATACTACCTGACTTGACATTTTTAAACTTCACCCTTCTAGCCTTGCTGGACTTTGTCAGTCACTGCTCAGAGAGGCTCAACTCCAAAAAACTGACATGAACAATATTTAAAAATGCTGAATGAGCCTCCTGAAGGAGGCAACAACTGCTTTACAGACACCTAGTAAAGACCTTACACTTCCTCTATAAACATAAATTAGAAATATGAACCATTTATTGGTCATAATATCATTTCCTGCTCAGATGGTTGGCACAGGCTGCCTCTTGGAGGAGGTTTTCTGCTCTTGAGTATTTTAAAACCAGGCAGTCGCACAAACTGGGAAGAATGGCTCTCAAGCTTCACATGGTGCTGGCTTGGAGAGAATTTCTCCTCAGGCTGTGATAAAGCACAAAAGGGAATTTCACCAATGTCTAATGCAATGACACCAATGACAACTATCAAATGACTGCTAGAAATTGGTACTCAATACTCATTTTAACATACATAATACAGTTCGCTGCTCAAGATGCTTCTCACGGTGCTTTTAAAAGCAGTTCTATATAAATCAAAACCATTCAAAGAAAAAAGCAACAACTTGATCACAAATGTCAAAAAGCCAGGTCAGGCACTGTACCTGAAAGTGTTGTTCCATAACTTGGATTTTTCCCTGGTCGGGACACTTCTTCAAAGTTCGATCGGTGTAATGGAGAAGGATTTCAACCATCTGGATGAAAGGAAGCCATGAGAAATGCACTCAGGTACTCGACTATAGCCTTCTCAAGGTGGGAGCTTAAGTCCTTACACTATTTATGCGCATTCAGGACCCTGGAGTTGGCGGCACCATGAGCTCTGTGGTCACCCACTGGAGGTCCAGAGTACTAGTGGACAGGAAGAAATGGGGAGCACAGGATCGAGGAACAGCTGTACTGCCCTGTAGTCTGTGGCCCGATGATCTCCACAAAGTAGGCTGCTAAGAGATGCAGCCCTAGGGAGAGCTGTAGCTGCTTTTGTAGCCTACTCTGAGCAAGGGCGATCAATCCATCAGCCTGATCCCAACGTGAGAAGATTTCCGCTGACATGACGGATTGTGTACAGAGAAAAAAATTTACAGAACCAAGGAGCTGATCAGCTCAAGTCATTAGCAAAAAAAACCCAACAGGCCAAACAGAACACCAAATGAGTTAGCATGATTTGTACTAGTGTCAAAACCTTGTAACTCTGGGTGCTGTGTGTTAAAGATCCAACAAGGAAGTCCTTGCAAAGAACAAAAAACTCCATTGGGAAGAGTGCCAGCGGCCTTCCCAGCATCCTTTCCTGAGATGTCAGCTTTGAACAGAGCCACTGGAACTTGAGAAAAAGAAGGGGCTCAGCTTACCTAAAAGTTCCTGTGTTTGTTCTGCCGAGGCTGTTTCTGTAACTACAAGTTCTGGGACCCTTTATTTGTGTTGCATGCAGCTTGTTTGGTTTGTCCAAGTTGTTGCTATGCAAAAGCAGGCATGCGAGATGGGCAGAACCTAGCTAGAATGCCACCTTGTTTGGCTTCCAAATAGCTGTTGCTGCAGCAGTGTTACTGAGTCTTGCACTATTGCTACCCACAGGCCACCTCCTCCTGTGCAGCACAGGAACTCTCCCAAGGTCAGTGAAACCACAGATGCCTCTCAGGCAGTGTCAGTCATCTCTCCAACATGCAGGGTCCTCAGAACAAGTCAAAGTGGCAGCCTCTGTTCGATCATTTAGACTGAATTACTGCAAAGGACTTTTACTGTTGGAAACCACTGGGGAGGAGTTCAGGTCCCCATGATCAAAGAGATGTTCAGGAGTGAGACACAGTTGAATATGAATGCTCAGGAATGAGAAGGTTGAAGCTATCTCCCAGTTGGTTTTCACTGAAACTCAGTATTGCTTCATTAAGAATCACAACCAACAGCAAGACTCCTATGGGCCACAGGAAAGGGTCAGCTGGCAGCAATAAGCCAGGAGATATGTGAATGGCTGGGTATCCACTGGCAGTCAGGCTGGGAGCTGGGTACATGCAGGATATTTGCCAACAGTGGGGCTAAGTAACCTTGCTCACAAAGGTTACATGCTGCCAGTGCCAGAGGTGGAAGAAAGAGGCAGCAGACAGCTGAGGCCTTACTGTCAAGGGCCTGCTAGCAAGGCCACATATCACACCATGCAGGTGGCTTTGTGCCCAAAACATGCACACCAGTGTGCCTGGGACCAAATTATAGGCAAGCCAAAAAGAATCCCACACTATGTGTTGCACCCCATGGAGATGGAAGATGGATTTCTGTGGCCCTTTCTGCTGACAACAGTTGTGAAATGTATTAGTGCAGTATCAGTACGCACGAGAGTGGGATTTGGAACAGATTAAAAACAATGAACAGAAATCAAAAACAACTTACTCTGTCTGCAATGACTGCCTTTCGCTTGCCGACATCTCCAGACAACCCTAGGAAAAAAACCCCCCCAAAAACTATAAATGTCAAAATCCCCAAAATTTCTCCTCAAACTTGCAAGTGGAAATAGACTGCTTTTGACTCCTACAGCCCAGATGCTGACAAAAGACAAGAGAATCGTAACTCCAGCAATCCTTTAGCTGATTCAGTGCATTGTTTTTATCCCTGTAAAACACAGAATCTACTCTACATCTAAACAGTAACTTAGATATGATTTCCTAAATGTTTGGGAACAGGTTTTGAAAGAGTCCAGGCTCTGGACACTGTGTCATTTAAGACAGGACTGAGGCCATGGACAGTTGTGCTGTTGCTCTCTGTGTCTCTGGAGTGCTCAAAACAGCAAGGGCAGCAGACCTCAGCAGCTGAAGCAGCACTTCAAAAGTGGCCAGAATGCTTCAAAAATGCCCCTTGTATGCATCAGCAGTCCTCTAGCATCCCCAAATGCTTCACTCCATCCCAACCATGGGGAAGAAGAGGAGGAAGGTGGACAGCCAACGAGCATTCTCCTGTGCACTCATGTATCCTCATGAACTTCTGAAGGCCCATATGCATGCAGTGATTCCTGCTCTCCAGACCGCTGCATGTCTGCACAGTGACAAATTTGAAGAACTCTGGAATTTGGAGTGCTTCAAATGCATATCTGAATACCCCAGGTATTCTTTTACTATCATCCCTCCTGGCACCAAGGTGCTCCACAAATGTTTATGATGGGATGCCTCAGAATAGCCAGTTACTATACATAAGGAACTCGGAGATTGTTGGTTGAAAATAAGTTGTATTTAACTGTACCATAAGGAAAAAATGTTGTATCTCTCTCAATAAAAACACAATTCCTTTATGTTCTGGATACAGATTAAAATCTATTAGCTTCAAGTCTTAAAATTTACCAAACTGATTCTACATTTCCTTGTGGGAGGCTGGTTTTGCACTTGCACTGGGGACTGCATGAAGAGGAGTCCACAAAAAGCCATTAGACCATATTCGTAGGAACCTCAAGGTAAAACACCCCAATTAGAGATCACTTGCACATTCAGTACAATTGACACAGGCCCACGTACCACACACCCAGTCACCAGCCAAACCCACTGCACCCAAGGAGAGGGTTTCATCATCCTGGTGTCTAGCGGATACCATACAAGGTCTGAGAGAGCATCTGCAGAAAAGCACTGAACTGCTGTGATCTGCAGCTCCCCTACCAAGCTCAACATAGGAGCTATGCTGGCTTCATACATTACCGTTTCCCATAAGGGACCATGGCCATTTTCACCACCTTGGCCCTCTCTAGTACTTTTTCATCCAGCAGGCACCATGCACAGAAGCATCTCCTTGGAGCCTCAAGAGCCTGCCAGCAACGTCTGGAACACTGTTTTCCAGTAAAACCAGAAAAGCATGATTTGTTTAGCCTAGCAAAAAAAAAGGCCGAATGCAAGGAGGATTACTCTATAAACACATTGGTGATGGTGGGTAAACACCAGGAAGGAAGGATAATATTGGTATAATATCCACTTGGGCATAACTTGGTCATGAATACTGAGACTAGAAATTAGAAAAAAGTTTCTAACCATCAGAGCAGCAAAGTTCTGGAATAGTTTTCCAAATGAGGCAGAGGTAATATGAAGCTAATTCCTTTCATTATGGAGTTTAGGAAGCTCATGGAAAAGACAGTACCGTGGAACAGGCACGATCCTGGATTTGGGAATTTAAGCTAGTGACCAGAGGCCTCAGGTGACTGATTTACTGATATCCCCAAGAGAAGGTTACAAGATAATTTGATCAATATGCGTAGCTGCTCACATATGAGGTGGCATCTGGTGGCAGGGAGCTTCTTGTCCTTGCTGATGGCACATGTCAAGTTCTGGCAGTAGAGGCTGAAACTAGAGAACTCTGTCTTGGGGTGAGATGCAACTTCCCGATGGCCAGGTTAGATGGACTTGGCTTCTAAGGGTGTTTCATCCACCCACCCCTCCCTCCATACCACCACCCTCAATACACACACACAGGAGGTAGGTTAGTTCTCCTCATGGCAAATAAACTTCTCAGGTGCCTGGCTGGTGAGTTTTGCTTATGTGCTCTGGGTCAAACCAAATGCCAATCTTGAGGTCCTGGTCCCAGGTCAGACCACCAGAGACTGTTCGAGTTTTGTGTCTTCTGTGGCATGGGACATAATCCATTTCCTGGGATCTCCTGGGTGTATTTCACCTAACAAATTCCTTGCCAGCGCAGATGTTCAAAGTACCAACAGTGGCCTTGCTCTCTCCTGTTCTCATCCTGCAGCCCACTGCAGTTTGAGGCCTTTGCTCCTCTGCACTAGAAGTCCTAAGTGTGCTGTAGCACATGCAAGGGGAGATAGTTCATAGCTTGTGGTCTGCGGCAAGGTGGGACAAGCATTCTTTTTGACCCTTCTGGACTTATCCATGAAATGGTTACATGTGGTCACAGGCCAGCTAGACTTGGTGCCCCAAGTGATCCCTTCCAGTCTTCTGTTTACAACTGGCCTTTTGGCAAAGTGGAGGCAAATGGAAGCCATTAACGAAGGAAACTACAAAACTACTAGGACTGCAGGAAAGCAAGCCAGGCCATAGTTACTGATATATGCACCAGTCCAGCTGCATCCACACTACCAGAGCTTTCTTTCCCTTCATTTGACAAGAGTCTCACTTGAATGTCTTTTTGTACAGTGACTTCATTTTGGACACACGTAGAAAGAACTATCCAAGTGCCTTGAAATTAAAAACTTACCTACAACAGCCTTTGCTTTACCTTCATAAAAAGACCAAGCTAGAGCCAGGGCCTCAGTAAGACAGTCTTGTTTCAGAAGGTGATCCACTCTCTGCGAACAGGAGGTACAAATAATACAGGACTTAAGAAATCCAGGAAAGAGGAGCAATCCTTTTAAGATGGGAGTTTCCCAACCCAGGGGGTAGTGCTGCCCATTCCCTACTTCTAGAAGACAAGTGACAACAGCAGGCACAGGGTTATTGGAAATGTTATCACAAGCTAAAGCAAATAAAGTCTCAGGCCCTTTCAAGTTTGTCAGGGAGCCTCCTGAAACATGCCACACCCAGCAGGGAGGCTAACTGTTAACACATGTTATTTTTTGGCTTTTACATTAAAACTTAAGGAGGGTCTGAACATTTTCCTAACTTCCAGTAAAGGAGAGGCAGGAAGCTGTGTCAGTCTCAAGTCGGGCAGAAAGCAGGGCAAAGTGGCACCTTAGAGACAAACTAGTGATGCCTCTCTGAATAAGGTGCCTTTCTGCCCTGTTTTCTTCCAGGTAAGGGGCTGTCAACCCAAAAATGTTGAGAAGTGCTGGTCTAGGGGTCACAAGCCAAATTACTTGATAGGCCCCCTTCAGAGAGATTTTTAATGCTAACCATTTGAAGTGAAACCCTGGCCCCATTCAAGTCAGAAAGTGAAAGACCCTGGAGCTGTTCCACTCAAGAGCCTTGCCCAGCCTATGCCACAGCAGTCCAAAGTTCACGCAGCACTCAGAGCTATGAATTTTCCCCCAAGAAACCCACCATTCACCATCACAACAAGAATCCATTCCCAACCACCCCTAGCATCTTGCTCTAGTCCCTCATCTCTTCTACTATTCTTAAGGTACCACCCTGATCAACTAAGGTACAGATACCTCCTACATCACCACATCCTCTCAAGTCCTGAAGGAGCTTATATTGCTATTGGGAAACAGAAGTTAACTTTCCCTTTTATCATGCCCAAGCTCACCCTGGTCTCCTTAAACCTGAAAACACGACTATGCTTTTAAATAGTTACCCTAGACTGAGGTGGAGAAGGCTTTTAAATCTCCGAATCAAAGGTACAAAAGCTGTTGGGAATGTGCAGTTCAGGCAAAGGCAAAAACATCAGAGGGAGGAAACGTAGACCTAACTGGATGAATGGTCACCACAAGAATGAGATGGGGCAAACAGCCTAGGAAGCAGAAAAAGGGTTCAAAATATGACCTGAAAGAGCTACAAAGATACTTCTTGAAGGGATAAAATATGAATTTCCTGAGACCAGGCCTTGCAAAAAAGCCACAACAAACAGCAGAGCCACAGAAATAAAAAGAAAATGAGGAAAAAGAGAGAATGCTATGGTCAAGAACTAATCTAGATAGGGCCCAAAACAAAATGAAACTGGATGGACCAAAGTGAATAATGCAGAACAGGGTGGTAGAGCTGGGGGACTCTGCCCCACCTCTACAGTCGGTGGAACCTGGGGGATTTTGCCTGTGCCCACGCCAGGGCCAAACAGCTGGAAAGTGCGTCCATGCTGCTGTTATTTCTCCACCCTCACTTTCTGTGACAAAGTAGACTGTAACCTACGAAAGCTTGTGCATCTCTTAGAGTTAGTCTATGAGGAGCCACCTTTGAGCAGCTTTGCAAACCAAATGCAGAGGTAGGATAGGACTGTTCAGTGTTAGACTCTCGGGGAAATAAACTCCAAGAGAGAAAGACAGCTAATTTAAGTTAAAGGATAATGCTAATACAAAACCAAACTAGTATAAACTAGCCAGAAACAAATTTAAGCTGGATACTAGGAGGTTAAAGCAGAAGAACAGAGTTCTGGAACACTTTTCCAATTGGAATAGTGATGGGAAGAAGCGTAAGGAGTATTCAACTAGGAGGTATTAAGAGTGAGCTTGATAAGTCTATGAAATGGGCTGCCAGCAACAACTAGGGACTTGATGCTGTTGGTTCCTTCCAGTTCCATGTCCCAAACTGGTTAGTGACTCATAGCTACCTACAGCATACTGCATAACAATACCCTGAACCTGTACTGCCTCACTACAACTCAGTAGTGGTAGAAACATTGCAAGGCATCTTTGTGAAGAAGATGCGTATGATCCCTATTCAGCAGCCACGCATATGATAGACTGGAGCCTGAGGGCATGCTGTGCTGAAACCTGTACTCAGAAAATAAGGGTGAGTAGCAGTTACAGATTCAGAATGCTCTACCTGGAACTTGCTTGACAAATTCTAGAGGTTAGAGCATTAGTTCCTCCTGTCATCAAGCTACTTCTGAACAATGCATGCAACTGATTTTAGTTCAAATATGCAAGCCCCCAATCTTTTGACTTACCTCTCTCCAGCTCCTTAATGTCATCACATGAACAGACTGAAAAGGTGGAGAGGAAAAAAAAAATGCATAAGGAAACTTCTCATGGGTGACTAGGTAAAGGACTAAGAATGCATAGATTTGTACACCTCCACCACAGGATTCACGTTACACATCTGGGCTACAATTACACTCCACAGGCTGGAAGTACTCCCTACCAGCTGTTATACAGCTTCAGTTTCCCAGGAGTTCTCATAAGAGTGGGTATTGATCTATTCTAAGTAAAAGGGGGCAGATTGGGGGGAAAAAAAAAAAAAAAAATCAAGCACATGGAGCTTTCTCTTATTGCTTTACAAATTGGAATCCAACCTCCCTCACACTTCATCTCTGCTGGGGTGAGGGGGAAGTTGTTAACTTCAGCCTCACTTGGCATTATTTACCCATTACACATTTATTCTGAAGTAGCACCTAGTAGGGAGTCCTAGCCTTGCTATAGGCTTTCTTTCACCGTGCATCTTGGCCAAGACCAGAAAGGATTTAGGAGATAAAAATATGCATCAGTGGAGTTCCTGCACAAAAAACCCTTCACATTTAACAGCCCCAGGTGTACAGCTTCCTCAGCAATAGGAGTCTAGTGCTTGGGGCACTGGATACCCCAGTGAAGTGGGAGAGGAATCTCCCTCCTTGGCAGAGGATGACTTCTGCTAGACACCCATCTACCCATACCACTTTGAGTTCCCTGAGATGGCATGCAAGCATAGACACATTATGTTTCTGGAGGGCTACCCACATTTACCTTTGTACCAAGGTAGAAGATCTGACTGCCACAGCTGCTGATGGACTGATAGCAGGCTTTTTCTCCAACCAGTGCCTGGAAGAAAACCAAAACAATTTCTCCTGATACAAGGCTGCTTTTGTTTGTGTTTTTGGAGGAGGTCTGTGAAAAATGGTCTTGCTTAACCTTGGGCATGTTTAGGAATGAAGAAATTCAACACAAGGGTCAAGAAGAGACAGCAGCTCACACCAAACCCAGTATGGAAATGAGGGTGGAGTCCAGCAACCAGACCATGCTCACAGTTGTTAAGTATGAGCTTCCCTGGGGAAGAAGTTACCCAGTACAGAGAGCCCTGTCTAGATTCATGTGCTGGCAGTGACAGTAACCCTGTTCACAGGACCCTGCAAGTAGCTGGAAAGAAAAGAAAAGAAAAATACTATCTGAGAAATGACAATTTAGCTTTGCTCCTTTACAGCACAAGGCCCTTCTAGTCAGGTGTACTTGATTAAGCCAGTCAGAGATCATTAAGAGTATAGGGCAAAACTTAAGATAGGGCCTACACCTGGACAGCATCCTTGACTGTAGTCTGCCAGTCATTACTCACTTCACTTCTTCCTCATCCACATACTAAACTGGCCCACCGCTGCCCAGCATGGGATCTGGTGATATTACTGCAAAGATACAACAGCTGCTGGAAAACAGCTCTGTAGTAAGACTGGCTGAGTGCTGAGCTGTACACCTCCACTTGGCAGCATGCCCTGAAGTACACTACTGAGCTCTAACAATCTTCAGGGAAGTGAAGGGGGAAGAAGAAGCACCTATAGTGCCCAGTGTTTGAGGCTGATGTTATATGTTTTAAAGACTCCCTTCCTTTCAATCTCAGAACTTGTAGAGAGCAGCTCTGGAAAAGGGAAAGGTGGAGACGCAGAAAGACTGTGCAGAGGCAATAACCTCCAACACGTGGCCACACTGGTATCCTCTTCTCAGCAAAAGAGTCCAAAGCTTGGCAGCAGAAAGGCATGTCCTACACATGGGAATGTGCAGAGGCAAGACTTGAAGGATCACCTGCTCAGGGGCAAACCAATATGAAACAAGCTTTTTTAAAGACCTTTTTAAGATGATTCCAGCCTCTCCTATTTAAAACCACATTTGAACTAGAAAATATCGTTAAATCTGTAAGTGAAATACTGGCAGGCTACAAGACCCATCTGTCCTTACCAGAGCCTGGCTGACATTGCCCCCTGTGGCCAGCGATTTGAAGTGGCTGCTGTTGTAGACTAGCTGAACCTCTGAAATCTCTATGGTTTCCAACTCCTCTTGCGTCTGGCGATCTATCACATGGAGCTTCTCCACGCTATCCAGAAGCACCACCGTGCGCGAATTCATCCACTGGGAAAAAACCACATGGCAAACTCCAGAAACATTTCACATGCACCCTTATCAGCATCACAGATGCCCAGAACATCCTTAGTATAAAACCTAGAAGCAGCTGACAGCATTGTTAGACAGGATGCCTGAAGTATGGCTGGGTTTTGCATCTGTAACCACTCTAGGGTGGGAGGGCAAGTTCATGTGAACAAAGGTGAAAACCAGAAGACTTCCTTGGGAGCATCCAGTTATCACAGAAACTGTCTCAAAAAGTAGTGTTCTCTGCAGCATATGCCTTTAGTCTAGAAATAAGTCTACCACAAACCTCGTTCTCTCCATACAATATTTGTTCCCAGACACCTGAAGATCCCAAACTATTTTATAAGTATAAAATTTATTCTTGACCACTTGCAAGGGGAACAGGGGACCAAAGATGTTTACTGGCATCAGAGGAAGAGAATAACTCTGACCTGGGAACTTCAAAGCCCAATATTTTGAATTTTAGCCAGCAGACCATAACCGCAGAGTGGGAAGGCCTTTTCATTTGTTCTTAGCATGATTTTTTTTTTTGGCAGCCTTACATCTCTAGGCTAGCAAAGACAACTTTTCAGCTTGCCATTACTGTATTTTATATTATATATTTATCATTTAACAAAATAGTTTTAGAATGTTTTTGTTGTTGAGTACATTCCTATATGTTAGACATCAAACAGTAGGACAATGCATTAGCAAAAGACTGGCATAGTATAAAAGAGTATGCTACCATCTTCTTGTGACAACTGAACTGCTACTTGGTACTGATACCTGAGAGTTCAAACTTGGCAAGAAAGATTTAACTCCATAAGCCCTTCCAAAGACCTTTTTTTTTTTCTTTTATAACTTTTGTTCACCAATGGCACGAGCAGTTTAGTTGGCATGATGCTATGCACATTGCACATACCTTTTCCTTCACCTACAGCCATTATTTAGACTGTCTAAGGTGGTGTTCTATGAAAAGCTACAGCAAATAAATTCATCTTGGTTCATAAATTCTAGATCCAAACGACCATTTTATATACCTGAAAATAGCATGTAACATTTGTTAGAAGCAGTTTGCAGAGTTAAATTACAAACTCCTAGAAGCTGAGGAATGCTGGCAAACACTTAACACTGGAGGCTGTTATTTCCCCTGAAACAGAAGGAAGAATGTTTACCAGAATCAATACTCACAGTAAAATTGATGAGGTCGTAATGCAGATGCAGCTGCTTCTGCTTAGTAACATGTATTGCACCCGAATCATCTCTCTTTACCTAATGATGGAATTAAATGAGAAAAAAAAAAAGGCTCAAGCTCAGTGGTTTTTCCAACCCGGTATCTTCCCTTGAGAAATAAGCCTCCTAACACTTTTACCGGGGAAGATAAACATATTCCAAAGAGATCCATGGCCCCTGGAATAGGCAGAGTATGCAGTGTCAGCAATTACAGAGATGGCCATTCAGCAGCTCCACAGTTGAGGCTGCATTCTAAAACAGGCTTCGCATGGGACATTCATTCCTCCCCCAAAGCAATGATCTTTCAGAGGCAAATGTCACACATGTACACTCTTGTCTTTTGACTTTTTAAATAGTCTTTTGTTTCATTTCTTTTCAGACATTTTTAATACGAAGTGCTTGAAACAGAAGTCTGGCCACAAACTGTTTGCTATAGTCTGTCTTTCCCTTGGGGGCTTGACTGATCTCTTTATAAAAAAAGACATCAAGTACCTACAATTGACAGAAGAGCCACAGAGTAGGAACTGTGCAGAGACACAAGACCCGGGGGTTTCCCATGGCACTTAACCATCAATTGCCTCGACATACATCTTTTGAGATCCATAGCTTGGAAAGAGCACACACAGCCCTCCATTCAAGTGCTCTCCAAAAGCCAATCCATCTCCCCTTGACTTCAACAGGAGCTGGACCAGGCCTCAAGCCAGGGTACAAACTGTACAGTGAAGGAAGGTCAAAACGGATCTGGAGAGAACACACTAAAAAAAAATCCTCATGGTAACCATTACGTAACTTGTTTCTTCTTTTAACTGGAAGTCACAAAGCATTTGATCTACCCCTGCAGGCCTAATAGTGTCATTCTATACATGTTCATTATTTGCTCAACAGGCCAACTGGTTTTCCCATTTCAGTGGTGAGCTGACAACCTGCAAACCAGAGGACAGCACTACACACTTCCATTGACTTGGAGCAAATGGGTTGATGCTCAGGCATTCTGGAAGCAGTTCCTTGAAAGGACAGGCAACACTTTATCCAGACTTACCAAAAGAAAATGAACCACATCTCCACGACAGAATGCAAGCATGGGGTTTACTGAGTTCTGTACAGCAACAAAGTGCCACGCCAGCAAAGGAACACTGGAGGGATCCATCTAGGTCAGAGAAACAGAACAGCCCGTGTATGCTACTATGCACAGAAGGAAGTTTTATTCCGTTCCATCCATCACAGCTCATTAGCCTCACCACCACTCTGACATCACATTAACCAGGTCAAAAGTGAGTCTTTTGGCACCAGTGGTGACTCCCCGCAACTCTGGCACTTAAGAATCCATTTAGAACACGTGGAAGAGTAGGCTTTTGGCAGCAGAGATCATTCCACTGCAACACTGACCACAAAAACCTGGGATTCTCATGGGCGTGCATAAATTGCCAAAAAACCTCAAATCTCATTAAAACGGTGATAATGGATCAATCAGAAGTTAAAATAAAGTTATAATATATGCATGCTGCACTATACTATATGCATGCCCCCTATAGACCCAGGGTATTAATAGTCAACTCTAAAGTTAACAGATGCAAACCCATTAAAAGTAGGATACTTCATAGTTAGAGCACTTATACACCCTTAACTCTGCCCCATAAGGACTGTACAAAATAATCACAAGTACAGCGGTGGAGTGTTTTTGGGTCCTGAATTAGACTGAATTGACGATGGGGATATACAAGAGGGCTTGCCCCCCTGCCTTGGTGTCACTATGGGTATGACCAATCTATGCCCCATGCCATTAGAACGGCTAGCCAACAGCAGGGAGCCTACATATGCCTGCTGCTCATGTTTCCCAGAAAAGCTCAGAACTATTGTTCCTGAGGGGCAATTTAAGGCACCTTCATTGCTCCCCCTAAGGCCTTGAGCTGGAATAAACTCAGGCCTACAATGAGCTATGGCAATGGGGATTAAGATGGAGGCTATTGCTCAAAGACCTAAAGGAACAGCACCTCACACATTCAGATCAGCATTCACCCTACATCCACCCATTTCCCTCAAGGAAGGATTTGTAACCTTAACTTGAGGAAGGAGCTGTTTGCTGGTTACTCACACGACCATATGGAAAAGTCATCCATACTTTCAGAGATGGCTTCAACCCAATGACAAGAATCTGCATCGAAAGAAAAAATTACAAAAATACATTTAAAATCTCCATTCTGGATTACCTGTGTGTGTCATTCATTCCAGAATAGTACACAAAGCCTTGTATGAGAGACCAGTTACCTTAGTCAAGGAGGCCATTGCTAGCAGGGAGTATTGGGTAATAGGATGATCTCTCAGTTCTGTCTTTGCGTGCAAAGGCTCAATACAGCAAACTTCCCCCTTGGATCCGCTGAACAGACATCGAGACTCGCAGGTTCTCACTCCCATCACTCTCCTGAAAGCAGAGCCATCAACCTGATGAGCAGCTGGCTGGCATCAGAACACCCCACACTACACACTAAATATATCCCAGGAAAAGAAACACTGAGAGCCCTCCTTGTCATGATGCCTGGTGCAAGTTCAAGATGGTCTTTAAGGCATTCCAAACAGCATTGCAGGCAGAGACAATTCTTGAAATTCTGCTAGCAGGAGAGTCTTGGCACCTCCTGGCTACTCATCAGATGCCACCACCATCCTTTCCCATGTACAGAGTAGCCCATTGGGCTCTAAGCCCCAATTCCTGTCTCTGCCCACAGCGGTGGCAGTCTCCTCCACCCTGCAAAGAGGAAATTTCCAAGACCCATCTTAAAGTTTAAGCCAGCCATCGGATTTGGGGACCTGGGCTGGACAACTGTGAGCCGCACTGTGGGCAGAGGGGCAAAGCAACTGCCAGGAGCCCCTAAGAAAAGGTTACTTTTCCTAGGGCTACTGTCAGCTGTCTGCTCTAGTTCCTGCCTCACAGACCTCACCACAGACAGTCTTCTCCCTGGTAGTGACACAAGTGCTGCTTGGGCAGTACCAACAGGGTCCCCAGTACAGCCAGAGAGAAAGGTACTACAGCTTACTGCTGCACTACTGCTACTTGCACTCACAGTTTGAATTCAAATGCATATGCCACTGCAAATGCAAGGTCAAATGATTGATCCAGTGTAAAGTCTAGCATGAAGGAGGGGGACACTGCTGGATTGTGCTACATCAGATGGAGTCTCAAACTTGGCCTTCCTGATTCAAACTATTTCCTTTCTGCTTTGGCTTTCAAGATCTTTGACTCAGCACTATCTTTTCCACAAGGCTATCCTCTTACTTAAATGACAGTTCGAAGACGGAGCCTCCGCTGTCATTGCAAATCGCAAGGGTCGGGTCATCTGTGAACTGAAGGGAGAATTAGATTAAAACCAACATCAGGAAAGAGATAGGGTTGAGCTAATCAAAAAGAAACTGTGACAAAAATCGTGGAATCAGGTTTTTCTATCTATTAATTGCACGACATCTCTTAACGAAATAAGGAACATTATTCTTTCTGTTTATATATTCATCCTGTACAACACCCAAGAGATCTTCAACAAGATGACTGAACAGTTACTTGCTCTCATAAAATACCAGGGCCATAAAAAATGCTTACAAATGAAGTCAGCAGACATTATTATGGGATTGTCATTGCTTTCTATGCAAACCATAAAACAACAAAAACACACTGCAATAAAGCAAATACTGTACGTCTGGAAGCATTCCCATTTTAAAGAATGTTACTATTAAGCCTAACTCTTCATGAGTATATTCTTTCCACACAACCCCCATTCACTTGCAGAGGTCAAACCAGACTACAGCTTCATGTGACCAATTCTTAACAGAAGGCAATTTTAAAACCTGAGGGGAAAAGGCAACATGACAAAAATGACCCTGCCTTACGCTACAGCAAGGGTGACTAACTTGCAACATGGGTGCCACAATGGGCAGGGGCAGCCTCTGTGCCAGGCACATGGCAGATTGGGACAGGCAGCATGGCAGCAAATAGGGCAGGAAGCAGAAAGCAGAGCAACAGACTGGATGGAGGGAGGATGCGGAGCTAATTTGTGGCACATCTGCCAAAAAGGCTTGGCCCATACTCAGCTATAGCATTATAAGAGCAGCCTGAGAGAGAGAACAATCATCTTCCAAGACTCCCGCACTACTTCGCTTGCATTCAGATCCATGATTTAATTCACAGGCATATCCTTCTAGTTGGGGAGATTAACTTGATCTTTCCCTTCACAGAACAGTGTCCCTCAGGACACAGGAGCAGCCACAAGAAGAGTCCTATTGGATCCTCCATCTCTGAAATGATTTAGCCTCTCATATGGCATACAGAGGGGAGAAACTGCAAGATATAAAGCCTCAAACCTATAAGCTAAGGAAGCCCACATGACATGTCTTTCACCATGAAACAAGAAAAACAAAGCCCTATCAAGTGGTCAGAGTGAACCTGTGGACACCACCATGTTATCAGATGGGCCCAGCTTAGTTTAATTCCTGGATATCCAGACTGTATGTTGCAGTGGCAAGACTGCAGAAAATATATAGTCTAAATAGGTTGATTGTTGCCCATGCTGTAAATCACTCTTGAGCATGACCTGGGTACAAGCATCGTATCCTAGTCTGAGATGCAGAATATTTTTTTCCTGAATAAAGTGGACTGTCAAATAGGTCTTCCAGCACCACTATGACTCAGAGGACTCAAAGAGACTAAGTAGCACCTTTTCCTTCCACCAGGTGTCTGCTCCTCTTCCCCATGCAGCTTCCTCTATGAAGACTGAAGAGAGCAAAGGGGGAAGTGCATCTGCTTTGGCCAGTAAGAAAAAGATGATTTTCCTTTCTCTATGGTTTTTACTTTTACCCCGGTTTCCCCCACACACACTGGCTTCAAAACAGGTCTAAATAAGTCACCATCTTGCTGTCTGCCCTGGGACAGGGAGGCAGTTTGGAGTGACAGAGGACCAACAGCTTCTGGCTCTTCCATGTTCTCACCTTCCCAGCTAAGACTTACCATGGGAGAAAGGAAGGGCCCCTTGTTAGCTGAAACAAGGGTTAGACAGGCAACACGGATAGAAGATAAGACTGTGAAGGTGGCCAGGATGGCTTTCCCCTTGTTTTTTTTTATCCTAAGCCAAGTCAGATAGTGCAAGATGCTTGCCAATGGCAAGGAACATGAGTGGGAGTTCTGGATTTCTTGCTGGTAGGGGGTTCATTCTCCCTGGGGCTGAAGGGCACAACAGCCCCACCTGTGTAGAGTGACTCCTTGTGCAAGTTTCCTTTAGGCTCGTTCATTATCTGAGTGAGAAAGTTGCAGCAGGCCTACCTTGTTCTGATGTATAAATTCTGAACTTTGATGACTTTCAGTTAATCTTTCATCCTGACAGACAGAACCCACCAAACAGAGATAGCCCATCAGTCCACCCCCAACCACACCACAAAAAACAAACCACCCATTCATGAAGTCCTGTGTTCAGGAGTTTTAAAAATCAGGAATACCTGGTCCAATTCATTATCAGTTTTGGCAGGAGGAAAACAAAAAAATAAACGAACTTCTCAACTGATCCTAACTTATCAATTTTGAAGCCACTAGTTTTTTGCTGATTTTTGGATGGAGCAGGGACAAACTTGAGCTGTAATGAAAACTCTGTTGTCCTCTTAACTCTGGTGCTGCTGTTATTTTTATAAATTTAGCTTTTCAGCCTGAAAAAAAAATACCAAGAGAATTAAAAATGCATAACGTATACATCTGCATCCATTTAACAGACCTCTGGCTATTAGCTTTTAGCTCTTACAGAGCATCAGTAGATCTCAAAGCACTGTACAAAAGGAGACAGATGATAATAGTGAAAACTTGTTACCTTGATGTGCAAAATGGCTGTTCCTGGGGGATGAGCATCTGTTATTGATCTTAGAAGTTTCCCACTAGCCAGATCCCACATAGTGATCTACAAAGAGAACACATTTCCTTCAATATGACATTTTGCTACAAAAACTGGCCAAGTTGAAACAAGATGCACTCCCTGCCACCCTGAATCATCAAAAGTCAACCAAAAGTTTCTGCACTCCAAAGAAATTTGCAACCTGAGCAAATTTTCATTTTATAAGCCAAAATGATGCTAAATTTTGGGAACCAACTGCTTTTCTATCATCAAACCAAAACGCTCAACACTCCTAAATTGGAATCAATTTCTTAAATCAACACCATCTCAAAAACAGCAGAAGGCAGAAACAGCAAAGTACAGTTCCTTTAAACCAAAGCAGGAGAAACTTAATGTGAGTCATTGGGTTCCCTGAAAAGAGATGTTGGGAGACAGGCAAAGCTCTCTAAGAGAGACTGTTTTCCCTCAGACTGAAATCTGAGATGCACAAAAATATTCGTTATGCATCCTAAATAGCATCTTTCCCCGATACTCTTATACCTCTGAGATCAGAATTACCTGTCCTTTTGCAAAGCCGCACAGAAGTCTCGAGCAGTCGTTATTGATACTGAGAGCTGAGATAGCCCCGTACTGAGCACCAACACCTGTGCTGCCAAGACAAAGCCGAAGAGCCTGGTTCTGATCTATTGAGAAACAGGATTAGTAAGAAACTAGCGAGAAAATAATGGCCTGATGGCAACAATTAAGGCCTCAATCCTGCCAGCATGTATGAGCATATTTACTATACTGTGTGTCTATAGTTAAGCCCATGCAGAAACGTTTGCAGGATCAAGGCTCAAGTCAGTAAAGAGAAGGAAACACACTTTGTATCTATATAACATAGGAGAGACAAATTATAAAACAAAGTAGCTCCAAGGGGGTGGACATAGAAGAAGATTCAGTACTAAATGAAGATAAAAACAAAATGGTAGTGACCCACTATAAAAGCACCTATTTAATTACACTACTGGAATGATTTTACAGTAGTGCTTTGAACTTCTCACAAAAGATTCCTGTTTTGCCAACAGGCAGCATGAAAGAAAAATTTGGAAAAGAATTTAAAATTCATTCAAATGAACATGAGAAGTCAGACTTCGATAATCAGTTCCAGGGTTCCCCAACACAGATTTCTGAATCCTGCCATTTTATTGGTCTTCCATGCCTTCATTTGATTGATTGTCCCACAAAATGTGCAGGGGGAAAAACCTGTGCCTCCTGCACCGATGGCATCCGCCTTCCAAGCACAGATTGCTCTAAGAGGATGAACAACATTTCAAGCAGAGGCTGGACAGAGGACACTGGACTTAAAACAGTGGCCTGGTTCACAGATGCTACATGTGAACAAGCAGAAGGATCTCTTCTGTGGAAGTAGGTGCATTTTAATTTGAAATTCATGGACATTAAACAAGAAAATAAAGAAAGTCAAGTTGGAAAAAAAGATGGAACAAAACTATGTTTAGTACATAGGGTTTTTTCCCAGTTAGAGTGTAATTCAAAACCCAGGGACTTTCCTCCACTCTTCTTAATACAGTGACTTCCTTCCTTCTCTAATTTCTCACACAATTGCAGAGAACTTGCATCTTCCCTAAGTATACTTGTTTTGTACATTGTAATCTTTAAATTTAAGCGGGGGGGAATCTCACTTTCTTATATATATATTTTTTAAGTTTAAGATTTGAAGCACTAGCTTCACTCCTAAAAACTTGTTACCTAGAAACTAAAAGTTTTGTTCCTAGAAAAATAAAAAGTGAAAGGAGCTTATTTTAATTACTCAAGTTTTAAAAGACACATGCCCATCAGATCTTTCCCTTCTAACAATCATTTCTGTATGCACTGTAATATTAACAAAGCATTTTCAACAATGAGTTAAGTAAATGATGTACAAGATCTTTCAGTTAGCCCTATACAAATCTAACTCTTATTAGGTAGGTTTGCATTATTAAGGACCACTGTTGAAATTACTCAATAACGATCAATCTTTTTAAGGTAAGAAGGCACCCAATGTAGCCCTTGGATACACACCAAAACAAACACAATCCATAGTGAATTGTTTACGCCTAATGAAGCAGGGACCATCATCCCAGTATGCTGTTACCAGCTCCTCTGTTAACTCACATCAGAGGACTATGCTGTGGATCTAAAAATCCCAACCCCACTGATACCCATGCTGGGGAAGGGGTGTCAGCATGGTTCCATAGTGCTGACTGTGGCCTGAGCACGAATCAGGGCTGTGCAGTGAGCGATGCTGCTATTTAGTGAAACCACGTTGCTCTTGCAGAAGTTAGAGCGTAGCCAGTGAACCGAGCAGGAGAATGCACAAAAAAGCCTTCTGATTGGCATTGTGGAGAACTGGATTCTACTTCTCACCCATCCTGCAGAGTGCCAGACAAGTCACTTAAGCCAAGATGTTCATGAGCTACCTTGTTCCTCAATTTCTGAGTGCCCATTTTGAGACACCTATGCCTGATTTTCAAAATTTTGAGTGCTCCGAAATGCAACCGAAGACAAACGCACATGAACATCAAGTGCTCTGAAAGACCAGACCCTATTGGTTGATGTTTGACAGTGATCCCTAAGCCTCTAAACCTGGCATACAAAAGGAGAGTGATACCACCCCCACCACCAGCTTGCAGGAGTATTATGAAAATGAAGTCAGAGAACTAAGACCCTCAATTGGAAGCACCACAGGGAAAAGAAACAGAGAAAGTTCAACTTGCAGGGATGGTGGATAGTAAGTACAGCGAGGTCTTTAGCCATGTTCATCTGAAGTTAATCAGAAAGCAGAGTAGATGTGCACTTTTACAGACTAACTAAGGTATAGAGAGAGTACAAGCTTTGGTGAACTCAAGCACACTTCATCAGATGCGGTGAAAGAACATGCAGAAAGAAAGGGAAAGCAAGCGCGCAAGTGCAAGAGCCAAGAGAAAAAAGCAAATGAGCAGTAAACCCATAGGAACAAAGGGGGTCACACAAAGTAATCCAGATAATGAGATCGGAATCGAAAGTCCTTGTGTAAACCATAGCAAGTACAACATGATTCCCTTCACTGGACAAGGAAGATTTAAAACAGTAGAAGAAGTAGTAGTAGTAGTAACAATAACAACAACAACAACAACAATGACGACAATAACAGAAAAACCACAATGAAAGAGCCACCCATTCAATAAGGACCATCTTGTGCACTGAACGAGACACTTTCCCACCCAAAAAGTAACCGGCTATCGCATAAAGAGCTGCCGTGGTATATACGCCCAAGGAGGCTGCATTAGGACTGTGCAAGGAACTTTGATTCAAAGAATTCCTACCTTCTGAAAGCTTAACTTTGCACCTTTGGTTTTCTTAACTGCAAGGAGCTCCAATGCTGGAGCCATGAGAGTGGTGCACAAAGCTAGGCAGACTGGAGCAGAAGAGGCAAACTAGTCCTTAGAGAAGTTCCTCTGGAAATTCTGAGCTACCTATATTAAAACAAGTGCCCTCCCCACTTCCCCAAGGATGTTCTGAATAGGCGCTAACTTTGCTTGCCAAACTGTTCATTAACATTTTAAAAAGCAGGTGCCCCAGGATATTCTGCATGTTAAAAAAAAAAAAAAATGTTGAAGTCTGGAAAGTAACAGCCTCAAGCAGCTGCAGACATTAAATGAGACGCAGCTTGGTCTCTCCTTAGGATGTGAAATTCCAACATAAAAACAACTCATCTTGAGTAAAAAAAATAAAATAAAATAAACATAAAAAACAGCAGTTTCTTCATACAGAGCATGGACTGCATTTTGACTACTCCGCTTCAACTTCCTGGAAGCAAACCGAACCACTACACCACCCAGCCAAAACTTCTCATCTTTGGCAATCCCTCACAGTAGAGGATGAGTGTCTTTCATGACTGTCCTATCTGCAGGTCCAAAGAAGGCTGACTAGGCTGATCCAGGATTGACAGACTTGGATACAGTTCGGACATGTTTTCATGGAGGGTCGGTGGCTCTCGGTTCTTAGTTCAGTCTATAACATGCTGTTTCTGCCACTCCTGCTTTTCCATCTCTTGTTGCTGTCATAAGGTTTCAAAGTACTGAGATCCTTGCAGCAGACTCTTCCTCCATGGGCAATAGTCTCCCATGAGCTGATCTCAATGTTGCATTTTTTTCAAGTTGGCCAAGAGACTGTCCCTGAAGCACTTTCGCTTGAGTGTATACCTTAACTAAACTGGGAGAATAAAGCTTACTTCAAGAGTCTGGAATTGGACACCCAGATGACATGGCCAGTCCAGTGATGTTGACGTCAGGTGATCATCACCTCAATGCTCATGGTATTTGTTTGCAAGAGGACACTAATGTTGGTGCATCTGTCTACATGCTGGTTTTGAAGCGTTGATGGTACTTCTGTTCACTGTCCACATTTCAGCTTCATATAGTAAGGTGCAGATCATAACTGCTTGATAACTCATGATCTTGGTTTCAGATCAGATGTTGGGATCTTCTAACACCCATTTCCTCAGGTGTCTGAAGGCTGCACTTGCATATTTGAGGCGATATTGGATTTCTTCATCAATGTCAGGCTTCTGCAAAAGATGGCTTCTGAGGTCAGGAAATACTCAGTGTTCTCCAGAGTCTCACCATGAATCTGAATTACTGGAGCTGGAGATTGCTCATTAAGAGCTTGTTGATGGAAGATCTTAGTCTTCTAAACATTAAGCATCAGCCCCATTTTCTTGTATGATCCGGTAAAGATGTCGACATTTGCCTGAAGGTCTATTTCCAAGTGAGAACAGACTACAGCCAAAACTGACAGACAAATGATTGCATTCAGCAAACCATGTTATATAGGCCCAGCCTTGGACAAGGAGAGGAAACCAAGGGATGAATCTGAAGAGTCACGTGGTCAGCAACATAAATGACCATCTTGCATAGTCTCCTCAAGTTCCTCATGGAAGGTCACTGTAGCACCAGAATAAAACTAGAGTTGTACTATAACCATAGACCAAAGTACCTTCAACTGAACTCTCTCGTGAGATTGCCCCTGGGAACTGTTGAACTGAATGGGATAACATTACTTAGCACCAGCCATTAGACAGACCATAAAGCCTTTCTAAGCACATAGTATCTTTTTATCCAGTTGTCAAATCTGTTAAGTTAAATACTTCCTATGAAGTACATTAGCAGATTTCCAAGCCAACAGGAAAATGACGTGGCTGCAAAGCACATGCCTCGTTTCAGTAGCAAGTTTCATATTTGAAGCCTAAAAATATTCAAGTCAAAACAGTTAACAAAGCTGGAAATTTTGTTATGGTGTTAATTGTTATTTTTACATTCAGTGAAAAAATAACGTTCACACTGGGAGCAATTATAGGCTTCAGATTTTTAAAATCACATGCCTTTTGAGGTCACATGAAACTGGCAGCTTCCAAGTTAAGGAACAATTTGAATTATTAGGTTAGCAAATTTTAACAAGTGGGTTAAAGGTAACAAAGAGATTAGGGCTATAGATTACAATTACTGATGAATTTTACAATAAGTTGAAGCCAATTTTGAATTATTAAATGCAAAAGTCTTTTGAACACAACATGTACTCCGAAATGAAAAGGTTTGACTAATTATCTCAAGAGAATTTTGAAATCAATTGCTGTTGCTTGCAAATTGTTTGATCTTTTCATAAACTTAAGAACAGCTTGCAAAGGTCATCACTAATGTCAAGAACCCTGACCGATTTCAGATTGAATGATAAATGGATATGGAAATGTAATAAAAAAAGAATCAGTGTTTCTGTATCAGTACAAAACTGCCTCTCCAGAAGAGCAGGAAATTGGATTTTTTTTCTTGCTGCATGGTAAAAGCAATTTATTATACCGCAATGAAATCTAGCATGCTACATTAAATTGATTTATACAAATTCTATATGTTTTCATTTAACTCTCTAATGTCAGCAAGCTGCACCTTTAAATTCAGCAAGATTGACAGATCCAGACTTAAGGCACAGCGGCAAGACAGAGCTTCCAAGCCCAGTGACGTAATGGCACTAAGCACAGGTGCTGGTCCTGCCCTTAGCTGACACGGCGGACATCCAGTAGGCCAAGACTTGCTACATTCCCAGTATATGCCAGTAGCACAGCTTCCCCGTTCCTTCCGGATGCCCTACCTTTTGCAGAATCACAGCACTTGTCAGCACTAGGTTCACTGAGCAAGGAAGCTACTCACTCAGATTCTCTGCTAGCTGCCTGCATGGTGCTATAGGTTGATTCCCCACAGGTTGAGCCACATGCAGTTGCCCACAGAAGGAATCAGCAACCCACTATCCCACAGCCCCTGCACCCAAAAGGCATTGGGGAGGGATGCCAACTAGATTATCAGTAGCAGCAGGCTGCCCTTGAACAGTTGCCAATAGTCAGCCCCTGCTTCTGAATGTCCCACGATGAGCTCTGCTACCGCTGAGACAAGAGTACTCAACTTCTCCACTGGAGCACCACCACTGGCAGCTTGCAGGGAGAGGCAGGTCCTGGTCTTGCAGAAGAATGATTTTACTTGGCTCGCAGACGGCTTGCTAACTGCAGAAGCAGCACAGCTGCCCTGCTCTAACAGGCCACAGACGCAGCGTTTTCCTCTGCTCTTCTGGCAGCCAGTTCCACAGACAGTTGCCCTGATGTCTTAAATCCCCAGGGTAGCAGGCAGCATGATGCATGACCCAGCCAGAGACCACCCTTCCCCATGTACTGTGTGCACCTCACAACTTGAGCAAAGATATGGCAACCTGTCAAGTTCGCATCCAAAATATCACTGAAAGAGTTAAAGAAACAAGAGTCATCCATGCAATGCACATGCACAATGTGATGTTACTGTACCTTTTCCTTCAGAGTCCACAGAGAGAAGGGGAGGGCAGAGAGAGAGAGAGAAAAGCCAGAAATCAATACAAAAGAAGACAGAAAAGCTGCAACAACATACATAACAAATAAGCTACAGGGGAGGCCTGTGCCTCCAGGTCCTGCTGCTGGAAAATGTTGCATTAACTCAGTGTTTTGTTGGTTTAACTATTGGAGGGCACAAGCAACATAGTCAGTCACTGCACACACAAGGGAGGGAATTCAACCAGACGTGTGAAATCCCAGTAGAGAGTATATTTGCTCTATCACTTATCATCCAAAGGGAGGATTTTCAACCCACACATTTTTTGAAAACCGAAGGCTAATGCCTTTAGATTGAGAAGTATAAATCTCATTGCCTTCCAGTGGGACTTGTATACTCAAGTCCCATAGGAGACTGGAACAAATCTTCACAGTAAAAAGCCCTACAGATGCAAAAGAGCAAAAATGGATAGACTTTCGCCATTGCAGATGCAGACTGATGGTAATCATTAGGGCTGTGCGAAGCTTCAGGTGGTGGTTCGATTCGGAGGAGATTCGGCCACCGAATCCAAATCAAATCAGTGGACCAATTTAAAGGTCCGAATAGATTCAAAGCTCTCCGAAGCTTCAGCAAATATTTGGAGAGTTTTGATGATTCGGGCGGTCCCTGGTGGCTGCAGCAGGGAGCTGCAGCCACTCCAAGCTGGCAGGTACTAGGCGTGGGGGAGGGGACCATGGCGGGACCCCTGCCAGCCCCCCTGACCACCACCCGCTCCCCCAGTCCCCCACAGCTCCCAGTACTTTAAAGAAAAGCCCCAGTGCTCACTGGGTGCTGCTGGGTGGGGGATGATCCCCACTGCATGGAGGGCTCTGTACAAGCCCCCTCAACACCCCCTACTCCCTCAGCCCCCCCCATGACCTCCTTGCCTGCTGGGGCTCTGGCCCTTTAAGGAAAAAAAAAAAAAAAAGCAGAGAAAAGCCCCATGACTCACTGCTCCTGCAGCAGCCTCAGGGCTTCGGGGGCTCATGCAGAGCCCACCAGTGGCACGGGGACACCAGGGATTGCCCCACAGGCTTAAGTAGTGAGTCCAGGGATTTCTTCAGGTTTTTTTTTTTTCTTAAAGGGCTGGAGCTGGCCCATGTGAGGCACCCGTGGGGGGATTGAGGGAGTGGGGGGGGAGTTCGGGGGCTCGTGTAGAGTCCCCCCATGCAGCATAGGGCAGTGCGGGGCAGCAGGGATCACCCCCTGCCTGGCAGCATCTGCTGAGCCAGGGCTTTTTTTCTCCAAGAGCTGGGAGCTGCAGTGGGAAGGGCGGCCACTGCCAGGCTGGAAGAGGGGCAGGGGATAGGCCTGGCCTGGCCGATTCGGCCGCTGCTGAATCTCTGAATCAGATTCGGCTGAATCGAATCAGGACAGTGATTCAAATCACTGAATCAAATCACTGTCCCCTGAATCGGTCAAATCCATATCTGAAGCAAATACTAGCTGCTTTGCACAGGCTTAGTAATCATAAATTCAGTCTCCTATGTAAGAACTGTATTCTCTGAATGAGCACATCTTCACTACACTTAGGCTCATTGTTTTATGATGTCGTTAAAAGCCTTCTAACCCACTCATGACACCCTCTTACCCAAGTTTAGCAGTGCTCTAAACCCAGGGCAGTCAGCCCATGCTCCAGGATAGATTAGGGCTCAAGTGTTACTTTGCTCTGGCTGGTAACCTGCCCACCTATGCCATTGAAGTCATGTCAGCACAGCCTCCCGAAAGCATCTGGGCATGCTACTGAGAAATAAGTCACGCCCACTAGTGGCAGCCCTACCAGTGCCCAAACTTGCAAACATGTAGATGGCTCTCAGCAGCCCCAAGTGTATACCCCAAGACAGAGCCTGAACACAATACTAGGGCACAGGCTGGCAGGATCCGTCCCTCAGCAGCCTGCCCAGGCTCTCTCAGGAAAAATACCAAGACACAGTCTGAAAATTACTCCCAAATTCCATCTAATTTCCACCACTCCCTTGCTATGCCCTGGAAAGAGAATTTCTCCCACAATTCACTGAGAAAGCATCAGAGGGGCTCAGCTGGGAATGCTTTTCCCATAAATCTTAGTGACACCCAAAAGCAAGTGCAGTGCCAGCCAGGACACAATAACTCAAGACATGTTTGAAGTGCAGCCATTTAAGTCTGCACAAGACTAACCCAGGGTTGCCTGCAATGAAGACACATTCAAAATCTCTACCCATACTCTCTCAAGATATGCTTCACAAGGTAGAAAGGGTTTTACAGAGAAAACAAGGAGCAAGGCAGAATGGTGACAGGTGCTGAGCAAGTTCATCAGATTCCCATATAAGCTCTTAAAACCCAGTATTTCCTCCAGCTGGGTTTTGATTAATTTTTAAAATGTAAAGCCATCATGACTATACACTACCTTCCACCACCTGCATCTGGGCGTAAGCCATGTATCATTCATCTTGTGAACGATGGGGTTTGCAATTCATGATTGCTTAAAGCTGAATGAAATTACAGCATAATGAAGCAATAACTGGCTGCCTAAATTTGCATATAAAACATCAGGTCTGTCTAAGAAGTGCATACACAAAATACTTTTCCTGGGAGCCATTCTGCATATGATATGGGTGATAAAGAGCTCATTCTGAGACCTGGTTATCCCAGAATATCAGATGTGTACACCTGAAATATTTTCCCAAAGGTCAGACCAAAGTATGTTAGGTTCTGAATAAAAGCCCCAATGTAACAAACAGGACAAATAATTGAGGAAAATAGTTACCTGTAGTGGAATTGATACAATTTCCCACATAATAATTCTTGCATTAATGTAAACCTCAGGACCTATATATAGTCTCTGTCTCATGCTTGTGTCACAAGGCCACACCATATCTGAGTTATAACTCAACTGTTTGGGGGGAAATCTCTCTTCCTGGACACTCCCATGACCAATTTTCCACTTCCAGAACTCAAACAGAAAGTATGAACATGCACTGACCACCAACATGCATTTTATAGCTGGGAGAGAAACAGAGAAAGCAACCAAGACAAATTTAAGGTTACAAAATGGTTTTACTACTTTCTAGACTGAAATTTCCCTTATAATGCCTCCACACAAAATTAGAGATGTGGGGTTTTTGTTTTTCGTTGTTCTGTGTTGTTTTTTTTGGGGGGGGGGTTGGGGGGGGTTAAGTTGTTGAGTTACAACAGGTAAAAAAAGGTGCAGCAATAAAAGGCTTGGCTATACAATATACGAAGAAGAATTAAGCAAAAGCCATCGAGTTTGAAAGTGCCAAACTTGTCTCACTGACGTTTAATACATGACCTTGGTTTGGAAAGTGGATCTTAATTTGATGGCACTGGGATCCTTTTAAAACTGCACACTGAGAATATGTTTTAATGTTGCTTATGCTCTCCCCACAGCCCAAGGAAACATGCGCTTTATAATGCAAGAGCTCTGGCCCCAGAAACATAAAATCATAGAAAATGAGGGTTGGAAGGGACATGATGTCATCTACTCTAGCCCCCTGCTCAAAGCAGAACCATCCCCACCTATATAATCCTAGGCAAGGCTTTGTCTAGCTGGGCTTTATAAACCCCCAAGGGTGGATATTCCACCACCTCTCTAGGTTACCTGTTCCAGGGTTTCACCACACTCCTAGTGAGAAAGTGTTTTCTAATATCCAACATAATCTTCCCTTGCTGCAACTTGAGCCCATTGCTCCCTGTTCTGTCATCTGCCATCACTGAGAACTGTCCAGCTTCATCCCCTTTGGACTCACCCTGCAGGGAGCTGAAGGCTGCAATTAAATCTCCTCTCAGTCTTCTCTTCTCCATACTAAATAAGACCAATTCTCTCAGCCTTTCCTAACAAGTCATGTTCCCCAGCCCCTGAACCAGGTTCACTGCCCTCCGCTGGACTCTCTCCAATTTATCCACATCTTTACTGTAGTGGCCAGCCCAAAACTGCACACAGTTCTCCAGATGTGGCCTCACCAGTGCTGAACAGAGGAAAACAATCACTTTTCTTCATCTGCTGGCAACACACCTACCAATGCAGCCCAGCACATTGTTAGCCTTCTTGGCAACAAGGGCACACAGCTGGTTCATATTCAGCATCTTGTCCACCGTAACTCCCAGGTCCTTTTCTGCAGAGCTGCTGTCCAGCCAGCCAGCCCCCAGCCTGTACCGGTGCATGGGACTGCTCCGTCCTAAGTTCTGGACCTTGTATTTGTCCTTATCGAACTTCATGAGTTCTGTTTTGGTCCAAGCCTCCAGTCTGTCTCACTGAATCCTAGCCCTAACATCCAGCATATCTACAACTCCCCCCAGCTTGGTGTCATTTTGCAAGCTTGCTGAGGGTGCACTCCATCCTGTCTTCCAGATTGTCAATGAATACCTCCAAACCAGCCAGAGATGTCAGGGGGAAGTCTCATAAAAAAATTCCTCCCTTTTACATAGAAGTCCCCATTGGGAACAAGCAGGAGGCCAAGAATAAGAATAATACTATGAGTTGTATTTTGACTTCTTCCTCTTAAGCAACTCTGCACTGAAACACCCACCACCCCTGACACAGGCAAATGTCATTGCCACATTTAACAGTTAAGTGATCTGCCTAAGATCACACAAACAGACCATGACAGAAGGGGCAGGAGGCCCTGCCTTTTAGTTTCTAATCCACTATAATACAGTGATTGTTGAAACAATTCCTTCTCTCCTCCCAGCTTCAGAGCTGTTGTCTGCAATATTTATGTAAATCCCTGCTCTGACCTCACTTTAAATATGATATTCAGATTTCAAAAGGAATACCAAAGAAGCAGACAAGTGCTACAAAAAGTGACGGAAACAATTCAAAACATGAAAGTGGTGACTGTTTGAAAGAAGACAGATGATAAGAAGCCTTGGAGAAGTCATTTACTGTTGAGTGACAGAGTATCCTTTAGAAAAACAGCCAACTTAAAGACACTGATTGATTGAGAATCTACCTAGTTCTTAATAACCTGTGAATGAGTAACTGTACTCAGTGTTCAAAATGACTATAAGCAGCACATTAAAGTTTGCAGGCTTCAATTTTTTGTGCTCTTTTCCTTGAAACACCTTTGCCTGCCAGATTAAAGGAGCTCCCTAGCATCTGATACCTTCTACAAGATAATGTAAATGATCAAGTTTCTCTCTAAAGAAAAAAAGAGACAAGAGAGGAATTGAGCTGTGAAGTCTTTCACTTTGAGGCAGGCTTTCTAGACCCTGATATATTCCAGTAGCTCTTTTGTACCTCTTCCACTGCTGAGGCATTTACCTTACAGTGTGAATACTGGGCCTGAACATAGCTTGGCAGTAATCATCTCAACAGTGTTGTGAAAATAAATAATGCTCCTCCTGCTCAGTAGTATACACCCAGCAATTGCATTGGGAGTTCAACTGCTGACCCCAAAAACTTTTCAGGGTCACCACTTTTTGGTATACCATTCCCCAGGCTGTGTGTACCATGTGGCCAGCTGCCTTCCTTAAATTTAGCTAGAAAATGCATCCAACTGTGCCCAGCATGCCAGGTACTCTGTATGGCTCTCTCAGGAGAGCCATTCCCAAGCCCAGCAAGCAGGACAGCGAGGATGAGAACTCAGCTGGTGCCCAGTCCTGTGGTCTAGTTACCCAAGAACCCGTTTCCCCCAAGGAGACTAGTAGTTCTTCTCTGCACCTCTGAGTTTCAATCCATCTTTCTTGTATCATTCCTGTTATGTCCAAAATATTCTGTAAATAAGGTCTTACATCAAGACCTCACATAGCAGCACTAATACTTCTCCATCTCTGCTATAAATACCTCTCTTAGGAGATATTAGGATCGCAACATCCTTTTCCATAACTGGATCACATTGGTCATCCTGTGATTAACTAAGACATCTGAAGTCTTCCCTCACCCAAGTTATTTCCAAGTAATGACCTCCCAATTTACAGCAGAAATTTCTGATAGCTCCCAAGCTACCTGGTCTTGCATTCTGAATTTCATCCTATTCTTGTTACTCCAGTGTCAAGGTCCATCCAGTGCCTCCTGTACTATATTGCAATCCTCCTCTGTATCAACTATACCTCCTAACTTTGTGCCATCAGTAAGTTTTATCCACATGGTCCTAGGCGTAACCGGGAAGCTCAGCATCTGGGGCGGCAGCAACAACAGGGCAGCAACAGCTCCTGGAGGCTGGTAGCATGACCAGTCAGAAGTAACTGCAGCTATTATTTTCTACACCCATCATGTCAGTACCCATAGCTGCTGCTGCTCCAGTCACCCCACCTTAACTGCACTACTGATTTGGGCTAAAGGGACTTACAAAATTAGACAAGACTGGTCTTTGAGGAATGTCACTAGCAACTTCCACCCAGTCTAATGCTTCTCTTATCGACACTGGTTATCTCCCCTTTATCCTGCTCCTTGTCCACCCATCAAGTCTTGCATATTAAACCCCATCTTCTCCAGTTTAACAGTAGTTTACCATGAGGCATTCTACCAATGGCTTTTCCTAGAGTCCAAGTCAATGTAGTGTGGAGTAGGAGCCAATTCTTATGGAACTTGAATGTTATCTCCACCCCAGAAAATATCTAATAGAAAATGTATTCTTCCCCTTGAGGGTCCAATAAATAAGAATAAACCAGGTCTCATAATCTTAACATTTAAATATGCCCCCCAACATTTAAATCAAGGTTCCATCCAATACCAAGGAACACATTGTTTAAAAAAACCTGCAAGAATCCATCATAGATAACCTGGATTTGTATCAAACTCATTTCCATTAGAATAACAGCACCATAAGATAAGTAAAGGAATTTACATTCACAGTAGTGGCACAACAGCCAGATGAGAACCGTTCCAAACGCCTATGGAGTTTTGTTAAGTAAGCCCCCATCAACCTATCAGAACTTGTTATAAAATGGAAAAGAAAAGGTAGTCAAATAGTCTCACGGACATCTGCAATAACAGCTCAGTATTTCCAACCGTTTTGTCACGTTTGATGTTATTTTTCAAGATTTCTTTACTGAAAGGAAGTCACCTTTCAACTACAAACAAAATCTGAAAAGACCAGTGTTTTAAACCTCTTTTGAATTAAAAAATCCTTTCTGAATTTCATTGAAGAGGCACAAAAAGGTATTTCTAACTTACCAAAAATTAATGCCAACCCATGAGAAGTCCCCACGGCAATCAGATTTGATGCTGCCTGAAAAAAAACAAGGAAAAAAAAAAGTGTTCACATTTTAAAATGCCAAGCTGTCAGAAATCTATCGTATAAGCCTTTTCAGCATCTTTATCATGATGGCCAAAGATCGGCAGCAGAGGGAATGTCATTTTAAAAAGCTACAGACCCTGCTTCCTGTAGACAAAAAACAGCTATACGTGATTAGGAAATGCATATCACCCACCCATCCCCAAACTGCTACTCTAACGCAGTAAAATTTTAGACGTGAATGACTGTCATGGTTCACAGTCCTACATTTTCTCCAGCCATTTGAAGTTCAGTGCACTCAGGGATGATGAGGAAGACGAAAATGTCACACAGCAGATTCCCTCTTTGTGGGTCTGATCCTACCCTTTTAGCCTGGTATTTGAGTGCATCCCCTGCTCTTCCTAACCATGTAAGGATCCCAAACGTTGTAGTGTTGAGTAAGCGTTCAGTGATTCTCAGATTCCCACTGAGAGCTCACTCCAGTTCATAGCAACCATTACAGAGGTTCCCATCAACCTCACTGAGGAACATGATAGTGCTCTAAGCTTTCCCAAGCTGGGCTGTCATCCTGTTTCCAACAATTCTATGCTACATAAAATGCACAGATGCTTTATACAGAATCTACTCTTGCTATTAATAATTTCTAGGTAAAAAGCAAGATGACAGTGTCTTGACAAAGCCCTGGCTGAAATGATCTAGCTGGGGATGGTTCTGCTTGGGAGCAGGAGGTTGGACTAAATGCAATCTCCTGAGGTCCCTTCCAACCCTCATTTTCTATAATTCTAGTGCTGCAAAGATGCACCTGGAGTTTGATGAAAAGGAGCAGGAATAATAAGGGGTTTTAAACAAAATTACATTTTGAGTGGCATGGTACAGAGATCGCTTGGGACAAATGCATGTATCCATAAATGAGGCACGAATTTTCTGTTTTGTTCTGCAAATACTATTCCTAAGGGTGCTTTTTTTTCTTTAAAGCAGCTGCCCCATATCCTTGTCCACTGTAGTTATGTACAGTATGTGCTAACCAAGTTTACCATGGTTTGCCCCAACCTCATGAAACACTATGCTTTTGGTCATAGATTTTACAAGGAAACTAAGCAGCCCAAATACAGCAGCCTGCCCTGAACTGAGTTCCCTTTGTTCTTCAGCTATAGCTTGGTTTCCTAAACTGAGGGCTTACACTTCAGTTTTAATAATGTGACATGCAGGAGTTTTTGTGAGATATCATTTTCAAAGACTGTTTCCTCTCATGCATTTCCTAGACCATCACAATTATAACATCCACTTCAACATCAGCTTTAATAATGATCTTTTAACAGATGAAAGCTGAGGTAGGCTAGTGTTGATCACACCAGCTTTATGGTTCCTATTTTATGTCACAATATTGAACTGCCTTCAGGGCAGCCTGTGATATCTGCGTGCATACTGTACATCAATACTTAAACTGAAACAAAATAATGAGAAATTTGACATGGACATTACTGAGCAGTCACTTCACTTACAATGGGGAAAAAAACATGAAGCTAGTGCCCAAGTGTGGAACCTCCTTCATGACCCAAGAAAGGCAGACAGCATGGATAGGAGGGCCAGGCTGACCCCGTTCTCAGTACAACAGCAGTACGGGTGAGGAGCAGGGGCAAAACTCCTTCTCCAGAAAGCAGGTTTCCCATGCTGCTCATTCTCGTGCCCTGCATGTTTGGGAATCTGAAGTGTGAAGATGTTCCACCTCCAGGGAGCAGGATGAGAAGTGAAAGTGCTGTGATTCTGGTTTCCACATTGCACTAACAAGTAAGAGGGCTGAACTAAGTTTAAGGAGAGAGAGGCAATAAGAGGGAGATTTACTACACTGCAGTTTAAAACTCTTGGGGTACTTACTATGGCAGTAGGCAAGCCAGCATCCACTTTGTCCTAAAATGACAAATGAGCCATTATTAATAAAGAAAAATGAGGCAAAATTCAACAGCTCACATCTTCTCCCCTCCACCCATCTCATGCTTTCAAATGCAAACCTGACTCTTTAAGCCAACCTCACCTGACTATCAATACCATCCTGAGGGGAGCTCCCCCTTTCATCCATCTTAAATGGTTAAGGCATTCTTGAATAATTATCCAAGACCTAGGGACTGAAGTACAGGTTCCCTTGTTTCACCAAAGACGACTTATCAAGATGTGGCTTCCACATCACTTCCCTTCAGCCAGGAGCCCTCCATACTGACCTAGTGCACCATAGGTTAAACTCATAGGTATAGATCACAGAGGTAAGAAGCCACACAGGACAAAACAGACCACATCAAACCTCATACATGAGCCTCTTCCCCTTAGCAAATAGTGATTGTATTTACTACCATATCTTCTTGCACAGAAGCTGTACATATTCCCCAGAACCAGCAGGCAAAAATTGGGATGCACATTACAAGTGAGGAAAAAGGGATCCCCACAGGTTCAAAAATATGGCCGAGGGGAGGGAGTGGAACGGTTGGCAAGGTTAACTGCCTCAGTTCTGGGAATCATGGCAATTAAAACAGTGCCACCGCTACCCCTACCCCCAGCCAAATTTCTGGACCTGAGTGGAGCTCAGGGGGTTGGGAAGGAGCAAAGCACCCTGGGATGCTGGAGGATTGCATAATGGCTTCTCTCAGAAGAGAACAGAAACAGACATTGGTTTCTTCCGGGAGTGATTTAACCCTAATTGTTCCCAAGTTATTTTTGTCCTGGAGTGACCATCTTTACTTTGAGAGAAAAATCATGGTTTCTCGTGGGAAATACAGACTAGATGAAAGTACTGTCAAGTGGATATGTAACCAGTTGGATCATCACACTCCATGACTAGTCCTCAACAACTCAATGTCTAGTAGGAAGGAAGTATCAAAAGGAGCTTCCCACCATACACTGGATCAGGCCAGTGCATAGGGCTGGTATGCAGCCAGACCCAGGCTGCTGAGTTCAAACCAGCACATGTGACCCTGGAGTCAGCATGCGGGGGCAGACCAGATACACAGCTCTAAGGATACTGGGTCCAACCTGGATGTGGCTCTGGAGCCAGCACATGGGGCAGAGCCGCGGCACAGCTCCTGATTCAGTATACTAGATTCGGTATTTACCTGTCCTGCAGGGTAAGAATATTCCTTCCCCTCACCCCCACACTGAGTAAGCTGTCTGTAAAAATCAGGGTGCATATTATATTTCAGGGGTGTGGTATATCTTGTTCTAAGGCATGGGTCTAAGAGTTTTCCCACCCAGCCTCCTCCCTCTCTTGGTGATCTCAGGCTGCTCCATGAACTGAGGCCACTGCCTGCAACCAGCCTCCTAGAGCCTGGGGGCAATACAGGTCAAATGACTCTCAATTGGTGTTCAGTGGCAAAAGCTCAGAGATCTCTTAAGACAG
Organism: Crocodylus porosus; assembly: GCF_001723895.1. NCBI lineage: Eukaryota > Metazoa > Chordata > Crocodylia > Crocodylidae > Crocodylus > Crocodylus porosus. Next base: position 5,557,128 of record NW_017728929.1, on the reverse strand, counting down.
AGTGCCAGCTGGTCTACGTAGCAAGCAGTCCAGCTCAACTAAATTGCCCAGAACTAACAGTAACGACATGGTGCCTGCATCCCACACTCCCCTAGAGATGGCAGCAGCTTACTGATGGCCAAGATGCTCCCACATGCTATGCCTGTTCTGCCCTGTCTAGATGTCCCTTTTTTATTTGCCTCCTTGCCAAGTGCAGAACCTTGCAGCTCACCCCCTAACGAGCTGGGGACGGTCCTGCTTTGAGCAGGGGTTGGACTAGATGTGACTTCCTAAGATCCCTTCCAACCCCCATTTTCTGTGATTCTATGACCCGCAGCTCACCTCTTATTATCCCTACTTTACCAGCAAGTTCTTACCTTATACTTCTCAAGTTCTTCAGCTACTATTATTTTTCCTAGTCTCCTTGAATCAGTGTTTTTTTGCTCACCATCTCTTTTATCAGGTCACTCAGAGCTCAGTGAAGCCTGCTACTCCCAATGCTACTCCCAAGATCCTTTGTAGAACCACAGCTTAGCATAACTACCACTTCGCATAACCAGAACTCTTGCAGTATGTGAGAAAAAGTAATTTATACACCCATTCTAGTTCACAGTAACAAACTCAATGCTTATGGAGTAAAAGTGGGGCTTGTGGGGAGGTGGGGCAGGGATACTTACTGCAGCAGAAACTATTTGGGCAGAAATTCCTTTCAGAAGAGAAAGTCGTATGACTGATCCATGGAGAGAAAAAGAATCAGGGAGCCTTTTCTTTCTAAAGAAAAGAATTAATAAAATAAAATAAAATAAAATACAAATACTGTGAGAGAATAAAATTCCCACATCTAAATGTACAGGAAAAAATCCCCCAGAGGCTGCAATGGTTTCATTCACCATACAATGCCCCACTGGTGTATTGCACACAATTCAGAGTGAGGTTTGGAATCTGAAACTCAGGCAATGCATTTAGAAGAACGTGTACACTTAAAAGTCTGAAGTTAGGTTTCCATTTAGCCAAGCTCTTTACTGTCAGTTGATGTTACTGTCTAGGGCCCATGTACATAGCAGTTAGCTGAGCATAAAGCCTGAAGCAAGACTTTGTTTCTCTGGCACTCCCCTAAAGAAACTTAAAAAAACATGACAGCTTTACGTGAATTCAATTCAATGACACCCTTCTATTTTTTTTAATTAAATTTTATGTTTATGTTTTTAATCATGAAAGCTAATTGGAACGCTGCCTTGCATTACGGGGCTCTGGATTCAGATCCTTCTATGTCTCCCCAACTTGAAAATGTGTGATACGCTACCCAACACCAGCACATTGAGAAAGTTATCAAAGGCAGGTGGAACTTACAGCATGTGAGAATGGACTGGAACTGCAGTACTAGATGTGCTAAAATTGTGTAACAATTCTACAAAAACAGGCAGTGTGGAAATAAGTAACAGCGTTACCCTCTAAGCCATCATTAAGAAGAGCAGAAGCCATTTACATTATTTAAAAAATACTGGTGCAGGCTGCTTGGAGAAACAGACACATCAGTCAAACTGCTCGCATTTGGCAGGTTGTAAAGACCTTTTTTAAAATAAATCATGAGTCTAAATTCTGGTGCATAGTTTTGCAAAGGTTTTCACAGCCCAGAGCAATGTCCACTGACCCCTCAAACAAACCAAGGCCTCTTTTTTTCTGCTGGATCCACCAGGAACAGTTTCATTCCACCAAATCCTATTTTATCTGCATCTTCCACAGCATCCCTTTCTGGCACTGGCTATAGGGTTTGCTTTTGTATGGGACTGATAGATCAGACTGTTCTTCTTCTCAAGGTGAGATTCACACCAGCCAGGTAAGAAAGAAACATTATTTCCAGCCAGGTTCCTTCCCTGTCCGCCAACACAATCCCAATTCCAATAAACTTTCCCTATTATTGCCATGCAACATATACCAAAAAGTCTGAGCACAAAAACAGTTCTAGGACCAGGGAGCTACACAGGAAGCTTTTCACACACAAACTCTGGGCTGTACTTCCAAGCAGTTGCCCCCACTGGATCAGCAGGTGCTTCAAACATTTTTAATCTGCAATTCTGTCACCATCCACTTGTCCCCATTGGATAAAATCAGACTGCTGAGGAGGCAGAGCCGGTTGGAGTATCCAGCTGGAAGATGCAGCAGTATGGGGGCGGGGGGGTGCTGTTAAAAAATGTGTCTGTGCTGCTCACTATCAGGACACACACTCTCTTAAATCTCAGAGGAAGGAAAGGGAAGTCTTGTTGACAGGAACAGCTACCTTTTCATGTGTGCCCGGTCTCCACTGTCAGAGCTCGCCACCGAAGACGTGTCGTAAGAGTGTGTGTCGATATTATCTATGTTCAAAAGCGAGGGATCCTCCAGCACAAAAGTCTCTTCTTCATCATCAGTCTGAAAAATAATTTAAAACAAGTCTGCTAAATGTGACAGATCAAACCCATTTCTCAGACTACCAGGCACGTGACTTGATCTAGCAAGGTATTCTGGTGAACCAGTCAGCATAAAAACATAACTGCCTTTTACTGGTTCAGATCATAAGTCCATCTTGCCCAGCCTCCTGCATCACACAGTAGCAGAGAGCGGATGTTGAAAGGAAGAGTGAACCAGGTCTGACCACGTCTTTTCCCACTGTTCCTCTCCTACTTGCAGCCTCCAGCATTTAACATCTAGGAAGTTCTAATTCAGAGGCTGTATCAATAACTCTCAGGTTTGATGGCTACTGGGAACCCTTCCTCCAAGAATGTGTCCAATCCCTTTCTGAATCTGGCTAAACTGTCAGCTTCCACCACATCTGGTGGCAACGAGTCCAATGCTTTTAATGACACTCCGTATAAAAAAAACAACTTCCTTGTGTTTGTTTTAAACTTACAGCCTACTAGTTTCATGTTGTAACCCCTCATTCTTGTATGGCAAGAGACAGTAAATAATAAATCCCTATTGACTCTCTATGCCATTTAGTATTTTGTAAAAAACTTATGTTCCCCCTGCAAGTATCTCTCTTCTAAACTGAATGGGACAGGCCTCTTTAGTCTCTCCTCAAATGGAAGCCCCTTCATACCACTCATCATCCCTGTTGCCCTTCTCTGTTGCTTGCTTCGGTGAACCCCATCAACAAAGCCCACAATTAAATGGAATTAGGACTGGCAAACTGACAGAGCTTAGGAAGCAGATGACAAAGACGACTTGTCCTAGGCCTGATGCTTCTGTATTTTTAAATCAGCAACCTGGAAGCAAGCATAGAACAGTGACAGAGCTCATCAAAGATGCTGAAAAGGTTGCGTGTGCTGGAGTGGAATCCTATTTCCCCTGGCAGAAAAGTTTTGGCTCCAGTGAACTTAATGCAGTAAATACAGTAACTTAATTTTGTCAGAAGAGTGAGCGGATGTGACTGCGAACAGCTGAGGCTGTGAACATTTTACGTGCATTTTTGAGCTCCCCTCCACCTGAAATGTCAGAGTAGCCCCCATGCACACCAAGTGATTCAGTATTGTCACAGACTGTATTAACTCATCTGCAATATCCACCTCCCTACCTAATGTTCTATGGCTATGTGTATACCTGTGGACCTAATGATTAACTGATTTTTGAGGTCTTCTAAAAATAACAGGTGATAAAAACACAAATCATACAAATAAAATACAACACTACAGGGAGGCACAATTTAAATATCAGGCTGTGCAGCAGTATAATTACTATATGGTCTGCACACATTTTGTCACATGCCTCTTTAAATATTGAAAAAGGAACATCCCATGTTTTCTGAATGAATGTTAATTTACAATACACAACTGTACAATAGTCGCATGCTCTGAAACACTACTTACTGTGCATGACTGAGCGGTTTTCTTTACCTTTAAATACCTACCCACCTCATTCAATATGCTTTCCAGCGTCGGTGGGGTATCCACTTGAGGAATATTGAACTCTTTATCATCAATCTAAACAAAGGAAAGAAGGAGGAAACTGTTCAGGTTTCTAATCCCTAACAGACTTTCACAATCCTCTGTAGAAGTTTCAGTTATACTCCACTCTCCATCCAAGATGCACAAGAGACTTTTCTTCTTTCAAGTGCTTTCTTTCAAATTGTGGTCCCTAAGAAGTGTCAGGCTAAAAGCAAAAAGTTAGTGGTTTCAATGTCGCAAAAATGATGACGGTTGTTCTGATGCCCTGCTAGATAGAGTGATTCAGATGGTATTATTCCTATGCAAAACCAAGAACAGGAAGATGAACAGGTCTCATGCTGCTAATGTAATTAAAATTAAAAATACAAATCTGGCAAGTCATTGTCACACTGGACTGATCCAAAACTGCACACTTGGTGCATTTTATCTCCCTTAAATATTAAAAAAAAAAAAAAAAAAAAGCAGACCATTAGTGTTATAGAATTAAAAAAACAAACAAACAAAAAAACACGTTTAGGCAGAAGAAAATTTAAGATGCTTCCATTTCAGACCACTGCTACCCACATAAGACTTTGCTTCAGATGGCAGGCTGGTAATCACTATGGTTAGTGTGCAGGTCTACTCTGGAAAGTGTCTACAGAAAGATGGCAGTATGCCATGAGCGGAGCTGCCCCATCATCAGACCCAAGTAACAGATGCAGATACAGGCCATACTGTATAAAAGGTGCTGATTTTTATTTGTAATCTAGACATTTATCAACCCTCTTCAGTGATTTTATGATAAGCCTTTCAGCTATTGTGTTGCTTGTCAGTTTTGGGAGAGACAGGGAACAATGAAGCTGAGCCCCCATAAAATTTAACAAATAGACAAAATAGACTAAAGTGCAACTTCTCTCTTCATAATCATTTTAAGGAAATAAGTACTTCTGGGAGCAATCGTGAGTGCAATATGTTTTAAGACAAATTTTATTTGAAGTTGGCCCATTTATCACATGTTTAGTTCTGCCTGCTTACTAAATTCAACAACCTTCAGTCAGCCAGTTCTTACCCCAGTGGCAACTATGCCATCTCTCTTAAAATGTTTCCACCTTCAATCTGAAAGTGACTAGTCCTCAGGAATTTAAACTCCCAGCGCAGGCTTTCAATGAGTATGGTTGTATCTCTTCATTGAAGAGGCGCTAGGAACCTAGCTGTTGTTTCTCAGTGAGGCCATACAAAACATTGTTTTCTATTAGCTAGCGCTGCAAAGAGCAGACACACTGAGGTCTTGAGAAAAAGCAGGCTGGGTTCTCCTCTGTTTGCATAGCCCTATTAGTAATAGACCCTGCGGGGCAAATGCTGCTTTTGGTTTCCTCTGTGCAAAGCAGCTATGAACAGCAGCAGGATGTCAGAGGTATAGCCAAGGGCAGAATTTGGCCCTGCAGGGAAACCATAGTTAACAAACCACACTAAACACCAGCTGTCTTCCCAAGAGATGCAGATTTCTGCGAAAGATGGCACCAGAGCAGATTCTGAACTCACGCAGACTGCAAAATCTGTTAGGAAGGTGCCAATTTTATAGCAAGCTCCTGACAGCACAAAGCAGTCAAGTCTTAGCGGATTTGTGTAGAGTGAGACAGGTTTTATTCTAAAAAGTGGTAGGGGGGAGGTAAAGGAGCTGTCCCTGCTGTCTAGAGGGCCCATGCTACAAGACCATCTCCAGGGAGAAAGGGGCAAGGGCAGGCCTCTGACCAAGAACAGCTGAGCAGATGTGCCTCCAGTCCCCAAATCACATTCCTTTTGGAGGCTTAAATAAGGAAGTGTCACAGTGGAATGCCCTTGGTCACCTGCTCAACAACATGACTAATGAAGTTCCTGCTTTACACCCTAGTTGAGGCATTGAGGCTGCCCCCTGGAAAGGGCTCTGAGGTACCAGTCCTTTAAAGCAGTATTACAAATCAGAGCCAGTTACCACCGCAGAGCTAATGCAAGAGCAAGGAATGGTATTTACGACAACTCAGTGAGAAAGCTGTGAAAAGGCATGGTTTGAAAACAGCCTCATGACTTCAAAGAGCAACCCTTAAATGAAGCTGGCCACTCAGGAAATGAAAGCATAATCAAACATAAAAGACAATCACTCATTTGACTTGAAACGTCTTCCCCTTCCCCGTGTTTCATGAAGCTTCTCTTTTAAAAAAAAAAAATCAAAAAAGAGATTTATTGATGGATAGCCCAGCTTGTCCCAGAGCTAGAAAATTCACATTTGAGTCTTACCAGCTCACTTTTGGCATCTAGTTCTCTTTCCAGATCAATACTGCCCAACTTTGGGAGAAGTGTCTCCTGACCCAAGAGCTTGCCAAGGTCATCTTCCAGTCCTGTGGAAGACATGCTGTGTTCTGGATTGAGGTTTTCAGTCTCTGTCTTCAATTCATCTGCCATCTTTTCCATTTCCAACAAAACCAGTGAGTAAGTCAAAGTGTGTTGGCTCCTTCTCTTAAGCTTCTACTCCAGGTCCTGGCAGCTAAAATCTGCATTCTTTTCAAAGAGAGGATACACATTGAAGAGAAAGCTTCAATAGTGTGCAAGGCTGACAGACAGACACATGCACACACATGCATACACCCAACTGTATATTTCACACCACTTTCAGCCCATTCTGTAGCCAAAACTGAACACCCATCAGGAGTTTTCTTCTATAGGAACAAGCCCCTCTTCTTCATTCTCAACAGGACTGCTGCATTCCCTAGAAATTAAAAGCTTCTGATAACTTCTCTGTGGACTTATGGAAATGCAAGCCATTAAAAACAGCTCCAAGAGGCCTCCTGGCTCAGCCGAGGCCCCCGTATCACAGTCACAAGATGGCTGGTGAACGCACATCCTGAGCAGAGTGAAACACTTTCCTCAGCCCTGTCATCTGCCTGGAAACATCTCCCTGCTACTTCTTACCCCAGCACTGGCGAAGCCAATGGGAAGGAGCCTGAAATCAAGGACTGGAGAAGGCCAAGGCCCCTCCACACACGCAAGATGCATCTAGGAGGCCCATGCCAGCCATCCAAGGCCCCAGGGATGATGCCAGCTCCAGGCTTTCCCTTGTTTCTTTGGCTACAATACACACACACGTGTGCAGCCAGTGCAAGGAACTCCTGACTCACAGAGATCAAGTACGTTCTCTCAGGGTTAGGGTGGCAGAACAGAAGCAGCAATGGAAGGCAGAGAGATTCATAGATGAAACTTTCAGGGACTCTGTAGAACAGTTCCACCTCCACTGTAGCACCTCCCATGCTGCTGAGAAGAATGAGAGCCTCAGGGATGAAGGACATCAAGCTGGGAACAAGCAAAATTATCCTTTAGATGAGACCTGCCTTCAGCTAATGTTACAACACCTTTCTGCACCAAGCACACTCCTCCAAGGGTGGGAACCCCACAGGAGAGGAGCAGGCAAGTGGTGGTAGTAAGGAGATTTGATTATTAGGCACATAGATAGCTGGGTTTGTGACAACCGAGCAGACCACAGGGCGACTTGATTGCTGGGTGCAAAGGCAGTAGACCTCTCGAGACATGTAAATAGGCTGCTAGGGAGGGCTGGGAGGAGCTGGTGGTCATGGTCCGTGTGGGGACCAGTGATGTGGGTAAGAGTAGCAGGGAGGTCCTCAAAGCTAAAAATTTAGGCTGCTGGGTAAAAGGTTGAAGTCCAAGACCTCTATGGCAATGTTCTCAGAAATGCTTCCTGTGCCACACACAGGGTCAGGTAGACAGGCAGAGCTCCAGAGTCTCCACATATGGCTGAAATGCTGGTGTAAGGAGGAAGGGTTTAGGTTTATTAGGAACTGGGGGAGCCCACACAGAAGGGATGGTCTCCACCCGAGTCAAAATGGTACCAGAAGAATGGCAGGTAATATTTAAAAAGTGGCAGAGCAGCTTTTAAACTAAAAACAGAGGGAGGGAAAAAGCCGACATGCGTGGAACAGCACAGTTCAGCTCAGCACAACCTATGGGGTGAAACTATAAAAAAAAGGGGATAAGAAACAGGGTGAAGATAAGTGCAAGCAAGTGAAGTAACGAACCAGGCAATGATAAGAAGTACACCTGCTTTTATACTAATGCTACAAGTCTAAGATCAAAGGTGGGGGACCTTGAATGCTTAGCTATAAATAATTATATTGACATAATAAGTCTGTCTAAAACATGGTGGAATGAAGAAAATGAATGGGATGTTGTAATGCCAGGACACAAATGATCCAGGAATGATAGAGCAGGTTGTACTGGTGGGGGAGTGGCACTCTACATCAGACTGCAAATCAAAATAGGTCAGATTTTTCAACTCTTGAGACAGGTGCTATAGGATCCTTATGGATAGAAATCCCAGGTTATAAAAACAGAAAAAATACACCTATAGAATCACAAAAAATGAGGGTTGGAAGGGACCTCGGGAGGTCACATCTAGCCCAATCCCTACTCAGAGCAGGACCAGCCCCAATTGGATCATCCCAGCCAAGAGCTTTGTCTAACTGGATCTTAAAAATCTCCAAGGATGGAGATTCCACAGCCTCTCCTGGTAACGTCTTCTAGTGCTTCACCACCCTCCTAATGAGAACATTTTTTCTAATATCCAACCTAAACTTCCCTTGACAGAACAAGGAGCAATGGGCTCAAGTTGCAGCATCTGCCACCACTGAAAACAGTCCCGCTCCTTTCAGGTAGTTGAAGGCTGCTATTAAATCTGCACCCCACACCCCTGTCTTATTTCCTCTCAACTAATTAAGCCCAGCTCCTTCAATATACCATCAATTCCCAGACCAGGGTAGCAGCAGCGAGCTAGCAATGTTAAGGGAGTTGAGAGAGACAGCCGCAGCAGAAAACACAGTAATAATGGGAGACTTCAAGTATCCCACAAATAGACTGGGTCAATCCGACATCAGGTCAGGATGAAGAGACCAAATTTCTTGACATTATAAGAGAGATTCCTGGAGCAGTTAGTCCTGGAACCTACCAGAGGAACACCTTTAGTCAAAGGGTTTGTGTTACTAAACCACTGGGCAACAGTGACTACAATGCAACTAGATTTGACACCCATGTAGCAGCGGAGACAAGAAAAATCTACCACTGTAGCCTTTAATTTTAAAAGGGGAAACTACACCAAAATGAGGAAGCTAGTTAGATGGAAGTTAAAAGGGGCCCATAAAGAAGTGAAAGAATTGCAGGAGGCACAAAGCGTACCAAAAATAAAAAATTGAAAAGCACACCAAAAGCAAACCAGCATAGTTTCATGGCAGAGTTGCAGAGGCAATAAGCAAAAAAAAAAAGGGAAAAAAGGCTCCTTTTTAAAAGTGAAAGTCAAATCCTAATGAAGAAAATAAAAAAAGAGCACAGTAAAGCAAAAGTGAAATAAGACAAGCTAAGAGGGAATTTGAGGAGAGACTTGCCAGGGACACAAAAAATACTAAAAATTCCTTTAATTACATTAGAAGCCAAAGACCTGCCAGGAGCTCAGTTGGGCCTTTGAATGATCAGGGTGTATATAAGGCATGTTAAAGATTGAAAGGACCATCACTGAGAAACTAAATGCATGCTTTGCATCTGTTTTCAGTGAACTAAATGCATTCTTTGCATCTGTCTTCACAGTGGAAGATGTTAGGGAAATTCTGTCACCAGATCCACTCCTCCCTAGGGACAAGCTGACCCAAAGGGTGGTTTCAGTAGATGAGGCTGTAGAGAAAGCTGATCAACTAAACAGTAGCAAATCACCAGGACCTGATGGCATTCACTCTAGGGTCCTGAAGAAGCTCAGATGAGAAATTGCTGACCGCTTAACTGTAGGACAAAAACTACCACTAAAAGCAGCTTTCGTACTAAAGGACTGCCAATGTGACTCCCATATTTAAAAATGGCTCTAGAGGAGATGCAAGGAACTACAGGGCGGTGTGTCTTAACTTCTATTCCTGGAGAACTGTTAGGAACAAGACTGAAGAAAAAAAAAAGAACATTTTAGCATGTGGATGAACATGACTTGCTGGGGAGAATCAACTTGACTTTGTTAATGGGAAATTGTGCCCCACCAACCTATGAGAGTTCTTTGAGGGTGTTAATAAGCAGGTGGATCAGGGTGATCCAGTTGACACAGCACATCTGGACTTCCAAAAAAGCCTTTGACAAGGTCCTCCATCAGAGACTCATTTAGGAAGTCACAAGATTACAGGGAACGTGCACTCATGGATTAGAAAATTGGCCCCCAAGTCAGAAAGCAAAGAGTGAGGATAAATGGTCAGTTTTCAGGATGGAAAGAAGTAAACAGTAGGGTCCCGCAGGGATGTGTGTTGGGACCGGGGCTGCTTAACATATTCATAAATGATCTGGAAAAGGGGATGAGTAGTGAGGTGGCCAAATTTGCAGATGACAAAATTATTCAAAGTGGTAAAGACCAAGGTGGATGGTGAGGAACTACCAAAGGATCTGCCATAGTTGCCCATTTGCTCAATCAAATGGCAGATGAAATTTAATGTAGATAAGGGTCAAGTGATGCACATGGGCAAAAATAACCCACACTACCTACACTCTGATGGGCTCTACATTCACTGTTACCACACAGGAGAGATCTGGGAGTCAGTGTGGACAGTTCACTAAAAACATCAGCTCAGGTCTCAGCCGCCACCAAGAAGGCAAAAAAAAAAAAGTTAGCAATGATTAAAAGAATTGTGAACAAACCAGAATGATAACACGTAATAAATCCACGGTGCATCCACACGTTGAGCATTGTGCCCAGTTCTGGTCCCCAGCCCTCAAAAAGGAGATAGAAGGACTAGAGAAGGTCCAGACCAGGGCAACAAAGTCGACTGAAGGTATGGAGGGGCTTCCAGATGAGGAGAGACTAAAGAGGCTAGGCCTGTTCAGGTTAGAAAAGAGATACTTGAGGGGAAACATGATGAGCATTTACAAAATACTGAATTAGTGAAGAGAAAGTCAGTAGGGATTTATCATTTACTGTGTCTCACCATACAAGAACAAGGGGTCACAACATGAAAGGAGTAGGTATTAAGTTGAAAACAAACATAAGGAAGTTCTTTTTCACCCTTTGCATCATTAAAGCATAGGACTTGTGGCCACCAGACAGGGTGGAAGCTGAGTTTAGCCAGATTCAAGAAGGGACTGGACACATTCTTGGAGGAAAGGGGCCCCAGTAGCTATTGAGCACAAGAGTGAGGGGCACAGCCACTGAACCAAAACTTCCTGGACCTTCAGTGCTGGGGGCTGCACACAAGAGAAAAGTCAGACCCTGCCTGCCTCCCTTTCAGCATCTGCTTGCTGCTGCTGTCCAACACAGGTACTTATTTGGTCCATTCAGCCCAAAGGCAGAGAGCACTATTCCTACTTTACAATAGGGCTAAGCGAGAAGCACCAGGAGCAGGCCCCAGGAGAGGCTCATGCTCAGCGCCCTCAAACTGCAGAGCCCTGACAGCAGCAGGTTAACACCAGCGCTGCTGCGTGGTGCTGTAACAAGTGCCGTGTAGCTGTGTGGGTGGGGGACAGAGGAGCAGAGGAGAAAAACCTGCTGTCAAGCTCAGCGTGGTGCCGTCTCTTTCCCACACTGGCCAACTACAGAAACCACTGCACTGCTCTAGCCCAAACAATTACACCTTCCCAGCCCATCTTCTGTCCATCGTGCTAGCCCGGTCGGCAGCACAGTAACTGTCTGGCACCATCCGCAGAGCAAAGCTTCATCGCGTTATACAGGAGGCAGAGCCGGGCTGAAGAGAGACGCATCCTCAGCCCACCTGGACAGAACGCACACATCACCCAGGGACACAGGGTAGATGACAGGCCCGGCGGCTACTCCCAACAGTCCTCCACAGCTGAGCACCCACAGCACAGCAGCCTGGGCCAGGCAGACCTCGGCTCTGAGCCTGCCAGTGGCAGCTCTTGCACACAAATATACGCACATGCAAATAACAGACATGTGCTCACACGTACACAAGTACACAGAAATACACCCCCCCAAACACAGATGCATCCGGGGGCACACACACCCCCGCACGCACACACACACACATGCATGCACACACAGGTCTACACACGCACACAGGTGCATTCACGCATGCAGAGAAGCACGCACGCACGCAGGTACATGCAGATGCACATACATACGCATAGACACATATACACACGCGGAGCTGATGGGCGGGATGGGCACCCCCGGCGCAGGGGCTGCGCGGACTCACCGCCGGGGCCGCGGCCCGGGCCAGGACTAGCCCAGGCCAACTTCCGCCCTCTCTCGGCGCAGCCTCGCTGCCCGGCCGGCTCTTAAAGGGACCGCGCGCAGCGCCCAGGCCAGGCCGGGCGGGGAGCCCGAGCGAGCGCCCCCTGGCGCAGGGGAGGCGCCGGCCGAGCCACGCACCTCGCTCCTCCCTTACCCCGAAGTAACTGGGCAGGGGGGAAAGGCCGGACCAGCTCCAGCCGGCCCGGGTGAGCCCCATCCGCGGGGAGCCTGAACCCTGAGCGCTGGCCCAGAGCAGGGGCCGCGCCCACCTGTGCCGCGCTGCTGCTCTGCTTTCTGCTCCCTGCCCCGGGGCAGAGCCAGAGGGAGGGCAGGGGCACAGCTGCACCCCCATTAGACACAAGGCTCCTGTGCTGCGCTCCAGCCCCGTTCTCAAGAAGCTTGAGAGAGTCCAGAGGAGAGCCACGCGCATGATCAGAGGTCAGGAAGACAGATCTTACGACGACAAGCTGAGAGCCATGGGACTCTTTAGCCTGGAAAAGTGCAGGCTCAGGGGTGATCTGATGGCCACCTATAAGTTTATCAGGGGTGACCACCAGGATCTGGGGGAACGTCTGTTCACCAGAGCGCCCCAA
>NW_017728929.1:5541117-5544306 GCF_001723895.1 Crocodylus porosus | reverse complement strand
GGATCCTATGACCCCAGCTGACTTCCTGCCCTTTGGGCAGGGGGCTGGACTCAATGCTCTCCCGAGGTCCCTTCCAGCCCTAATGTCTATGAAATCTATGAAATCAAGTCCCTCAAGTGGGTGAACCCCTCCCCCATCCTGCTCTGTGCCACAGCCCTGCTCAGGGCCTCTGGGCAGGCGTGCCCGGCTGGGCCCAGCACCCGGGTCACCACACTCGCCCCTGGCTCCAGCAGACGGCTCCACCGCTGAAGGAGCCCCTTGCCCCTTTTGGGCCCATCTGCAGCCTGGACCTGCGTTGGCAAGCCTTAAAGTCACTCATGCCCCAGGCTCCTGACTCCGCTTCGGTTTCTCCCAATCCTGATCTGGGACAGCCCTGGTTTCAGGTCTCGGCTCACACCGCAGCCTGTGCCCCTCAGACCTCCCCTTCCAGGGCTCCTGGACCTTGTTCCCTGCACCTCACCTGGATGCAATGCTTGGGTTATCCGTGCTCCCACCTTCCTGATGCCCAGGTCACTCCTAGTGGCATAGGGCAGGCCTGACTTAACCCCACAGAGCATCTCTGCCCCTTCCCTGCTGTCCCAGGAGCCATTCCTGCTGCCTGCACGGGGGCTGGGCTCAGCTGGAGATGGAGTGAGGGATGGATGGGGGTCTTTTCCCACACCTGCTCTAGGCCTGGACAGAGCCACTGTCCCCTTCCCAGCTGACCCCAGCCCCCTGCTCAGCTCAGTTGGCTTTAGAGCTTCCCCAACCCCAAGCAATGGAGAAAGCAGCAGCAGAGAAGGAAGAGGAAGGGAGGGGGATTTTCACCTGCTTTGGTGACTTCAAGTCCCCAGGGGCTCCACAGCTCAGTTTGCCCACATGGGTGGGGTGGCAGAGCTGGAAACGGGGGTGCAACCACCCCTGCAATGCAGGCTGCTGTTCCCATACCCCCTTTGGGAAATGCTGGATCTGACCCTGCTCATGCCCCAGGCTGGCCAGCTTCTAGATGCTTCATAGTTGTTTGCTCAGCACCCAGTGAAGCCCCGACTGGCTCTGATGCAGAATGCTTGCAACTCATGCCAGGTCCAGGCATGAAAAGGCCTGGGGTTGGTTTTTTTAAATAAGGCTCCAGGTGATGTGCCCTGGCTTGCCCCAAGACAGTCAGTGATGACAAGCTCAGGGCTGAACCTGAGTAACCATCCTTTGCTCAGCAGCAATGTGTGGAGATAGAGTGGTGGGGCACAAGGCCTTCCACCAGGCTTTGGCCAGGGAGTACACGTCATTGCAGATATTGCTACCCAGCCACGCCCTGGCACTGTGGGTGGCACTGCAGCTTCATACTGAAAGGGAGCCAACACTAGACAAGACTGCAAGAAACTCTGTAGAGACCAGCAAGGGTGTCCTCTAGGCTCCCCTGGTGCAGCGGCCTCACTCTGGCTCAGCTGCCTCCCACGCCTGCTAGGGCTATTAAACAGGCTGGAGGACATGGCTCAAAGTGTAACTGTGTCAGGGAGTAAACGGAGTGCCAGAAACCTCAAATCCTGTGAACAGTTTTTAATCACATTCCATGAACCCTAGGAGTTGTGCAGGTACCTCCAGATGAAGGAGCAAATCCACATCGTCAAGTCGAGCAGCATGTTTACCAGGGAAAGCAGTTGTAAGATTCCTCCTTTCCTAGATGGCAACAGATGAAACCACCCCAGAGGTCTGTGGGCTCATTAATCTAACAGAGACGGGGGGGGGGGGGATAGAGAAGGCTAATAATGTGCAAAGTAAGAGAAAGCTCATACAACTTACAGCAACTTACAATAGCTTTGTACAGCCATTTATCACAAGGTTCATGTTTCAGCCAATGCATTGGTGAGCAACTTGCAATACAATGGAGGTGTCTTCTGCTCTCTTAGCCCCATGCTTCAGTATTTACTTAAGCTGTCTATGGTAATAGAAAATCCAAGGTGCTGTGGCACTACTGTGGTACATAAGTTGGATGACCCATAACTGGGCTTTTTTCCTGAAGTCACTCTTTAAACATTTCTCACTTACTTTGTTCTAGCATTGCCAGGTTTAATCTGTTTGTACTTTCGGAAAGCCTTTGATAAAGCCCATCACAGAAAGCTATTAGAAAAATGAAGAAGCATTGGAGTCATAGGCAAAATGCTGTTATGCACCAGAAACTGGCTGAGATGAAAGGAACAGAAGGGGTAAATGGGCACAACTGAACATGGCTAAAAGTCAGCAATGGGTGTCACCAGATGTTGATGTAGGCCAGGTGGTGTTGATCAAATTTCTTAACAGAGTGGAAATGGCAGCAACATTTGCAGATGACTCAAAATGATGAAATTAAGTTAAAACTGGAGGATGTCAGGGCCCCTAACAAGCAACCCAGCCAAAACTAATTGTCCAGTTGGCTAAACCAGAGGTTGTAACAGCAGCCTGACCCCAGCTGATGAACCAGCTGGCCACTCTTAGGGCCTCCCAATTTGCCACAGGTAGACTTAAAATGGGGAGGCTATTCTTCCCAGCAGCAATCTTGCATTCAAAAACTCATCTAACTTTATCCCAGCTACATAGTTGGTCCAAACACCCAAAGAAATCCTTCCCCTTGGCTTTGGTAATTTGGCCTTACAGGATGAATTGAGGTTCTGGAGTGATCTGGACTGCCCCTTGATTTCCCCCTGGAATTAGGTAATTTAGTCCCCGACTCTAGAACCCTAACTCACCCTGTGACTTGGACTCTGCTGGAGTTCCCCATCAGTTTAGGTTCCTTGGACTCTCGCTCCTTTCTCTGGCCCTCTTCTAGTAGCCTATACCTTAGGCCAGACTGGTTCTTATAGCAAAGCCTTTGAGGAACTTGAGAGGACTGAACTGGGTGAGGGGAATGTGCAGATGGCACTCAAGTGTTCACAAATGCAAAGTAATGCACATAGGAGGGGAGATTCTGAAATCCTAATACACTTCACAGAATTTTCTGTGACCCTTATGGCCAGCAGCAGTCAAAAAAGCTTGGGTATGTAAGGAATAGCACACAGCAGCATAGTCATACCAATGCAACAGATATAGCAGGGGAACAAAATGATTAGAGTCCTGGCAAGTCTAGGGCTTCTTGGTTATGAAAAGAGATAGGAGAGAGAGGATAAGAAAGAGGGTTGCAGGCAGTGAGGATGGAGATTGTATTCCCCTGTTCACCCCCCTGCAGAAGAACTCAAGGAC
>NW_017728929.1:5516036-5541106 GCF_001723895.1 Crocodylus porosus | reverse complement strand
TGCTACTTCACAGTCAGGGTGGCTAGGGTCTGGAAGCAGCTTCCAAGAGAAGTGGTGCAGGCTCCTACCCTGGGGGTGTTTAAGAGAAGGTTAGATGAACATCTTGCTGGGGTCATTTGACCCCAGTACTCTTTCCTGCCATGGCAGGGGGTTGGACTAGATGATCTGCTAAGGTCCCTTCCGACCCTAGAAACTATGAAAGAACCTTCAACCTCTTCAGGAACAGAAGCAGTACTGTACTTTTGACCTCTCCATTCACACTAATAAGCAGGGATCCGGGTTTTCCATTTCCCATAGAAAAATAAAGAAAAATGCAGATTTCCCCCTTTACCCAAGGAAAATGTGGATTTCTCATTCTAATGGAGAAACTCGCAGATTTTGCAGTTTTGCAAAGAGCTCTCTGCAGGCCGGCAGAATCCCAGTCAGCAAGGGGCTGATGGGGGGAGAAGTAGGAGGAGGGCAGTTGGGCAGGGGGTGCATGTTCATGTATATGCACATCAACACCAGACAGCCTGGAGAGCAGTTCTTGCAGGTAGGTCAGGGGGTGGGATTGAGGACCCCATAGAGAGGGAGGAATGGAGCTAGGCAGGGCCGCAGCTGGGGCTGATGCCCAGCTGGGTAGTGTGTGGGGCCTGGGGCTGCAATGCATGGCCACAGGGCCCCAGCAGGGAGTGGGACAGGGCCATGGGCAGCTTATCTGGGGCAGAGTGGGGTAGGGCCAGCTCCCTGGCACTGCACGCACTCCCTGGGGGACAGGGGTGAGGGCAGAACAGGCTGCCTGCTGTAAGCTTGGGCTCCCAGTCCTGCTGCCCTCCCTCAGGGCCTCTGCAGCCCAGCAGGTGCAACCTGGCAGTGCAAGGAACAGCAGGACCGAGCAGCAAAGCTCCTTGCTACTGCAAGCCTCATGCTGCCCCAGAGAGGCATCCCCTACCTGCATGGCAGCAGTGAGGGGCACAACCCTGTGCCGCTGCTCCTGCTGAAGCCGCACAGGCAGGGGACATCTTGCCAAGGCAGTGTAGAGCTTGCAGTGGCCCTGCTGTTTGTTCCCTGCAGCACCAGGTCACACCTGCTAGGCTGCGGAGGCCCCAGGGAAGGGCAGCAGGGTGGGGAGCCTGAGCCTGCAGCAGGCAGCCACACCCACCCCTACCCCGCACACAGATCTGGGGGGCACGGTTCCCTGCTGGCCCCCAGGAGCACGCGCAGTACTGGGGAGTCTGCCCACCCCCCACCTGAGCCTGCAGAGGGCAGAGGAGCCACACTTCACTCTGCAGTAGCAGCTGCCATCTCCTGTTGGGGCAGGGGCTGCAAGTCCCTGGCCCCCCTAGCCCGGGCAGCTGGGGGCACCCTCTGCAGGGGGTTGGCACAGAGGGCTGTGGGTGGGGGACAAAGGGTACCTGCAGGTCCAGGGGCTTATGGGGAGGGAATGAGGAGCACCAGCAGGGCTAGGGGGCTGTGGCTTGGGAGTGAGAGACCTGGACTTGTGTTCTGTGAGCTAAGGGGGTGGGGAGAGGTCTGATTTTCCATGATAAAAAACCCACAGTCAAACCAGTGAGACTGGCCGGGGGGGGGGGGGAGAATTCCCCCCGGACAGCGAGATCAGCAGGGACCCCCTCCCACCGCCAGCCAGTGGGATCGGCCACGGGGGGACCTCCTCCCCCAGACAGCGAGATCGGCTGTAGGGGTGCTTCCTCCGGTCAGCAGGACTGTATACACTCTAAGGACTGTCCCTAAAGCAAGAAGTCTGCTGCTCTGGTCTTCCTTGCACAAGCATAACTTCAGAGCAACTCTGCTGGGCCAATGGAAGATTAAATTTCCTATGCCCTAGGGTTTTTTCTACTAGTTCATTTATTGGTGTTGCAGTGATGCCCACTAGATTGCCTATTTTCTGTCTGAAGGCACTTTGTGCCCTAGTAGAAATCTTTCAGTATGACAGAAAGAAAACCCAATCAGGGTATGAAATTCAAGCAGTGTTAACACTGACTCTAGTATGCAATGTAAATTAATATTAACACACACATATGGGTCAGATTCTATTCCACCTATTAAGTGCCTAAGCAGCACCTAGGACTTTAAGTGAAAATCTATTTCAACCCGCCTGAGTCCATGAAAAACCATGAATGTGCTTCTTTTGAAGCATCTAAGCCTACTGACTAGAGAAGACACAACCATCACTTGCATCAACCTTTTATCAGGGAGCTGAGCAGAGTGAAACAGACTCACACATTAACAGAAATACTTGGGTCAGAAACTGGCCCCTCAATTGGACAGCTAGTGACACCCACTAAGATGATGCATCTTATCAAAGCAGACCATGAAAACTGGCAGTATTCTATCTAGCACTCTTTTCTGATTTTTTTTTCTTAAACAGGCTGTAGCATAAATGCAACACCCTTTTGAGATATATCAGCATCAGTCTTCCTCATGGGGTTTTCTTTTGACAAGACAGATAAAAGATTCACAGATGTTTAAGACAGGAAAGGACCTTGTGAGACCATTGGGTAAAGCCCCCCTGCTCTGGGCAGGAAAGCCTGTTGGGGTTAAATAACCCCAGGAAGGTGTGCATCCGGTCTCCTTTTGAAGATCTCCAGGGTAGGTGCCTGCACTACTCTCACTGGGAGTCTATTCCAGAGTCTGGTCACACAAACTGTAAAGAAGTTTTTCCTTACATCCAGTCTGAAACCTTCTTCTAGGAGTTTATGACCATTGCTCCTGGTTTTGCCCTGTGGCACTTTGGGACCTGGGGCAGTTGTTCACCTAGCCCTTGATGCTCACCCAATATATTTGTAAGCTGCCACCAAATCCCCCCAAAGTCTTCCTTTTTTTAGGTTGAACAGTTCCATATCTGTCAGCCTTTCCTTGTATGTATGGCTTGGTCTTCAGGCCCCCAGTCATACAAGTGGTCCTTCTCTAGACTCTCTCAGGCTTCTCCACATCCGTCTTGAAGAGTGGCGCCCAGAACTGAATACAGTACTCCAGCTGTGGCCTCACCAACTCCGAGTAGAGCGGAAGAATAACGTCCTTAATTTTGCTTGAGATGCATTGATGCATGCCGGCATATTGTTTGCTTTGCTAACTGTAGCATCACACTGGGAGCTCATATTCATTTTATGGTCAATTATGACCACCGGTCCCTTTCGGACACAGCACCACCAAGCCTGTAAGTTTGCTGCAGATTTTTCCTCCCCAGATGGAACACTTTACACTTCTCAGATGTGTGAGAAAGAGGCAACTGTCCCTGCTTCACAGAGAAAGAGGGAGTTATTCATATATCAGAGTCCCCCCACAGAATAAAAATCTTACTTAGATGCTTGCATTTTTTCCAGCTTTGCTAACAGCACGTTCAGGTTTTTCATCCTTCAGTGTGACAGGAGGGCAGACTCTACATATGTAGTAAAACAAACTCAGAAGCACCCATCATAAGACAGAAAGAATTTCAAAACCCAGATGACTATTAAACCCAAGGAACGTGACATCAACAGAAAAAAGTGGAATGGGAGCAGCAGGATCTCTTCCTTAATAATTAAAGGTTTCTCACCATTCAGTATTTTCCCCCTTCTTACAACCCAGCCTACATTTATTTAGCATCCTTTTCTCAGTCTGTATTAGTTACATACTGTGAATTCACAATGGCAGCACAGCTGTAGCTGCTGCTGCTACTACAAACACATCTGCAGTTACTGACATCAGTGGGAGTTCTGGCATTGTCTTCAATGGGCACGTCAACACATGCAATTAATGTGCCTGAATTTTTTTCACAGAAAATTCAGGACCATTAAAATACTCCCCAGCGTGCATCTACATGTGTGCCCCTGTTAAAAACAAATTGAGCCTGACAGGAGCAGCGCAGTCCTGCTCTGAGCCCCTGCAGCAGTGAGGGAGAGCTCTAGGCTCCCCCAGCTGACAGCACCAGGCTGGCAAGGAACATGGTGGTTTAGCCCCGAGCTCTGCAGGGTAGGTGGGAGCTACCCCAGCTCAATGAGCAGTTCCATCCCAGCCAGGGGAGATTGAGCAGGCCTGGGGTGGGGAGGGAATGAATGACTTTTATACAAAATAGCCTAGATTAATCCTAAATATTGAAAAACAAGATCATATATTCTGTAGTTTATCTTTGTATAATGCCTAAAAATAACAATGAATGTTACCCCCCACTCACTCCCCACAAAACCAGGATCTTCAGGGAATTTCTAAATGCATCAGCATTTATTAACACTGGAAACAAATCCAGGGGAGAGTTTATTAAATGAACATATCAGCAAGTACATTAAAGAAAACAAACATGCTTTCTAGTAACAGCAGTTCACAATTCCTTTCACCTTTTAACCACTGAATTTTCAATATCTCCGAAACCGTTTTTACAAATTTACTCCAAGTTTTTTCTTAAAGGAGACCACCGGCAATCCTACAGGGGGATTCCACACCTTTTAACACTGCGCAGCTAGAAGACTTGTTTCACTGGATGTCATCATCATCAAAGAGATCTTCAAAATCTAGTTGGAATAAACAAAACAAACAACAAGTATAGTACTCTACATTGTACATGCATATACTTTTTATTAAAGGCGAGTAAAAGCTAAACAAACTAGATCAATCTGAAACCCAACATCAGGTGATCTTGTCTCCTGCACCACATTAGTCAACAAGAGTTTTGCCACTGATTTGAATGGAGGCAGGCTCATGGTTTCTGCCATGTGCTCCTCTCATTCCAAACTGAGATGAATTCACAAAAAGAATTTTCCCATGAAAAATGGGGGGCGTCGAGATTTTAAAGCATGTAATGACAGGCAGAGGGTTCTTCTTAAACAAAGTTGCATGTTGTCACATAATAAAATATATCATTGTTACATTACTGAAGGCAAAATTTAAGTGGTTTATTTAGGGATTAGAGAGTACCAAATATCATGTTGGCTCTAATGTCTAGTCGAAATTTTGGGAACCACTTAAAACTAACTTTTGACAGCCATATATTCACCATCAATACAAAGCAATCCAATTTACAGTGGCATTACTTCTGTATTTTAAAAAATTAAGTAACACTGCAATGGAAATGTAATAAATTAAATCTTACCATTAAAGAAATCTGCATGAACTGCTTTTTCATTGGCTGCTAAATCCATCAGCAGACCTGTACTTCCCCCTGCCTAAACACAAACACTGTTGTATTAATTACTGCCTTTTGTTTAGTAACAAAAAATACAATGCAAGTGACTTCAAGATATAATGTATTAATTCTCATACCACATGCACCATTCCCTGAAAATCAGCAATCAAAAAATCGGGGTGCATGTCTTGAACCAGGAAACCAATTTCCAGACAGTTTGATTAAAAGTATAGTCTGCTTATTGACGACAGGCAACCTGACATCCTCACCTCACATCATTTCCAGCTGCATACCCAAGCTTTATTGCCTATATCCCCTGCTTACTGAGCCCGTCTTGTAGCATATGCTGTACGCCCTCAACTAGGGCAGATGCTGCAGTCAGACCACCGCCTTTTCCCTTCCAATGGGGCGGCAACTACCATATTTTCCCATATACAACAAACCCCAAAATAAAACACTTTTTTTAAAAATAATTCCACACCCCCTTTCCTCGTAGCAAGCAACTGGGCGGCAGCGGCTGGGTGCTCAAGCCCGCTCGCAGTTCTGCTGTCCATCAGTCACCTGTTGATTTGCCTTTCATTTTTCTCCACCGGCCAGCAGAAACTGCCCTTCCTGTATGCCTTACTCATCATGTGCACTGAAATTCCCAGCAACTGGTCTGGGGGGCTGCCCTAGGCAGGACAATACGGTATCAGCCCACGCCAAAGATAGGAGTGTGGGGTATGACAGCTGTGCCATGTCAGCACCGGGGACCCGCCCCACGTCTTCGCGCAGGCGGGACTCCTCCCCCTCAACCGTCGCCGGCACCGCCCCGCGGAAAGAGCCAATCAGACTGGCTGGCGGGGCAGGCAGCTCGGCCGCTCCGCAGGCTCCGCGCAGCTCGAGCGAGCCATAACCGCAAGCTGCGCGCGCAGCCTTTCGCTCCGTCCCCGCCCCCTCCACACCTCGTCCAGGTCCACGTAGGGCCCTGCGCCCTCGGGGAACATTTCATCCACCGCCGGCTTCATCGCCCAGCCAGGCACACAGACACTGCGCCAGGCTCCTGGGGGCTGCCCGTCCCTTCGGAGCCACTTCCGGTCTGGCTTCACTGACAGTTTCCGGTATGAGGAGCGCGTGCGCGCGTGACTTGTCTGGATGCTCGGAAGACCGGCCCTCTATGGTATCGGGATCAGCTTGACGTGCTCCTTCCCCCTGCGCGCCAGAGCTGCACATGCGCTTCGTTCAGCTGTTATCCCGGGGCGTTGTTACGATTATTGTTATTATGTTATTATTATTAATAACGATGCTTGATAATACTAGGGCACCAATGATAGTTGTAATGATTATCATTGTTTATTATTTTATTATTATTGCTGCTACTGTTGTTGATGCCCTAGTAACATTATTCATAGTAGTAGTAATGATAACAGTAATGATAATCAAATCCCTGACTCTTCTGTAGTAGGAGATCCAGAATAAGCTTTCCATAAGTTCCCAAATGCAGGCCTTGCAGGTGGTATTACCAGAAAGAATGTCCCATCCCAAGGCAGCACCTGAAAAGGGAGAGACTCCGTGGGTGCAGGCACATGTCGAGCAGTATGTGTCCTAGCGGCTGTGCCAATACACTGGCAGAGATCACACCCTTCTCAAACACAGCTGTACCAGTACAAGCCCTGGCTACAGACCAGACCTTAGAAGGCTGAAGCCTGGCTTACAGTTCTGAGCTCCAGCACAATGGGGTGCCTTGAGATCCTTTCAAGGGTGCCATGGGCTGCCACACAGTCTTAGCACCGTTGGGTGTGCAAACATGATTAACCAAATGAACCCAGAGGTTTCACATAGGTACCCCTGGTGTTAAAAACACTCTGCCCTGGTGTGGTCTTCCTGTGTTCTTTGCAACAGTGGAGTTGCTGTAGTATTTTCCTATAGTCAGTAACAAGTGAAAATGAAGAGCTGGCATTTTCCAAGGGGTGTCTCAAGCCTATTGTGGGGTGCCTTGAGTGTAAAAGGGTCAAGAACCATTGTTGTAAACCTTGGCCAGCACTTCTTTCAATAATGAATACAAAATCCTCATGCAGCTGCATTCCCCAACATGTATGCAATTATGATGACAAAACAGCCCTTTGCCAGGATAGCTTGTTTCATTCGGGTGACACTATTAGTGGCACAAGCCTAAGGATTCTTTTCCTAATATGAGCAGTTTCCTATAAATAGGTGAGCCAGTGTAGCCTCACCAATAGCTAAACCAGCAAAACCTTTCAAGCAGAGGAAGGCCTAAGTACCATTTTCGAAAGTCACATTTTCTCAAAGGCTCATCTGGTTGACATTATACTGGGACAGTTGAACTTCTGCCTGTCTGTGAAGATGAACAGGCAAGTGTTTCTTGTGTGAAGTTATATTTTTTTCTTTGTAATGTCCTAGCCGTCTGCTTTTACAAACTCCATTAACATGGGGTAGCTAGGTTATGGATAGGGGTGATCTTGTCTCAGGTGAGGGATTGGACTACATGACCTCTGGAGGTTCTTTCCAGCTGTGCTTCTCTATAACTCTTGGTTTGTATTTGAGTGCCTCACAATCCTTTAAAATATATTTTGTTCTAATAATACTTGTGTGAGATCTGGGAGTATTAGTATCCTGTTTTACTGTTGAGAAAGGGATCTGGGCCTTTGTGGCTTCCTGCAGGCAGGACATGCCTAACTCCCATTTAGTGCCTAATGGGACCTGATTGATCACCCCTTTTATTAGCATATCTGCTTTCATAAAAGTATATTCACTACTATACACGGCACTGCAAATGTACTACATGTATTTATACAGTCCATCTTTTTTAAAACAGTTGGCTAACACCAGTTGTGTTTTTTCCCCTTCAGTAAAAACACAGGGAAGTATAGGAAAGGGTTTTTTACTTTAATATACATAAGGTAGGAGATAGCTTAATTAATTTATGAGTTTGTGATGTAAATAGGCGAACCTGGCAGAAGTATCTCCACTTATGCACAAAAGAGAAAATATCTGAGGCATTTATGCAGGAAGTACTTTTAGTCCAGCTCTCTAGATCCTTAACCTCCTCTCACCCTTTAACAGAGAACAAATAAAGGATAATCCTGGGGTCAGCTTATTAGCCTGAGACTCACAAGACTTGGGTTCAGTTCAGTTACAAGACTTCTTGGGAGACTGGGTAAGACACAGACTCTTCCTGTACTCAGCCTGTTGAATGGGGATAAAATGCCTCACAGGCATGTTATAGAGATAAACACATGAATGACTGAGATGCCCAGACGATTAATAGGTGCTGCATAAGTACCTAAAATAGATTAAATAATCCTTATTAATCAACCATACATAATTAGCTATGTTGGCTAATCTTTGCTCTAGGGAGAAACACACTTTAATATCCCAGAGACAGACCTTCTGTAGACAGTTACATCGGCACAGAGCAAATGTAAAAATATTACCAAATGAGAAAGGCAGGACTTTACAGCCATTCTCTCTAGAGATATATGACTACTCAAAGGGAGAGCAGTGGAAAATCAGGTCCTGAGCCATCTCTTACCTCTAAAAAGGTTCTCTGTTTGTGGCTACTAGTGCAATAGTGATGAGTAGTTTAATCAGTGCTGGCAAAGACTTCATTTTAACATGTAGGGAGCTAAAATTAAGGAAAAGGAAGACTAGCAGACAGAAATCTCCCCTGGATCCTGACCACCTGTGAGACATCCTCTTGTCTCCCACTAGGATACCAGGGACCAGGGGATGCTATTGACCCTAGATTGTCCATTCTGTTAAGGCCACAGCTACACAGTGCAAACTGGCCTTGAACTGATCCGTAATTCCCTGCAGAGTTCTTCACTTGTAGACGGCTCATGGAGGTGGTGTTTTCCTTGCCTATGCCAGTTGGCCTCTAACATCAACAAAAAGGGCAGGAGGCATGTTGGGCAGATCTGAAGGCATGCTGGGGCATTGCCAGGGTAGGAGCTAGTATGGTAAAGCAAAACTTCAGTACCTGATTCTCTGCTGCTGTGCAGGATTTTATGCTACCAGTGCTAGCAGCAAAAAAAAAGGAGAGTGAGAGAGGCAGGATCTCTTTTGCACCAACATACACAGCAGGATCCAGGTGTCACTTATTCAGGAAGCCAAACCCATGTTTCCCAAAGCTGAACTTGGGCATAGTGCAGAATCAGGGTCATAGAATCTCACTTTAAAAGATGCGGGAGCTGGCAGCAAAGTATTGCTGGTAGAGAGCCCTTGCTGTGCAATGATGCTACTCTGACTGCTGTCAGTATCGAGAAATGACACGATGGGCACTTTTTATACTTTGTAGTGGTTTAGGTAAGTTCCACATGTGTTTAAGTGCTTTATTGCATTGGGGACCAAGAGTGCTCAGCATTCAAAATATAAAGATATTGTTAAAAAAAAAGCACAGCAGCATCAGAGTTTGACCTCTTTATTATATTTGCACAAAGGTATATGTTGTATTAAAAATATAAACTACACTAAAATCATCAGCAATTTTACAAAAAAGCAAATACTATACAGTATATGAGTACTCAAACAGTTAAAAAGCATAGAAATGACAGAAGTGACTTAACTGGCAATTCACGAGTTTACTGGCAGCAGTACATTCCTTTAAATACCTCATCATTAGCGTTAGCAAAATGAGTAAAGTCACTAATGTTCATGAGCTGGAATGTGGTAACCAAGGCCATTTCCAATAGGGAAGTGAGCAAAGAAGGTTCTGGCCATTTCATTGACTCTGTTGTATGCTCCCAGGGTCCGGAAATACTCCACATATGACCAGAAATCATTGGACGAGAAAGGCCAGTACGGCATGGAGGCAGGTACTTGATAGGGATCTAAAATAAATATTGCAGAATTAGTTTATTGTAACAAGAAGCAGGTTGGTTGGCTGGGCACCAAACAGACAACAAAAACAGGCACAAAAAGTGGCTTTAAACCCCCTTTACCATCTCTCCTCACTTCTTCCACCACCTTTCCTTTCTCCAGTAGAGGAATAGGAAACCCAAAAATCCAGCTCACGTCATTCTGTAAAATGTTCACTGCCCTTCAAGGGTTGCACTGTATGTGCTGTTATAATTGTGCAGCACTGTATGTGCTGTTATAACTTAGAAGTACTGTAAGTTGTACCTGGAAATTCTGTATTCAGTATCAGAACAATTCAAAGAGAAATACAAACATTAGGAAACAGCTCTTAAAAAAATCAATGGCATCTTATGGCTGTGTGTGGCTGGGCCTTCCAAGATCCTTTCACTACAAACATATCATTCTGCAAATGTGAATGGCTTCTCCTGTGCTCATTGGAAATTATTCCAGGAGCAGAGCACTAAGCAGTGCCCTGTTCTTCTGCTTGCACGTGCTCTCCCTCCCACTGCCAGCCAAACGTCATTCTTCCTATCAGTAAGAGAAACCCACACGGGGACTTTTTCCCCCTAAACAACATGAACAAGAGAGCATATGTCCTTGCTTGTCCATGCTAGCATTAACAATCTGTATTTGACTTCAGGTTCTGGCATGGCACAGGCTTCAGCAAAAGGGGAGCAGCTGCAGGCTAAGTTTGAGACCCTGATCCTACAGTGGATCCTTTTGGTGACACTATTGAAGTCAACAGGGCCCCACTTTGAGGGAGATCCCATTCCAGGGCTGGGGTCTGAGATGCCTTGGAGGAATCTGAAACCTTGAAATTACATCTCTTCTCTGCTGGTGCTGGAAAACAAAAACTAAGGAGATGGGGGAAAAACTCTTCAACAGCAGCAACAGGAATTTCTCACTTGGCTGGAGCCAGATTTTGGGGGGTCTTTTTAGGTCATTAATAAATTAATTTGGACTTGAGCTGCTAGTTCAGGGAGTCTGAAACCTCCAGATGCTGAGCACTCTTGGTCCCCAATGCAATAAAGCACTTAAACACATGTGGAACTTACCTAAACCACTACAAACAAGCATTATGTTAGTTATTTACTTCAGGGCCCAGTTGGATTAGGACCTCTGTTCCCACAGTGTTTGGGCATTGCTTAAATCCCAGGTTAAAATTTATTATTATCCTATGAAATGCATTCACATGGTGGTTAAACTAAGATGTCACATCAAAAAAATTTTCATTTTCCCAGTTACCTGCATTTGTTTGAAAAAGAAATTATCCAAACATGAGTTCCAAGGTGCAAGCAAGAAAAGATCATGAGGTTTGTTGCAGGCAGTTTCAAAATAATTTGTTTTTTAATTAACACATAATCAAATTAAAATTCTTCCCATGCCCTTCCCAGGTTCACATTTTGGGGACTGCTGTTTTCAATGGGATGTTATGATACCATCTGTCAGTACATCCAGGATACTCTTAATTCTTGTACTGTTTATTCATATTCACATATCAGCAGACCTGATACTTTATACAGATTTAACAGTTTTTGGGTCCCCCTTTGTTCTCAACAAAAATTTAGGCAAATGTGGTGTACAAAACTTCTCCAGCTTGTCCTCAGAAACTGCTATCCAAAGCATCAATCAGCAAGCCAATTTAAATGTTAGCAACTGGTGGTTTTAAAGACAAAGACAAACTTTGCATGCTGCAGGCAAGATCCTCAGTTGGTGAAAAAACAAAACTCTCTGAAGACCTGTTCCCGTATTTCTTTTTTAAATTGACTTTCTGAGCATTTGTTGCTTTTAACCTTTTTGTTCTGGAAGCTGGATTTTTCTTTTTGCCAATAAGATTACATGTATTTTAGAATAATATAAAATGACTAGTATGATTCAATACCTCAAGAGGGGCCTGGGTGCCCAATAAATTTAACAATCTTAATTATGGTATACAATGCACAATTTGATCAGACTTTGTTTTTTTGGGTCAGATGTGATTTTTTTCTTTCAACACATCAACTATTGTGCATTTTTATAGATGTTATGTCTATTGTTTGAATGAGTTGCTTAAAATAATATTTTTGTATCTCCTTCTGATATCTTGTTCTGTAAAGAACAGATGGAAATATTTCTATCAGGATCTTATCCAAAGCCTGCTGAGTTTAATGGAAGTCCTCACTGATTTTACTGGGTTTTGGATCAGAGTTACAAGTGGTTCTTCAGGCTTTTTGGAATGTAGAAAAGTAAAGAATTACCATCTTCATCTTGGATCGGCCGAGCATCTATAAATAAACAAGAAACTAATCAATATTAGAGCACAGATGGGAGGATTTATGGTGTACAAATACCTACTTTACAGCACATAATGTGACATACTCATACATACAGTGCACAGGAAGGAGCACACTGACAGCTCAACTTCTGTTTCTTGAAACAGCTGAATAAAGAATTCTCTGTTTATAGTTGCTCAGTAGCACAGACTGAAAACTGTTTGCTAGTAACAAAGACAAGTGTGATTGATATACAAATAATATGTGAGAGCAAATGTAAGTCAAAACATACAGAGCAAGACATTTAAAAGAGCTGGAAAAAAGGAAGATAACTATAGCAGTGTACTTACCTGTTAACATGTTCTTCACCATGCAGAAGAAAACTAAGCCAATAAAGATAAACTTCATCTTCCCTGCAAGTTATTCCTGTTTCTGAAATATAATCTATACAACTGAAATGTATCAGAACACATCAATATTTGTGCAAAATACATTGTTTTATTGTACACCAAAAAGTATGTTGCAGTGCCTCATTTTCAGCAAAAGCCAAACAAGAATTTTACATGTCCTTAAAAATTAATTGTAAAAAATTATGAATATTAAAAAATAGTGACATTTATAAATAAGAGTGAAATTTTAAGTGGCATAAATTCAAAAGATCACTTGTATTAGCATGAAATTAAATGCCTTGGAATTATTTTGTTTTGTAGCTATTTAATTTTCACTGTGGAAATTACCTTTTCTCTTCCCTCTTCTTTCTCTTAAATTAGTAGAGGTCTATAGCTGAGTCAGTTGCAAAAATCTGAATGGGTTTCTATTGCTGTAAAATAGCAGCACTGTTTAAAGAGGGTGGAGGATAAGGAAAGGAACGTCACTTACTTAACACACCAATCTGATTTTTTTTACCCTAATCTAAAACTATTTGAGTTGCATATGTTTGCACAACATTGGAGTGCCATCCGTGGTCAAAAATACCTGGATAAACTTTGCCAATAAATTTCTGTACTATGAAGGCAGAAAGAAAAAATCCAGCTGCTAATTCAGTCTTTGCAATATTTTGCAAATTTTTTTCCTAGAAATAAATCTTTTTGGCTGGCATATATTAATTTTGAGATAATGATGTATTGGCAAAAAGCTGTCTACAGCTGTGTAATAGTGCAAGCAAATAACATCGATACTGGTGATTTAATTCCAGAAATTATCTGAAGGTGCAGGAAGACTAAATTGCTTACTTAGCTTATATTGTCACTTAAAAGAGTCTAGCTGAATTTCATTTTTCTGCCTTAGGAATAAAAAAAAAAATCCCTGGCAGTGAACCACTTTCAATGACTACTATTGCTTGTGGTTCCCAAGAGGCAGGTTCTTAAAAAGTATTTTAGATACCCAACTCTCCAGTCAATAGGATTGAGTTTCCTAAACACATTTAAAATCTGTAAATCACGCTGACTGCAGATATGCCAAGGGAATAAACTGTAGCAGAGCCTGGATGAATGAAGATGCATGAGCCCCAGATCAGAATAGGCTGCCAAACCTAGATTTGCAGGGGACTCCTAGCTGCTGAGGCCTCACCCTGTCTCAGTCAGGTCAAAATGTCAGTGTGATGTTCAGCACAAATAGCTTTGTGCAGACTGAGAGATACGCAATGATCATACAGAGATATGTAATGATCATAGCTCTCCTTTCACTAAGGTCCATCAGAAATTTACCTTTCCCTTGCTTAACCTGAAGCTTCCACCTCTCTCCAGAAATCACTTCTGACTGTCCCATCACTGAACACAATCCTGTGCTTGTGGTACCAAGCCCCACTCCTACACTACCGCTTCAGGGAGATGTGGCATCTCCATCACTGGAAGTTCTTAAATGCAGATTAATCAAAAATGCGTCTGGGATTGTTTAGATAGAGGTGATCCTGACTACAGCAGGAGGAGTTGGACTAGATGATTTTATGAGGTACCCTCCGCCCCCCATTTTATCTTTTCATGATTACATCTTGCACTGGCTTGAGTATCATAGGAATACAGTCTGCACATTCAGTTTGGGGCTAATCAAATGGCTTTGTAGGTAAACCCAGCTTTGCTCAGGCTGGCCCTCCTGATGGAGCTCAGCCCTATCTATCTATGCATAATATTCAGCCATTCCTACCAGGAACTTTTTGTCTTAGATCAGGTCTGTAAAGGCATCTCTGAAAGGAAAGATCATTGTAGCTTTAGAATACACCAGGCCATGCCAACTATTGTAGATTTTGAAAAGAAATCCCAAGAAAGCAGCCCCTGCTTCAACACCATAAAGGCTTTAAATCTTCCCTTTTAGTGTCTCTAACACCTACAGATCCAGTCATCATGTGACCTTCCCCTACACAGCACCATCCTCCACTGGAGGAGACCTGCTGGAGTGGTTTCTATTATATATAACCACTTCCCATGTGCCATTTTTTAAATCATGGCATCCTAGTACCTCACAAACCCTGGTTCCCACAACGTCACTTGTAGCACACTCTCTTTGCCAAAATCTTCATCGCAGCTGCAGAGCTGGGTCCACAAATTCAACTTATTCTGTAACTCCAAGTGATGCTTTCAGTTGTGCCCCCCATTTAGTGTGTCAGTCACAGAAACCACCAGGATCTCAGATATGTGCCTAGGCTACTTTGTGACTCCAGTGGTCTTGAAATCTTTAGTTTTAATTATACATTATATGCATAAATCAGTGTATTTTTCCCCGAACGACAGTAAAGAGACATAGTTTAGGTTAGGTTATAGAGAGCAATGGCAAGGAAAGCAGCAGCACAGCTGAAGCAGTCATCATCTCGAGCAATTCCTTCTTAGGCTTCTGCATTTTTTCTTTTTCTTTTTGAGATAAAAAAACGACAAGTTCACTACACTAAGAAACTTGCAACGTGATTCCAAGAGGGCTTAAACATGTAGAAAGGTAAGAAGAATATCAAGAGTTATAGCATCATGCTAGCAAGAAAAGCAGTTAAATGGAACTATAACTTCATGGCCCAGAGTTTAAGCCCATCTCTACGAGAGATCAGAATGAGGCAGATTATGCCTCATTTGGATAACGTGCTTTTTTTGCACCTTTTTTCTGGGGAAGTTACGTTAACCACAGCCAGAGAAAGGATGGACAACAGCTTGGACCCAGAATCACAATACTTGTGTCCTAGTTCCATGAGGGCTAACCCTTCTGGCAGGTGTGCCACGAGTTAGCCCTGAACCCTCCCCAAGTGCCACTCCAATTGCTTTCCCCTACCTGATATGCTACTCAGCTTTCTGCTTCCTGCCACCATGCTGCCTGTCCCCTCTCTAGTCTGCCTCATGCCACATACACAAGCTGCCCATGCCACCTGTGACACTCATGGTTCATGCATGTTTTCAACCTTCAGTATCTCCCAAGTTTTGGGTTAACTAATCATGAGTTCAAAACACAAATAACTATTTGGGATTTTCATGCTGTAACAATATATAGAACCAGACAAATTATAAACGGGGGACTAAAATTAAAAATTAAAACAACTGTATGTACTGTAGATCAAATAGAACAAGTGCTTCGAGTTACTATAATTAAACTGCTTCCCATCTGTCCCTGCCTCAGTTAAGAAATGACATTTAAATACCCAAAGATTGATTAATTTGATCCGATCTTTTAATTCCAAAGCTGTTGGACAGGACAGATCCAGTCAGGTTGCTTGCTTGCTAAAATAAATGTGTATTCTCAATTCAGCGTGCCAAACCAAACTCCGTTTTTTCTGGAAGCTTCCCAGCAAAGACCCTAAGGAATATCCCAAGGCATTTTTAATATGCTGAAAGTGTATTCATTCAGTTACCCCCCTCCTTTTTCAAAGTTCAACTTGTGACAATACCACTAAAGTGATAGTGTACTGTTCCCAATACAGATGATTGTATAGACCAATTAGCCAAGCATTTTGATGATGGTCACTGTCTTGTATATTTTTATTTGACCATAAAATTGAAAATTACATGCTGTTCACAAATGCAATTTGGCACAGAAGTGACTACAATTCCTGCAGATACTACAGCATTTAACAGCATGGCATCTGCTGAAAGAACCCAGTATTTTCCCTCCTGCTAGTTTGGACTAAAAACAGTGTTTTGCTTATAAATATTTATGTTTTCTTATCAAGAAGTCTCTTTAGCTCCAAGGACTTATCAAGAAAACAGCAATGCTGGGGGTCTTCCAGTGTTACATTCCAAAAATTACTGAAGTATTTTTCAAATAAGATGGCCATTAATTCATAGAAGCTTTGTTTTTGCAGCGCAGGAGGCTGTGTTAAAGAGTATACTCCACCACTCTATCCCAAGATGGTCCAATCAATAAGTACTTTTTGTAGATGCCTCTCTGGGAAGCTAAAAAAACCACACACATCAGTCACTCTGGCAGAGGCAGAAATCAATGGCAGCATTCAAGGTGGATAGGGAAATAGTTTGGATGGCCTACTTGTTTGTGTGATTTGCTTCCTGACAGGGAACAGTTCAGGGAGTCACAGCACTTGGAGTCTGCCCCAGGGTGGTTCTGAATTTCTGCTGGCCAAGAAGCCAGTTTAGCCCAGACCTAACTACTGTGTGACATTTCTTGGAGCAAAACAGCTCTCTTTTGTTTATGAGCTTGAAACAAAAGGGACATGAAACGTGGCCGTATGGAGCCTTTTGTTCCACAGCTGCATCATTAGACCAAACCACAGAAAATGTGGATTGTTGCCTAGGGAAATGCAGTAAACTGTACGCTCTGTTTATTAGATATGATCAATAGAGAAACACGCACACAGAGCTATATATGTTATTCAAAAATAAAGTTCACTTGTACTTTTATAGTTTAATCTATTCTAAAGTATCTTGTCCTTGGTCTATCTAGACAAAATATACATATATAGAGTTAGAAATTTTTTGTACAGAGAAAACCCCCCAAAAGAACAACAAAATTACCTAGCAAAATAGGTACTTGAAACTTCCCTGGAAAGCATGAGTGCCTGGTTGCTTCTAAATGGTAAGTTTCAAATACTAGAGATTTAAAGGAACACTTAGATCAGTGAGATAGTACTTGCTTACAGGAGGTATGACTTTGACACGAATTTCCCTTTCAATATGTTACAAATCCATTATCTTTGCTTTGGGGTTTTTTCCTCTTTCATGTAAATATTGTAATTTCCCAGTTCATCTAAAATTTTAACAACATTTTTGTTGCAGAGAGATGTTTTGAACATTGTAAACTCAATAGCCAATCCAAACAGAGGAATTAGCCTGGTCACAATGGCAAGGAGTGGAGTTCTTACACTACGCTTCACTGTAGTGAAATTAGAAATAATGACTTTGTGGCTATTCAATTTTCTGTACATTGTTTGCTAATAAAGGGCAGCATGGAAGCCAGGATTTCCAAATGGAATTGCTGCGAAACAATTGTAGAATAATCATACAAATTAGGAATCAAAGTGGTGGAAAGCAAGCTTGGTAGAGACAAGACAAAAGAGGCTTCAAAGAAGACACAATCACTAAGTGGGAAGTGGGAAGAGAGAGAACTGTGTGTCTATAGCAGGAGTAGGTAACCCCTGGCATGCGTGCCAGAGCGTGGCAGGTAAAGGCATTTTGCTTGGATGTATGCCTCAGGGAAGGTGCTGGGGCTGCGCTGTCACAACAAAAATCAGGCCCTTTCTGGTTCCCCTGCTGCCCACTCCTGGCATGCCAACATCTTACAAGTAGAGGTTGTGGGTGTTTTTGGCACTGTGCCCAAAAATGTTGCCAACCCCTGGTCTACAAGCCTTTTAACATCCCTGCCCTGTGATTAGTTGCAACAAGTCTGTTTCAATTTAATTTTAATTAGCATTTGACTGTGTGTTTAAGTCAAGTTAACTTCTATATAAGTTAACTGGGTTTTCAAATGTTTATGGGAAACAGTAAATGGTAGGAGCTAGATTTGACCGATAGCTTTTACCTAACTTTCTGTGTAATTTGTGGAAGATGAAACAAATGAGACTCCTTAGAATTGCTTTGATTTTTGCCAATGTAAGTAAGGGTCTTGTTACAAAGTAATTTTGGGCATCTCTTGGAGCTCTTAACCCATGGATTGCTATCCCCCAGATTGCACATTAACACCTGAAAATAGTTTTAAGCACTTGTTATGTGCCTCAAAGTTACACCACCGCAGGGCAGGATTATCTCTGATCCATGTTACCCAGTTTGTGTTACACTAAGGTGTAGCCACTCCAGGCTACATGTTAATGTAAACATCCCACCTGTCCTCCTCCCCTGCTGACCTGGATCAGGCCCACGGACCCCCTCCATCCCCCCAACCTTATCCAGCACCCCTTTCCCTAGTTAACTGTAACTTCCTGGGCAGGGAGGGAGCCAGAGGGAAGCCTAGAACGAGGGGAGGATTCTTACTTTTCACTCCTCCAGGCCCCAGCTGGCCTGAATGTGCGACTGCTCCAGACTCAAGCTAGCACTAACACCAGCCAATATTTGTGCTGCTCAGTGTAAGGTATAAATCACAGGCCCTAAGATTTGTAATCAGTCCTAGCACAGGTGACTGGTAGGGGGGGCATGTTTCCCTCCTGAGATTGGCCCCCAACTTAGAAGCAACTTGGCACCACTCAGGACAGGGCAGTTTTTTTGCTGTACGGACTGGCGGCATATTGGGGGGTGGGTACTAAACCATGGCACAGAAATATAGGAGTGGATATGTGGCTTTTGGCCTGCCCCCAGGCCTGCCCACAAATTGTGCCCCCTCAGGCTCAGGAGGCACCAGTCGCCCCTGAATCCTCAAGTCTCTAGAATATTCCTTTAACTCACCCCTGGTCAGAAGGTCAACATCTGACCTATGAAATGAGCCAGCTGCAAATTTTATGTCCAATTTCTAGGGCTTTTTGACAGAAAATTGTGATTGCAAGCATGCAATATCTACAAACATAACAAAATAGAATTTCATCTGAAAACCTCCCCCCCTAAAATCCCCGCACTCCAGAATAGAGGAATTTCAGCAAAAAACCCCAAAAATATTGATTTGGAAATGCCAGCCAGTGTGTCAGGCAAGCAATAATTTGGGTGCCTCCTGTATAAGCCATGTTCCCCAACCAAATTACATGGGGCAGATACAGAATATACCACGGGGCATAGTCTGTTGTAGAAGCCTAACCTACCCATGAGCATGGGGTGTCAGGCATAACAGCTATAGCTCAGGAAACACCATGGTGACCTTTCTACACTGAAAGTTTGTGGTCTCTGGACACAAGATTTAGCTTCTGTTTTCACTTCAGTATGATAATTTTCAGGGGGTTGGGGGGAGAACAGTATTTTCTGACCAGCTCTACAAACGACTCACACCACTTGAGGATTTGGGGGTTTAAGTTTTCTTTACACCATCTCTGCAGCCAGACAGGGTATCAAGGATTGTGAAGCACACAAGATTTCCTTGTCTGCAGTCCTTGTTCCCCAGCTATATTCCCTGCAACAACCACTGGAAGTGCAATAACAGCTCTGTGCCACCTTACATCCCTTCCATGGGCTGGATGAGCCAGTATTCAGGCAGCTTCATGCCACATAGTACAAAACTGGCCTAACACAGTCCCAAATCCAGCCCAACAGCCGCAGCTCCTGACTTGGCTACATGAAACAGAAATGCCAGGGAGCAGTATTTCACATTGGGTGAATACAGAAAGTAATATTGCTTCCCTTGTCCTCAGGGGCTGCAGCTCATAAAATACATGATTATTATATATGAAGATTGCTTCTGTGACATCCAAGCAAGCTCTGTGCAGCAAAAAGCTGACGAGGTCTTGTTTATTCAGAAGTTGCCATTTAGTGTCTTCATAGCCTGCTCTCGTTACCCCATTCTGCCAGTAAATAGAGTCCAGCCAAGTCTAGATTCACCTACTGGAATTCTGGAAAGAATATTCTGTAAGTGAGACTTAGCTTTACTGGTCAAATGTCTCCCTGCAATGGATGAGACCATCAGGATCTGAATTTCTGATTTGTGCAGGAAATAGGTATCCAGGAAGCTTTGCAGCTCAGGTTTCTCTCTATTCCAAACACAGACTAGATTAGGAGGTTGGTAAATTGCCATCAGAAGTACCCAAAGCCTACTCATTCAGGCATGGTTTTTAAACATACTGTAATGTACTAAAACAATCACATCCACACCTGTTCATAGAATATACTTGAACTCAGCCCAGCTAGGCTGTCTTTTCTATACCAAGCCCTGCACCTTTGCACCCTGGAGCCTGCCACTGGTTAGGTGGGCTCAGCAGTTCATCTGAGCTAGGCATGGGTTGGGAGGGGCAAAAATACCCTTAACAGCCTACAAGAGCCCCTGTACCTTTCAGAGGGAAAGAGCACTCACAGGTAGTCTTGAACTCACACCCAGCTAGGCCAACACTCAGGCCCCAGGGCCACCACATAGGCCAGCTAAGCTGCCTCCTCTCTCAGATAATATAGCCTGAAGGTCAGGACAAACTGGAAATGGGGGATTTTGATTGGGATGGGGGCAGAGGAGAACTTTTGTACCCCAAAGGATCCTGCAACAAAGCAAGTGAGAAGGAGTAGCATTTAAAATTCTATAGAAAAGCTCCTGCCATGGTTCTCCCTCATTTTGTACATCAAGCCTCATTTAAGTTCCTAAAGCCCATCTCCGATCTGGTGTCGGTTCTTCACCTCACCCTTACTCAGCTTTTCATCACAGCAATAGCCCAGCTCCATTCAGTGGAGAATTTGCAAAACTGGCTGCACAGCATTTTCCAACCCTCTCTAGGGAAGAAGATATATTTTCACATTCATATTACAGTTAGCTATATTGTAGCAATCATCTCCAGTGCTTTGAAATATACCCACAATAAATTGCTTTTCAGATTGACTGAATGCCCCAGCTGCACTTCAGCTATTAAGCAATCAGCAGCTTGTTTATTGTTTTCATTCCACAAGGCAACAGAGATCATTCGTTAAGTATGAGATTCAATTAAATGTTTTATGTTATCAAAGAGTGTGCAGATTTGAGTAGCATGGAAAAAAAAAGTTTCCCTGCACTCCAGGGTCTTTTTATCCCTTAGATTCATGGACCTAGGTCACTTTAATGCTGTGGGATTTATGCTTGTCCATTGATAGTTCCATCTTTATAAAAGCAGACAGTTATAATGAAATTGATCATAAAATGATTAATACAAAGATAAAATTGATTATACAAGAGAGATCTGAGAGGGAAGCAGATATATTTCTCAACAATAGTGTACTTCAGAGGTAACAATCACATTAGTGATTGTGACATGCATCAGCTTCCATGTTGTAAACCCTGGAGACAAAAATCTATGGGCCCAAATTGTGGTTACCCACGCGGCTACTCTGGTATAAGGTCCTACTTGGTAGAAGACTGGTGAGAAGACTTCTTGGTGGGAAGACAATGGCCTGTTTCATCAGCATGTAAGAAGCACTTGCTTGGCTTTATAAAATAGACTCCTAAAAAGGGAATGTGACTATCATTAAATCAAGTATGTTATGCAAATGCAAGAAGTATGAAGACTATACAAGATCAAGAATGAACTTCACCTGGCAAAGGAGGCGAAAGAGAACAAGAGGTTCTATGAGTATGTTGCCCAGAAAAGAATGAGAAAGGAAGCTGTGGTCTTAACAGAAGGAAGCTGTTAAATAATTGTGGTGAACTCTTAACAGAAAATGTAGAGAAGCCAGAGCTATTCAACAGCTGTTTTGCCTCAGTCTTCACAAAAAATTAAGCTTTAAACAGACAGCAAATAAAGATTATTTGGATAAGAAAAGGGATAGGCTGAGGGATGAGATAACAAGAAACACAGAGGTTTTGTTGAGTCTGAATGAATTCAAGTGAACATGGCCTCATGAACTTCATCCCAGGGTACTTCCACTACTGAAGAAACTGACAGAGGAGATCTTGGAGCCATATTCATGAAGTCGTGGGAGATGGGCAAAGTATCAGAGGACTGAAAAAGGGCCAATATACTTTCTCTTTTTAAAAAAAGGCAGAAGGGAGGACCTGAGGAACTAGAGACCAGTTACCCTCCCCTCAGTAGCCAGAAAGTTACAGGAGCATATTCTAAGGAAGGCCGTTTGCAAGCATGGTTTTACAAAGAACAAATATGTCAAACAAAACTGATCTCTTTCTTTGACAAAGTAATAAGGGTGTGGGAAATGGGCTGTATTCAATTTGGATTTGGCCTGAATCAGGGACAGTGATTTGATGCATTGATTCAGATCGCTGTCCCTGTTCGATTTGGTCAAATCTGAATCTGAAGATTTGATGCTGGTTTGGAGAATCAGAAATTCAGCCATAGACCAGCTTTAAATGTTTTTCTACATACCTCGAAGTACCAGGTGTGGCTCGTGAATACTGCAATGGTGGGGCGGATGGAGCATCCCACAGGAGTACAGGGCGGCCCCCTGCATGCTCAGAAGTTGATTAGAAGTACTTCCGGCCCACTTCCGGGTCCATTACTGAGCACGCAGGGATCCCCCACACTGCTCTCCACTGACTCGGTGATCGGCTGCAGGGGGACCCTGGGTGCCCCTCCAGACCCAGGAGGCACCAGTCGCCGAGCCAGGGGGATGGGGGGAGGGTCCCCCATGCACTCTGCAGTGGACCCAGAAGTTGACCAGAAGTGCTGGGGACCCTCCCCGCCCCGCGCTGCATCCACCTCACCGTTGCAGTGTTCACAAGCCACCTGGTACCTTGAGGTATGTAGAGAAAACATTTAAAGCCCTATGTCCAAATCATCAGATCTCTCCGAATCAATTTGGAGGGTTCTGATTCGATTCGGAGAGATTAAGGGTCTCCTGATTCAATATGGATTCAGAGATTCAGCCACCAAATCAAATCAGGGACCAAATCTTTGCACAGCCCTACAAAGTAATTATTTGGGTGGATGAAGGGAATACTGTGCACAGAGTGTATCTGGACTTCAGGAAGGCTTTTGACAAGGTCCAGTATAACTTTGTTGTAAACAAATTGGAGAAACGTGGGCTGGACAAAACTATTATAAAGTGGATAGGCAACTAGCTCAATAGCTGCAAGCAAAGGGTAATTATAAATGGATCCATGTCAGAATGGCAGGTTTTGAGTAGAGTTCAAGAGGAGTCTGTCCAGTGCTGCTCAATGTATTTACTGATGATTTGGATGGTGGGACTGAGAGCTGCTTGAGCAAGTTTGGAGACAATATGAAGCTGAGAAGGATTGCAAACATGCTGGAGACAGGTGCTCAGTTCAAAAGGATCTTGACAGGCTGGAAACCTGGCTGGAGCTAACAGGATAAAGTTCAGTGCTGACAAAAGCAAATTGCTACACCTTGGGAGGAATAATCGGAAATACAAATAAAAAGTGGGTGACACCTGGCTGGATGGCAGCACTAAAAATCTGGGAATCTTGGTAGATCAGAGACTCACTCAACAAGAGTGTGATGCAGCTAAGCAAACAGGTGAATGGGGTTTTGGCATGCATCGATAGAAGCATAAGGTGCAAGAGATGGGAGGTGATAGTGCTTCTATTCAGCACTGATTATGCCTCATCAGCACCGAATCTTCCAAAGCTGATTTGGCCAAATCGATGCTGGCGGCAACTGCACGCACGTGGAGCTGATGCCAGAGTTGTGGAGCCTGGCGCAGCTGTCCGCAGCCTGCCCGCTACTTGCTGCAGCTGCCCAGAGTCCAGGGTGGCTACAAACAGCTGCGCTCTGGAGCCCAGTCACCATCTCTGTGCCTGGAGCAGGGGAGAGACCGGGGTTACAGTGCCTCACGCCCCTCCCACACTGCTGGCTCTGAGGCACAGGTGCACACGTCCGTACAGCGCTGATGCTGGGACTCTGCAGCCCGGCACAGCTGTTTGCAGCTTCCTGGCTTTAGCTGGCCCTGGTTCTGGGTAGCTGTTGCCAGCCAGGAGCCCAGGCTGCTCCCACCAGGCAGCTGGCATCTAGGTCATGCTCAGTTGCTGCCTCTCTTTCTAGACTAATAAATCTCAAATTCTTTTCTCCCTAATGGCTCAGCTTCGGCAGGAGGAACAGAGGGCTGGCCTACAGCCTGGTGGCTAGTGCACTCTCCTGGGAGATGTGGGGATCAGTCTTCTCAGGCAAGGAAGGGGATTCAAGCTGGGCATCCCACTTCCTGGGTGAGGACTCCACTTACTACTCAGGGCACCAGCTATATTTTAAAAGAAATTGGAAGGAGAGGTCTCATTTTTAAACCCATTGGTGTGTGCTCAGCCTGCATACAGAATGTTTTAGGCAACATGGCAAGTCTCTGGGCCCCATGATCTAAGAGCTGAGCTGCTCCACCCAATTAATAATGAGGCACTTCTGGGCAGGTGCAGAGACAGATCATTATATGTTTGGGGAACTTTAGGAGGGAAAAAACCCCACATATAGACTGTGGGTAGAAGCTAAGCCGTTATTTTTAGGATTTTGTGTTTAGGCAACTAAATTCCATCTCAGGCCCTTTATCTCCCTGCATCTCAGTTCTTGATCTGCAAAATAGCAGCAGTACTTCCCTACCTCACATCAGATGCTGTAAGACTCACTACGTTAATGATTTAGAGGTATTATGGTAATGAGAGACATGCATGTACTTAACATGGACAGGCAGACACATTGTAAATACCTTGGCATTTGCTTGAAAATATGCCCGAATAGGCCTTGTGATCATATTCAAGCTATGCCCTACTGTAATGATGCAAAAAATTGCGGTCCGTTTCTTGGAGGCTCGCGAAGTATCACAGACACACATACATTAGATGGCACAAAAGGTGTATTTGCAAATAGGGTCAGAGCAGAGTCAAAAACTCAGATTACTCTGAACCCACCAAGGAATTTTGCAGGCTGTATTTCTCTTTTTCCTCCTGGCCACGTGTGC
>NW_017728929.1:5460706-5515716 GCF_001723895.1 Crocodylus porosus | reverse complement strand
GTTTCTTTCTTATCAGGTGCAAGATGCAAGCTGTGCATTTCTAACAATACTCCATTTCTAACAGTAATATGAACAGTGGCAGGCTGTTAGAAAGAACCTGTGCCACAGTCAGCCTCTCTTCAGCCCTTTCTTCTAGACACCAACACATGCCAGTGAAAGTCCAAAATAAATCCAGTTTACACAAATCCAACAGGACCTTCCATCTAGGCCCAGCCCTGGGCCTCCCCTTCAACTGTGCTTCCTCAGTCTCTATAAACATTAGGTTCTCATCTGTAAATCACACAACCTATTTCAAATTACTAGCTTCCCCCCACCCCAACCTGTTTTTCAAATGGCTTGCCTGTGAAGAAGCTGAATGGGGTTGGCTGGTCATGGCCCCAATCCAGGGACAGACCACTCTGTTACAATGACCATATGTTGCTGCCACTAAAGTCAGTAGCCAAGTTTTTGATGACTTCTTTGGAGCATTTGTCCCTCTACCGGACTGTAGTGAATTGAGTGTTTATTTTGCATGCAATTACCAGGCCCACTCAGAAAGTGAATGTCAGATCTGCTTTCTGAATGCTAATCACCCAGCGTTCACAAGCAAGGTAAGCAACAGGCTGATGAAACAGTTGGAATCAGAAATCCTTGTTAATTAGAATGCAAGGCTTAAAATCTGAGATAACCTTGACATTGCAATGTTGCTATAAAGACATGCTTTAGCGAACAGGGGTTTTGGAAGAATGTACATTTCTATCACAGGAAAAACAAGCAGAATGTAGCCGTTATCTAGGTCCTCACATCACCTATGGAGCTGGAAAAGTTCTGGGAGGCAGATCAGGAGCGTGCTGGAAGAGGGAGGGCGGTAAGTATATTAACTCTATGGAAATGTTAGTTCCCAGCTCTGTGACAGTTTTCATGTGTAACCTTCAACACTGATACTGCTATGTTTGTGCTTAATTCAAACGCATCCC
This sequence comes from Crocodylus porosus, assembly GCF_001723895.1. NCBI lineage: Eukaryota > Metazoa > Chordata > Crocodylia > Crocodylidae > Crocodylus > Crocodylus porosus. The sequence goes on along the minus strand of NW_017728929.1, from coordinate 5,514,760 downwards.
TTGGCAGCAAAGTACTTAGGCACATGTTGAACTTTCAATCCCTTTGACGGGATTTGAGTACATGTGAAACTGCTTGGCTGAATCACAGCCCATAGCAGTGGGAGCTCAGCAAGGGAATGAGACACAACACAGCCCCTCAGGGTTCAAATCAAAGGGAAGTGATTTATCCCCTTCAGTTCAAGGTTTGTGTGTCAGCATTCCCTACTGTAAGCATTCAAAGCAGTCAAAAATCAAAGAGAATGCTAGGCATTGAGGGGATTGAAAACAAGACAGAAAATGTCATCATGTAGCTCTATAAATTCATGGTACAAACACACCTTGAATATTGCCTGTAGTTCTTGTCCCCCTACCTTCAATGACTTAACCTGTTTCAAAAGAGGATCAGATGAAATTAATATAGGATAAGGCCATCAGTGGGTATTAAACACACTAGGACTGTAACTTCAAAATAAGGCTCCATAGGCCTCCGTATGCTGGAATCTGTAAAGGAAGAGGGACAGGGAACAAATCATTTTTCCTTTTCGCATCTACTCTGTGGCACTGTGAGATCCAGGTCTGTCCAGCCCAGTATTCTGTGGTCTGACCCCATATGGTATCTCTTATATTTGTATGTAAAGGTAATTTAGTCTAATAAAAACCGGAGAGAATAAAATAAATCCAGACATCATTGCAAAATATCACTGCCATTTTGGGATGATCTTGAAGTCAGAGGAGTCATTGTACTGATTTGACACAGTCCTATAGACTGCAACCATTGCATTCATTTTTTTTATCTGTGATTGCTGTTCAGCATTTAAGGAGAGGTCCTGTTGGGAGACTGGCCTCTTGGCTTACTGCTGGGAGGAGAGGCATTCTTGTTGCATTCTTGCTGGCTCTTTTGTCCCCTTGTTACAGAGGATTAGCCTCTCTAACATGGGGACAAAATCTATGGGCAATGTTGCACAAGTATCTCTTCCTAAAATTTCCACTGTGCCAATTGCTGCTTCAGATCTCCAAATCTGAATGGAATCCAAGGGCTTTAATCTCTTTGAATTGAATCGGAACCCTCTGAATTGATTCAGAGAGATTCGGAAAGATTTAGAGATTCAGACATAGACACAGCTTTAATTGTTTTTTCTACTTACCTCTAGGTAGCGGGGCTCGTGAATGCTGATATGCTGGGGCACATGAAGCATCCCCCAGGAGCATGGAGGGCTCCCCAGCGCACTCGGCAGCAGATCCCAGAAGTGGACCAGAAGCACTTCCAGTCCACTTCTAGGTTTGCCTGGGAGCATACAGCCCTCCCACCCCGTGTCCTCCTGGTTTGGCAACTGGGTCTGGCGGGGGGCACCCAGGGTCCCCCTGCAGCCAATTACCTAGCTGGGAGGTTGCGGGGGGGGCTCCCCCATGAATTCCCTGGAAAACCCTGAAGTGGACCAGAAGTACTTCCAGTCCACTTCTGGGTTCACTGCTGAGCACGTGGAGGGCCCCCCTGCACTCCTGTGATATGCTCCATGCATCCTACCATCGCAGCGATCACGAGCCACACTGCTACTTCAAGGTATGTAGAAAAAACTTTTAAAGCTGTGTCTGTCTGAATTGCTGATTCTCTGAATCAGCATCAAATCTTCAGAATCAGATTCAGTCAAATCGAATCAGGGACAGTGATCCGAATCAACAAATCGAATCACTTTCCCTGATTTGGACCAAATCTGAATCAAATAGGGCCTGCTTTGCACACCCCTATTCTACGGCTCCTTACAGGGAGACGGGTTTAAAGCTTCAGGCATGAGTCCCTGGAGGGTGGGCTAGTCCCTCTCTCCTCTCACCTAACTGCATCCATTTTTAGTCTAAGGAGTCTTCCTAGCAAACTGTCATCCTCATAATTACTGGGGGAAGGGAGGCAGCCACTCGATCAACCTCAAGTAATGGCTGAGCCATATAGAGATGAGCCTGCTGGGAAATTTAGTTGGGCCATTGAGGCTCACACTTTAAAAACTCCAGTGTGCAGATTTCCTTCTTGCTGCCAGTAAGCCACCACTGGACGCAGCTGTACATGAACAGTTCCTGTGCAGCTTCTTCCCCTAAAGAGACTTCACAGTGGGTCCCACCAGTACAGCTTCCCTCCTTGTTCTCAGGACATTGTGCTGCCTTCCAGTTAGCTAACTGGCAGCCTAACCCCCAACTTGTTCATCTCCCCAAGCCTTCTTCTGCACTAACATTCATTTCCTTCTCTCTTGCTGGGGTCATCTGACCCCAGCCAACTTCCTGCCCCTTGGGCAGGGGGCTGGACCCGATGATCTCGTTAGGTCCCGTCCAGCCTAAATGTCTATGAAGTGACTCACCCTTGGGAAACAAAAAACAAAACCGTGGAGAATCTGACCCTTTCAGAGGTCCTTTTTTTTCAACTGCACAAAAATATCACCCCTAAATGTCACCCCTAAAGCAAATCACAGGAATTGCTTTGAAACATAAGATACATATATAAAACAACAACATTTAAAAATAAAACCCTTGGAAGAGGACTACAAATGAGATTTTGGTTCAAGGGCAACATAACCAGATGCTGTGGGTTAGGAAAGGTTCAACTGAAAGAGAGAATGGAGCAATTCCTTCTTAAAAGACTTACTTCCCAGGAAGCAGCAATGGGCTTAGCATTATAGGACTGTTCATTTCTCTCCCTTTCTCTCACTGATACAAACAAGGCCAACCTGTTTTATTCAAAGCTCTCTAGCTTCAGCACTTAGGCTAGGTCAGACTCCCAGTAACTCCCATCATTTCTCAGTTTCCAAGGATTTTGAGTAGTTTCCCATAAAATACTAGATTGTTCATGCTGTCTATTAGCGCCACCTGCTGTTTACCTCAGTGATTACAGCAAATACAAACTAAATACTCCAGATCATCTTCCGCAGTATAAAGATCACTTTCCCTTATTTTATCACTCACTCTCAAGCAGATCCCACTCAAAGAGTCACTTCCCCCCCAATACTTTGCCTTCAAAATGATACTGTTACATAGCATTTCTTTGTCATAACTAAACTAAGTCATCATTCTGACTATACTACTTTCTCATACGAATAAAAGTGACACCCCTTTCCTGGATGCAGTTTCCCCAGATTCTGTCACTGTCAGGAGGGCATCTGCACTGTAGGGAAGTCAAGACTGACTATAAGAAAACAGACCGCTGGATCTGGAGCATCCCACCAAAGGTCATTATCAAAATAATCTGCTTTTCTGCCAAGTAATACACACATCAGAATCAAGTCACTCTTATACAGCTTCAACTACACACTAGGAAAGAGGAGAAGAAAAGAGAACTCAGAACCATTATCTGTGACCCAACACAAGAACATGAACATGGGGCTGGAATAGACTTCTAGGTCAATGACTTGTCCACTTTGTTTGCAGCCAACCACACCATGCAATTACTTTAATAAAATGATGGAGCACAAGGAGGCATATTCCCAGCCAAGGGAACTGGGAGAAACCCTTACATTTAGGGAATGTATCTAATGATGTTGGATGTCTATGAAGTTTCTTATTCTTTTAAGATTTTTTTCCCTCAATGGCACCCTTCCCCTAATGCAGTAAACTATATGCTGCACAATTTGGGTAGTGAAAGGCGGGGGCGGAACTGATGATGTGAGGATTTAAATCTACAATGCCAGAATAGGACCAAATTCGTTGCTAGAGTAAGCTGCTGCAGCTCTTGGGTCCATGCCAGCTTTGACCAGTGGAGAATTAGCCCCCAGGTATTTCAAACCACTGAGCTACCCTTTTTAGCTTAATTGTGAATCCTAATTTTATTGCTTCCCTGTACAATGCCCCAGAAAGTTCCTAGCCCTTATCAAAAATGCATCCATTTATGCCAGTCTGTTTATTACTTTTTGCTCTAGCCTGGAGGCAAAGATCTAAGATCTCCCTTCCTATACTTGGCATCACTTCTTCCCTCATTATCTGAATTGCACATATAAGGGATAACAGAAGTTTCCCAACATTTCCATCCTCACAGCTTAAACCAGCACAATGCCTGATGCACATAATCAACCACAGGCCTAATCAACACAACATAAACATGATTTACTATTCCTAACACACACACCTCCCTCCCTGCCCACAAACTCAATCATAGCCAGAAATATTTCTTAACAAATGACTCCCATTTCTGTAACTCTGCCATTATCTCATGAACATGAGACCACCCTCATGCTGGACTTTTTTTTCTTTCCCCTTTCCATTAAGCCCACCTCTTGTATACTCTGCAACGTTCTTATATAAGACATTTGTATTGACAATATGAAAATAGACATTCACTATATGTTATTACCAGAAGTATTCTGATAATATCCTTTTATGAACTTCTTTTCCATATTTTTCACAACCTGGAGTGACCGCAGCTGTCATTTTTATATTGGTTCTAAAATAGTTATGTAATATTTTAAATATTTAGTAGGATAAAGAAAAAAAATGTTCCTCTCCAGGCCTAAAGAGTTAAAAAAAACCCACCCCAAAACCCAACATGAAAGCAACTACATGGTCTGTCCTCAATCCAGAAGTGCACTTAGACACATGCTTAAACTGTAAATAATTGTCCTTGCCAAGACTGGGTGGCTAGGAGCTATGCCCATTGCCCCGGTGGGGGGCGGGGGGCAGGGAGAAGCAGCAGTGGTTGTGCCTGAGTTTGAACCACAGCCCACCTTGGATCTGACCCAAGTTGTTCCAGGCACAGCTCCAAAAAGTTGCCAACTTCAGGTTTAGAGTACAGGCTAACATTGAGCAGATCCTCTGGTGGCATAGAGGAATTAAGTGTCACAGCAATTTACAGGAGCTGGAGGCCTGACCCAGTATTGTGGTACTGTTTTTAAGGTTAACCTTTTAAAGATATTTATGGTATTTATCATAAAGCTATCCATGATATTTATAAATATTGTTATTCAAACTCCTGAACTAGGATGAGATTCTTACCCTATACAAGTAGGGCAGTTAAAGTCACGCTCTTGGTTCTCCAAACAGAGTACCTATACTGAGGTAGTTGCATGAAGACATATTCAGCTATGATTATTATTTTTCTTTTATTCAGATGGGCAAATAGTGGGTGTGGAATTGGGTATGCAGTGCCTCCACCCCAATGCAGCTCCTAAGACATCTGGAGGAGAAAGAAGCTGTGCCAAATATAAGACTGGTACGAAGTTCCTTCTCCCCAGTCCAAGGGCCAGGCTGTGATTTTCAGTCTCCGGCTGTGCTCCACTCCCCATCTGTAAAAATGGATAGTCAGGCGTACCTTCTTTGTTAAGTGCTTTGAGATGTAGGGCTAGAAGGCTATATTTAAGAGCTAAGAACTGCTTTTTATTTATTAATAAGACAAGAGAAAGTAAGAATGCACTAGACTGGAGTACCCAAAGAACCTTATCTGGCTACACTGGAGTAGAGGGATGAGTGGAATGGCGCCCCAGTTGGTACTGATGGGGTGTCATAGATCCAAAAGAGTGTATTAACCTGTGCATACTTCAGAGGGATTTCCTCTCCCATCCCCTTTTCTTAGGGCAAGAAATTGGTGAGGTACTGAGAAGGGCTTCTCTGAAGTTACCCAAGGGCAAGGAAAAATAAACACTAATGTGAGAAAAGGCCAAAGAAGTTACAGACTTCACCCAAGCACCTTGTTGGCTTTAAATGTAAACTCATCTATATAAAAATAAGGCCATTTCCTTGTAACCACAGTGCTCAGGAAGTTTGTTTTTATAAGTAGAAAATGGAGCCTTTTCTTAATGAAGAACACTTGTCTATGGTCAAACATCTTGTCAGTGATAATAATTCTTTCAAGCTCCTCAGTGGCTGTGACATCCCAAAAGAATTATCTTCTAAGAAATATGAACAAAAACTCCATAAAAATCAAACAGGGAATTTACTAGATAAGATTCTAAGAGCAGGAAATTGAAAAAATGAAAGCACAGCTGAAAAAAAAAACAAACCTACCATAAACTTTGGTAAGATATCGCAGAAAAACTGGTTTATCAATTCTGACATCAATTACTTAGCAGAGACTTGGAAAGCTTCGCAATAGGAAGACATATGCTTTTCATTATTTGGGGCAGCCATTAGAGCAGATAGAACACCACCATCATTGCTTCTGTCATCCCATTCCTGATGTGACCAAATTTGGGAAGGTATGGGAAAAGGCAAAGACCATAAGCAATATCCTTCAAATTATGATCATAAAAGAGAAAAAGTGAATTCTCAACAGGTTTATGATTTATGGGTCTTAATCCAAAACCCATTTGCATACTCAAATCTGTTAATGCCAAATTTGGAGTCAAATACAATTTTGAGGTACACAAGGAATACAAGGCTAACATCTTGATCTGTAATGTAATCACAACACCTTCTAGATATTTACATAGCCTATTTACTGCATTATTGGCTGTCACACAGTCATGTGCATGCATTAAGTACCAAGGCTGGGAAGTATTATCCCAATTTTATGGATGGCACAGCGATTTACTAAGGTCACAGAGAAATCTGTTGCAGAACCAGAAACTGAACCTCATTTTCCAATGCATTACCTTAAACCAAGGTTTCCTTGGTATTTCAGCAGATTCTCCAATCCAGTCTAACAAGCTGTTTTTCCTCTGAATGAACCAATTGGAAAAGAGAAGTTTCACCTCAATCCAATCAGTTTCTTGTTTGTTTGTTCTTTTAATTGTTTTGTTTCATTTAGTCTTGGGGTAGTTAAGTATGGAACATCCTCAGCTGTATGTGATGCTTCCGTACTTCACAGAAAGGCCATAAGGCCACACAACTATCATAATTTATGATTAGTATAATCATAATTTATAGCAGGTCCTTCTGTGTTGCAAGAAAATACTGTAACGGCCCCCCTTATTACAAGTGCTGTGGCATGCCAGTCCTGTAGATTCAAGGCCTGCAGTAGGAAAGCAGGACACCATTAGAACCTATAAGATTCAGCAAAGAGGGGAAAAAATCTATTTTGTTGCAGATGGACTTGGGTGAAGAAAATAGTCAACTAATGGGAATTTGAAGGAAGAGATTTTGTTTACTTATACTTAAAAGGAATCCAGTCCCATGTATGAGCATGAAGGGGTATTCAAGTTGTTTCAAGCAGAAGTGAAAAAGAATTACAGCAACAAGTCAGCAATAGGACTGCAGAGGAAGGATGTCTCTAGGGTGAATGGGAACTGGATTAAATGCACAGTCCTATGCAGGACTCTGCCTTAATATTCTGGTATGGGTGGCTCAGCATGTCAGCTGCTCAGAGGCAAGTACTGTAGGGAACTCCAAGTACGCTTAACCCCTTGAGGCACATTCCAGGTGAGACAGGGAGTTTGCTTCCTAGGACTGCCAGATGACCCTCCATATCAAATGGAAGGACAAACAAACAAAATGTCAGTGTTCGGGCTCAAGCAAACACCCAACTCACTGATGGCCTCTGCACTAGCAGTGGACAAAAAGAAGAGATTCAAGGACACCTTGAAGAAATCTTGAATCTGAAGAAATACAGTAGTAACATCAACACCTGGGAGACTGAAGCATTAAATCATCCCCAGTGGTACCATGGAGTATGACAAGGTGTGAAGAGACTGGAGGCACCACTTCACAGGAGAAAGATGATCCCGGCTGGGGTTTACTTGAGAGGGCAATGATGATGCTGAGGAGGGAACTCCTGACTGCCCGAGACTGAATTTACCAGAGCGTCAGGTGTGTCGCACTGGCTCTTCCAGGTGCCCTGGGGCTACTGCTGGCAGGGAGCTCCCCCTGGGGAGGAGAGAAAACACTGGCAGGGTGGAAGCTGTAGCTGGGAGTGAAGGGGCTATTCCCCAGGAATGGGGCTTGAGACCAAGATTGTTTGTGAGTTTGAAGGAGCTCTGTGAGTGCTGCTGTCTGTCAATCACAGTGGTGGCAAGGGTTAAAAGCCCAAAGCTTGTGGACTGAGTGGGGAAACCTGAATATACAGGAGAGTTTCTTTCTTCTTTTGAGTTTCACTGGCAATGTGGATCGGGAGACTGTGTAGCCCAGAGAGGGCATTGTCTTGCATTAAAGAAGGCAATTAATGGAGCCCAGGAGTGAAGCCTAGCCAGCAAAAAACGGATTGTGGCTTAAAGGGCCCACACCTTTGGGGTGCCAGCAGTAGAAGCACTGAGTTAAAGTTTTTGTGTTCGTTTCATTCTCCGTTTGCTAAAAAAGGGGAGGCTTTACCTGCGGCAATTTTTTTTCCTTCCTTTATCCAGCCAAGTGAAGGAAGCCCTACTGGACAATAGGACCCTGGGCATCCAGCCTTGGAAAAGAGTGGGGAAAAAAGGCAAGAAGAGGGATAGGACTGGTTTGACTTATCAGACCAGGCAAACAAGTCCAGGTCTGAGTTCTGGACAGTTTAAAGACTCTTTCTTTATGCCAGAAGTAACTATTCAGAAGAACGATAACTGGCCTTGAGGTAGAGAAAACAGCCAGGCCGACCACACGCATCTGTTTCAGATTATACCTGATACCATAATAACAACTGGGAGGCTGGGGTAAAAGGGGAGATTGGAGCCCCACTTGAAGGGTGCCTTGAATCGTAATCAGACTCGTGAAGACAACATCAACTCCCAAAAGAATAATCCTTCAAGTCATGCCAAGTGAGAATTAGGTGGGGACTAGAGTCTGACTAGCTGGTCAAGGCATTCCTGACAACCATGGACAAGTGAATATCGTCAGGACGTCATAGGCCATGCCCTTGTGCAGTGATCCCCTGACACAAGGCACTAATCATTTTGAGTAAATTTGCCTCATTATAAAGGCAAATAGACAAGCGAGACAAGGGGAAAGAGCTGTGATCCAACATTACCATGATCTACTCCTTCCATCAGGAATCATTTCCCACATCTTTCAGTTGAACATGCAGATCTCAGATCAGCCTCTCCAGTCATCTACGGACTCACCAATGACTTCCTATGTACTGGAAAACTGTCATCCTTGTAGCAAGCTGACAACAGTGACCAGCAACTCCAGTCAAACTCTTGGTCAGCGGTGGCTGTAGCTAGGACAAGTGTGTCACTGTGAGGTCAAACACAACTTTTGGATAGATTTCTCCCTAATGAGAGAATATGGTGAGGAGCAGCTGTTCCCTGGTTGGGCCTCAAGTTGTGATCTACAGGGAAGAATACATCAGAAACAACTCTGCATCCTAACTATTCATCACTTCATAGCAGAGCAAAATACGTGGTCCTGAAATTCAGTTCTGCAGCCCCCTATGTAACCCATATGCCAGGCCACCAAAGAGCTGGGTTCAGTTTTGGGGTACTAAATATATTTTACCTTGGCTCGAGAGCCCACCCAGACCACCTGGGAAACAGTAAATAAATGACTAGGGTGTCCCACATAAACAAAAAACCCCTCTGCACAAACAGTATAAACACAAACACTCAAATTTATTACCAAGAATAAAAAACAAGAAAACAAAAGTAAACACTAAATATAATTTTAAAGTGCTATTAACTACAAAGCAAAGTCTATAGGTGGCACCCTCTTGGGGGAGGCTTCACCTATGTCAGGTGACCTGGGACTTGGGGTTCCCCAGTGGGTAGTTCCAGGGGCCTGCTCCCCTATACCTGCTCCCCTATATCTGCCCTTTAGCAATGGACTGGAGAGGGGGGCCCACATGGGAGAGTCCTGTGCTGCTCCTTGGGTTCACTGCACCACGGGGAGCTGCTTAAGAGTGTGGGTCCTTTTGCGTTGCAAGGGGGTCCATTGCTCCTGGAGAAGAGTTGGAGCACCGACCTCCACTTCCACATGGTGGCTTTGAGGGGTTAACGGCGGCTTTCATCAGCATGAAAATTCCTAGGCCCGATCCCAGCTCTCTGGGCAGAAAAAACTACAAACCAACTCCTAGGAAAGGTCAGACCTATCTTGGCTTAGTCCCGAACTACAGTTAGTGCCCACCCACATCACTTGGCCGGGACAAACTATAAAAAGGACAAAAGCAGGCCCTGGCCTATCTCACTGGGCCTGAACTGGACAGCAAAAGCTGGCCAAGCCTATGCCACACTGAGGCGTGGATCAACAACAAGTAGTGCTGGGTCTCACCCTGGCTCAAACAGTGACAGGCTTTACCCTGGCCCAAGTCTGCCAGCCAAACATATGGCTGGGGTTCAGCTACATGGCTAGGCTGAAATGCAATAGCTGTGAAACAACAAAAAGGGCCCAGGCCTATGGCTACAGCCTGGACATCCACTCTCAGCTACACCGCTATGCTATACGTAGTGTCTCACACCACTATGAAACACTACAATTCCCAAACACAGGGGCCAGTAACCGCCAGGACCCATTCCTGGGCAGTTTCCTCCAGGGATTAATATCCCCATGTCATTAACTCACTTAAGAGGAAAAAAAAGGAGAAAGAGGAAAAAAGTAGGAGTCTCAATCTCCAAGACAAACTTTCTCTCCCTGTACCTCAGGCTTTCCCATCACATAGCTTTTGCTTGCCTCTCCAGTGAAGGGGCTGGAAAGGGGAGCACAGGGAGCAGACTTTCTGGCTGTGCAGCTCTCAGCAGCCCCAAGAGAAAGAGAGAAGAAACCTTAGTTGAGTTGTTCTTATATACCTAGTGTGACATCACCCAAGCCTTGTCCAATCAGGGAGTGCCATGCTCAAGCCTCTCTTACTTATCTGCCTCTAGGATCTTTTGCTTCCTTTGGCGAATAAGGCCAGAGGGTTTTACATATGATGATGTAACATTTTACATTTTTGCTGTTCTTTCAGGTTCCTTCTGCCCTTTGATTCTATATTTTGCTCATATACAGGCCCAGCTTCCCACGTGCTAGGAACATGGCCGGGAAAACAGGAGGCATCTTGCCCCCATAAAAAACATGCACAAAAAACCCACAATACAGAACTCAGTATGTGAGTGTGGGTGTTATGTCTATAATCAGATATTTCTTGTACTCCCAATAACTTGAACAGGGCTTGAAAAAACAACAGGGTAGAATGGCATTAACCAATGACACTTAAAATAATAAGATGTCATTTTTAAAGCAGCAGAAAGTATTGAATACTTCTTAAGTCATCTCTTCATTGGTTTAGACCAGTGACACAAGGCTAATGAAAATTTGGTTCAGTTAACTTAGCACAAGAGTACTTGGCTCTGCAAAGGGCTGGACCTAATAAGTCAACACTTTGGATTGAAGACAACCAGATGTAAAGTACATCAAGTCCAGGAAATGCTACATGGGTTCATGCTGCTCTAGATGAAACATATATACAGGCTGGTAAAATTACAGAGATAAAAATATGCTGGCACTCCATAATTTTTCAGTTCAACTTTTATATCTGAGATAGAAACTGAGTCCTTCCCTGAAGATTGTGGCTGAAGAACTAGAGGAGTCTGAGGATCAGAGGAGGGAGGATTTTTGGCAACCTGTTACCAATGTCTGACTAATTTTGACACAAGATTGCCAGTCGCCCCTCACACAGAATACAATTAACTGTAGGAGTAGACTCACTGAAGAAACTATTTCTTGCTTCTAGACTTTGATGCTGACAGTCTAGAAACACTGGAAATATATAATGCTCACAAAAAAGCAGATTTTTATTTGGAAGCCCTATTCTTCACTGAAGACAAATTCTAAACATGTTCAGTGATCACAATTTGTATTTCACCATTTACATTATCTCCGTTACCATATAAATCTTGTGGCTTTTCTTGCAATCAATGAGATTGGACACAGAGGACACCAACATGACAGTTAAATACAGAATGTGAGATTTATAAGTGGGTGAGTTATCTTATTTATAATGTATGTATGCCTCATTATCTTCCTTCAGGTCCCTCATTAAAGCTCAAATACAAGTAATCACAATGCTTATAAAAACTGCCTTTTCATTGTGGCAATGCAGAAAACAATCTGTGTCTTCTAAGCTCATTGATATAAACTGGCTGATGGGATCCATTTGTGCTCTCAGTAAACCTATATTGAAACATCCTATTGTGGTCATCTACCCCCTTCATTTTTCTTGACTCTTTATACTTTCATCCACACATCTTGTCTATTTAAACTGTAAAATGTTTGGAATAGTGTCTGTCATTTACTAGGAGTGAAATACTGGGCATATTGTCGTCAATTGTTACTTATTTCAGTAAAGCTAAGATTTTACTATTTGTCTGCACAGGATTTAGCTCCATCAGCTGATAACCTAGTTAAGAACCAGAGGTGCTACTAAATTGTCTATTTTTATGTAAATAATGTAAGTTGACTGTGGGCTTTACCACCCTGAATTGTTTACACTTCCCTGTAACTATGGCTTAGCTCAGCTACAGATATGACGCACTGTCCCATCATGCTATAACAAAATTTCAGTTCCTGCTGTGTCAAACTGGAACAGCTTCATTATTATTTCATAAACTTAGCATGCTACAATGTCAATCAGTTTAGATAAACAAATACACGGAAATCAATCTGACTGCTTCACAGGATCCTGCACTGTGAAACATTTACAAATGTAAATATTAAGAGTGGGAAAACCTCAAGAGGTCCTGACCCTGACTTCCAGGATCTGGCATCTTGCTAGGTCTGGTTAGATAGTGAGAAAATAGAAATTTTAACAACTTGGCTCAGAAAAATACATTTTAAGAATATACCTCTTTTTCCTGATACTCCCACTAACTAGAAACAAAAAGAGAACAGAGCTAAAAAAGAGTTCTCTGCTATACCGCTGCTAAAAAAGTATTCAACATTTTTTAAGGGGGGGTGGGGCATGACACAGAGTGCAAGATGTCACATGAACCAGTATCTTGATTTGGATCAAACCATCATCAGAAAGTATCATTCTAGTTTTCTCTATGTTTTCAGATAAAAGTTGAGTTCCAATCCTGGAAGATTTCTGCTCATAAGTAACTTTACTGGGTGCATGGGGCCAGTGTGCTTTCTGTATCACACGTCTCTCTCATTCTGATTTCACACAATGCAGAAAAATATTCTATTCAAAGTCAGAGCTTCTTAGGTTTAAATGAGGACCTCAAGAAAATGGAGCAGCTTATAGGGCCATCTGCAACTAGCTATTTGAAACAGACTTCACAACTTTCATGAGGTTTCCTGTGTGTTTCCATTTACCATGGCCCCCTGGTGAAGACACTATTGTATGTAGTAATGACATAGTCCATAAATTCCCCAAAGGATCTGGAAGCGTTTGGTCATGTCAGGGGGGGACAGGGTGGGGGTTGCTTCTGATCACACCCATCTCTTGATTTCTAAGAAAGGAGTTCCAAGTAAAAGTGAACAATGATCTTTTCTCTCTTCTGCTATTACCATTGAAGATCTTAACAGAATAGCATTAAGCTGGACTGAGCATTTCATTACTTCTCCCCTCAGAGCCAACCAAGCAGGATATCTGAAGTATAAAGACATGTTAGAGCTTATTCAATGTGGTGGTGTCTATATGAGTGGTGGATTGTGCAGTAACAGTGATTTAGTACTTGCATAATCAAGTCCTAAATGACTGCGCAGTAACTGGCATTACTGTGCAGTAGCGTCCCTGCATGTTTTTTTTCAAACACTACTGTGCAGTTAGCAATGAGCTACTGCTCTGTAGCTCTTTACTGCTCTGCAGTAGTATTGCATCATAGTTAGCACCTGCCAGTGATACTGCACAGTAGCATCTTGTGTAGGCACAGCCCGTCTGAGGTATAAGACATAGAGTTGCATTTGGTCATGTTTCTATCAGTTCCTTAAAAGTATTTGACTCCATTGACAGATCCAGCTTTTTCAAAGATCTCCAAGACTATGGGACTCCAAAAACCAATAGTCAACCATGAACCAATAACAACAAGGAAAGTTCTGGCACTCTGTTTCCATAACTCCTTGTAGAAGAGAGTTGGGGAGGCAGAAATTTGACTTATAACCAATTTAAGATTGTGCAATACTTTCAGCAGGTTCATTTTCTTTTATGGGTCCCAAATCCAATGTCTTTTTCAACAAAATCAGTTCTTTGGGCTATGTGTGCCTTTTTACCATACTGGATGTAGGAGTATTGAGAGGATTAGCATTGACTATGAGTCTTCAAAAAAGCCCCTGGTCCTCACAGTCTGACATAATGAGACATAAAGTGACTGGGAAGCAGTGGAAAGACCTCACTTAAAGGAAGTTTTGCTAACATTTGAGCTCCCTCTTCAGCCTGAACCTTGCTGGCAGAAATACTCCACCTTGCAAAAAACAACAACCCCACAATACTAGAATGGATAGTGAGGAAATGTCACTCAGATTATAAAGCTTCATCTGTCAAGTAAATAACACGAGTCATGGTGCATAACTCCTTGTACAATGAGAGCCTGAAAGATCACTTCATTCTGCAAGATGGTTTTCTCCTTCATGACACAGACCAGTAATTTAGGGTCTTCCAGATGGCTGAGCTATTCATTGAAGAGGTGGCCAGAGAGCATGTCATATCTATATGCATGGTTCTCTGGTTTCCAGATCTGTCATTTATTTAATTTGGAGTGAATTGGAAAGAAAAGTAAAAACTCTGCAGCCATATACTCCTGTGCAGCAGCTGCTGGAGTCCGTAAGTGTTTGTCCATGTTGAGAAAATGGTCTGTTAGTCTTACCTAAGCAGTTTTACTCCTCAGTGGGTGCATCTACACATGCATTTGATCTGGGACCTGTTTACTTCCGAGTAAACTACTCATAAGTAAATGATCCTGGGCAGATTTGCTGCAAATTGCTCCCACTTACTGCAGCCCTACAATGGGCCCCTGCCCGCACTGGGGAGCTTGAGGCTCCAGTTGCACCTGCCAGCAGCTGGCAGCCATCTTTTCAAGGCAGCGCCACTCCCTGCTCCCTGGCCAGCTACTTTTCTGACAGGGAGCAGCATGTAGAGGCTGGGGCCAGCATGCAGAGGCTCTCTTGCCACAGCCTCTGCCGCCCTGTGCCATCGGTGCTCCAGCTCCTGCCCCTGGCAGTCACACGCAGTGCCCCAGGCTTCTGCTGGCCATGGTGCTGGTCCTGCTATGGGCTTCTGCCTTTGAGGTCCTGAGCAAGCCACATACCCACCAGTGGGGTCCAGGGCACCTGGTGTGAGAGGTGCTCACTGATCACCTCCTCCTGCACTCTCCACTGTAGCCCATCAGGACAGTCGTCCACAGACCTCCACCCTACTGTACACCACCAGCACCACACTCACTGTAGACAGTTCTCAGAAAAACACTTTATTGCCCTCACAAACAGACCCTCTCTCCCCACTTCTTCTGCAACAACAGACCCCCTTCCCCTTCCCACCCCAACAACAGAGCCCCTCCACCACCCACCTTAACTACCACCCATAAAATACACTCTTCCCTGTGCAAACTATTTACAAGTGAAGTGCTGTGGTTGCATGCCTGCCTGCCCAGGCAGGCAGCCATGGGGTGGGGGTGCCTAGGTGGTGGAACCTGGGGATAGGCAGCCAGCACCCTGGCCTCTGGCTTTTCCCCCACATGTGCACTTACTGTGGTGAGCTGCTCTTCCCCAAGCACAGGCAGCTCCCCCTCCAGCAGCTGGCAGCCAGGGCCAGCAGGGCTAGCATGCAGCCTGGGCCCAGGTGAAGTGGGGGGGTGAGGAGGGTTGGATGGTGGGAGGCCCAGCACAGGGGCCGGGCCAGAGGCTTATGGCCCATGGAAGTGGCACTGGAACTCAGCCCAGGCCCCCAGGGGAAGTGGGGGGGGGAAGGGCACTGCTGGGCAGTGGGCACTGCTGGGCAGTAGGTAGCTGCCAGGGAGCAGGCAGGGCTAGGGATGGGAGGTGGGCAGTGGGCAGCATGAAGGTGACTGGCAGGGCCAGGATGGTGTCCAGCACCCAAGTCTCCTCCAAGGCCTCCACTGCCCTGGCTACAAGTGTCCTGCTCCCACAGGGCATCCACACAGCCCTGCTTCAGGGCCAGAAGCACCCTGAATTCCCAGACTGCCTGGTCCTTCACATCCTCACAAGTTGTGTCCTCCACCCTCCATGTGTCCTGAGCCATGTCCTCCTCCCACCACCTGTCCTGGTGGGCCATGTCCTCCACCCACCACATCCATTTGTCTGCCAACCAGTCCTCCGCAGCCATCACCAGCTGGTTCAGGAGGAGGGTCCAGTCCTGGGTCCTCCTCCTGCAGAGCTGCAGGAGTGCGGAGACACTGGCTATGGGGTGTGGTGACACTGAGGCCGTATCCTGGCTGACAACTGCAGCCTCTCCCCTACATGCAGCTGCAGGGCCTGAAGAACCATGAGAAAGAAGCTGTTTCTAAGCATTTGCAACATTTCTGAGATAAGATGCTCTATACCATGGCTCCATGCATTGCCCAGCCTCATATCGGAGCTTGTGCATGCACAGGTGCCCACAGAGTATGGCAAGTTGGACATACAGGCCTGGGCTCGGGCAGCCCCCTATCCGTGCTCATTCCCTAGTGGTCAGTGGGCTGCCAGGTGCTGTTCGCAGGCAGCCTGCCTCCCCTGACCTCTTCTCAGGCCAGGACAGGTCAGGTTTGCGGCAGTACCTGCTGCCTCCTGCAGGCCAGCCTGCCTCCTGTGCTGCCACCAAGTCCCTGGTGCCCAGGCACAGGAGCTGTGGGGCTCCAGGATGACGGAGCTGCCAGAGCCCCCACCCACCTCGCAGGAGGCATGTCTGGCGGAGGTACCCTGGGGCCACCCCCTCCCGCTCCTGAGCTGCACCCTAAGCATGCCCCTGCTGTGGATGTCCTGGGTGCTGCACAGGGAGCTGCTTGCATGGACCAAGGGATGCCCAATCTACTATGCCATGCTGGTGCTGATGTTTGTGGTGCTCCAGGTGCACCTGTCATGGGACCCTGAGCTTCAGTGGTACAGGGGGAAAGCCCAGGCTGCCCCACAACCTCCACCACTGCTTGGAGGGGTATTTGTGGCTATGCTATGCATCTCTGCCCCTTGCAGCCAAAGAGGATATCGCCACTGGCATCAACATTCCTCAGCATGCAAGAGGCTCATGTCTGCCTAGCTGTGGGGGCATAGGCTACTCAATAAAGTTTTACACACTCTCCTGGCTCTCTGTGTGTTGTTGGGGCAGAACTCATAAGCCAGGAGAATGTGGCAAGGCTAGGCAGGGAGGGAGGACAGGGGCTAGGACCGGGGGTGGGGGCCAGGGCAGACAGAGCCTTGCCCCAAATGCGGGGCTTACCATGTGGTCATGACTGGTGTATCTGGAAACTCTGGTTGGTTCTGGCTGTTGACAATGGTGTGTGGCTCCCGATGGACTTGTTGGGCTGTGGAGCACCATGTATAGGTGCCCAGGCAGGACCTGGCACTGATATTGCTGGCACCTGGCAGTGATATGACTGTGCCTTGTAGCTGGGGCTGAGGTCATGCAACTGTTGGGGAAGATGCTGTCCTGGACTTCCCAAGTTTCTGGTAGAGTCTTGGGGCAGAGAGTTCCAAGCCCATGTGAAATGCCACTGCACCTCCACCTCACCCTACAGTGCCACAAGGTCATTGGTCTCCATGGACCAATTGGGGCCTGGGTGGTGGCATATGGCATGGATGAAGATGCCTTCAGGCCTCCTGTACCAGCTTTCCATGTGGCTGTCCCCCTGCTGCCAGGCCTGGGAAGCTGCTTGCAGTGTGCAGCACAGGGGCATGGTGAAGAACTAGGAGCTGCATAGTGAGGCAAAGCCCCACAGCACCTGCAGGGTCTAGGCAGGCCACTCTACTGGGGTTTGGCTGGGGGTAGCTGGAGCTGACTATGGTGGCCAGGAGCTACACCCAGGTGCTGGTAAGCCTGACAGCAGCCCACAGGGCTGGATGGCATGGCCCTGGCCTGTGCATCGCACTGCAGTGCCAGGCACTGCCACTGGGGTACAGGCAGGCTGCCACAGTAGCCTGGAACCTGTGTAGGGGCATCAGAGGCCAACCGTTTCCCCAGACTCCCTGCTGTTGCACCCCAGGGCTCAAAATGCCTGCAGGCTTTTAAAGGTCCTGTGGCTGGTACTGTCATAAAAATGGCCCAGACCTGGGGCAGGAGAGGCTCCCAGTGCCTGGAGCCTGGGGCTGGACTCAGGCTGGTCCCCTAGTGGCAGGACTGACCGTGAGCAAATTTACTCCCAGTTGGCATCTACACATGTACTACTGTGCAGTTACTACTTGCAAGAAAATTTGCTATTTGCATTTGCAGGTAGCAGATTTGCTCCTGAGTAGCAAAGTTTACAGGGCAGTAAGTATGTGCATGTGTAGACACACACTTACTGCACAGTAAACTATGCTACTTCATAGTAAAGCATCTCCTGTAGATGCACCCAGTGAGGACTATTGTCTGGATGACATTATTCAAGACCAGATTCAGGACATGTCAGCTAACAGTAGTGTATATGCTTTGCTCTGCTTCAGTTTGTATGTGCTGTGGGTATGAATGGGTTTCCAATAACTTACCACAGGTCAGTGATGAGAAAACGGTTTCATATTCTTCCAAACATTTTACAGTTCTGTTTAATTACTTAGGTATTTAATAATCCATATATAGACCATTTAAAATATAATAATTCAATATAGAAGTCTCCTGGTTTTGCACTATTATTACTTTCCTAGCTTCAGTTGAATGACATCTGATTTACCTCTTGCCCCTGCATACACTTCATGTAACCTGCCACTTCCCTGGGCCTAGAAAGGGATGCATCTTTTCCAGGCTGCTCCATGCCTGCCATTATAGATTTAAGGCTACAAGCAGCCACTACAGAAGGAAGTGCAGAGCACAGCCAATAAGACCTGATGGCTGTTCCAGCCCACTTGCTGGAGAACACCCCCTTCCCAACACCCCCCAATGGCAAATAGGGAGCAACAAAAGGCATGCTCTCTTGTTAGGTTTCCAGTTGTAAGGCAGTGCTGCATGTGTTTTGCTGCAGTCTGGATCTTTAGCAACTGCAGCAGGAGGGCAGTATTTGCCCTGTAAGGAAACAGAAAAACCTTTCTTTTCTTTTTTTTTTAATGTTTGTGCTCTCCTGTCACAGGACCTCAATTAGCTGCTTTTAGTATTTAAAGCAGAAGCTGGTACATAAAAGTGTAGCAAGAGGTCACTCAAGGCACCAGTAACATCTTTACAGCTTCATTCTGTTCTTGTCCTCCTATTTTCTAACTATTCTGTGAGCTTTTATGATCATTCGTGTTGGATCCTCATCATTAACCTTTAATCCCACTAAAATAAAACCAGGGGTAAGATGGAGAGAGAATGGTTTTCTTAATCCTTAGTTTTTATTCAGCATAGAGAATAGAGGTCTGGTAGCATATGCACTTAAATGCAACGAGAAATCTAGGTTGAATTCCTAGCTGTGTCCCAACATTTCCAAGATGTCCCAACATACCCAACATGACTCTTATCCTGAGGCTGGGTAAGTCAGTTATAACAATATGGGGTCTTTGGCTCTAAAGAGCAGTAGGAAAATCCAGCCTTTTCACCAGATAGTTTGAAATCTGGCTATTCTGTGTAATCCAGAAGGGACACCCTCTCTCATGTACTGATATACAATTAATATATATTCCAAAAAATGGAATGTTCAGTAGTTTGCTGTGCTCGTTAGTTACAAACAATGCCCAGCGTCTGAATAGCACAGTATGTTTCCCACAGGACAAAGCTGACCTATAAGAAGTTGAATTCAGCTGACCTGAAAACATTTCAGTCCTGTTCTTGACAGGATGTACCCTCAGCATAAGGCAAAGATAATTGTAGCTCAAGATATAGGTCGAGGGCCATGTGAAGCATTAAGGCTGGGAACACAAATATAAATAATCCCCTACCACAGGGGTTGTCAACCTGGGGTACACATGCCCCTGGGGGTACTTTGAAAGATCCCAAGGGGTACTTGGGGGGGATGAAGCACTGCCATCCCACACCACTGTCAAAGAGGAGTAGGGCCAGGATGGGGTGAGAGCAGGACCGCACAGATCCTGCACTGCCACTGCTCTGCCACTTGCCATACCCCTACTCGGTGTCCGGGTGCTTGCCACCTCCCTTCTTCCCCAGGGGTACACTTACTAAAAATGGGGCTGCTGGGGGTACACTTATTAAAAAAGGCTGAAAACCCCTGCCCTACCATATGAATAAATCTACCAACTGACACAGTTTCAAGCAAAGGAAAAAAGTCATTTTAGAAATGATTCCAAATATACATCCCATTTTCCTCTGCATGTTCTGCAAAGGCTATTATTCTCATAAATATTTTAGACATTCTCACTTCAAACTTCTGTGGCCCAAGTGACTGTTTAGCTGAAACCTTGAAGAACAATTTATAAATAAGCAAAAATTCTTAGATAAGGTAGATAAGGGGCCAGCTAGACAGCCACAACTATTATCAGATATACACTTAGCCATTCAATGAAATTAGGTGTCTATAGTGTGAAAAGCAGTTCTTGTCATCTGACTAAGGGCCTTGATACATGTTGCACTTTGAGCTATTCAAATGTTGATCAGTGTTAGTGCTAGCACGAATTTGAAGCAGTCACACCTTAAGGTTACAAATCTTTTCTGACTGTTTCTCACCTGCACAACTGCGACTTGTCACTGTAGGGCTGGTGAGCAGGGGCCTGATTAGGAGCTGCAGCTGTGAGTTGCCACTACAGCACTGGGTATCCTGGACAGGCTCCTATCCCTTGCTCCAGGGGGAGAGGGGTGAGAGATGGGTTGGCAGGGGTGTGGGAACATGAAGCAGGGAGGCAGAGAGTTAATGGGATGGAGGTAGGTAATGAAATGGGTGGTGGAAAGAAAATGGGGGGTGTGAAATGAAGGAAGTTAGTCACTGAAAGTTAAATTAAGAAGTAAAAAATATTTAAAAAAAAAAATAAAGAGGAAGTAAAGTAAATTAAAGGAGGTCTCATGTTTTAATAAATTGGAACTGGGGTGTGTGGGGTGTTGGTTGCACTTCCCAGGGTGGCTGGGAATTGGGAGCAGTGAGGGAAAGTGCTTTTGGGGGAGCTACTGCCTCTGCCCCAGGAAGGAAGCCCCTGCTCATGGGGACTTAATCCAGCCCCTGACATTGTTCCCCCCACCTCCTTAGACCCCACTCCCAGACCTATTCATGCCCTGCAACCTGGCTAGCTGGAATGTACTCTGCAGGCTGTTTGCACAGAGTTGCATCCGTGGAGGGTGGGAAGGTCATACCCCTGGGGTTGGAAGGGGCAGTTGGCTTGGTGCCAGAATAGGGTGGCCATCATAGAGGACAGTCCAGTTGTCCTCTTTCCTGTATTGATATGAAACCTGACACCTTTATTTCCTTTATTATTCTTCAAGAGAAAAATAGAGGACATAAAGGCATTGGGTTTTGTATCAATAGAGGACCGAGTAGCAGAAAACAGGAATGTCTTCTATGATGGCCACCCTATACCAGAACCGTGCTAGGGCCAGTAAAATTGAGGAGGTGAAAAGTTTGCCCAAACAGAATAGGAGGGTGAGGGAGGGGTCACTGCATCCTGGGATGTTGGAGGACTACAACTTGGGCAGCTTATCTGTGGAGAGTGGCCACTGATTAATGGAACATGAGTTGGGTACCAGATCAGAGAGAACCTGCCCTGGAGTGGCAGAATTTAGCTGCCTAAAGTGTGCTAAAAGCTTGTTTCACGTGGTAATGTGTGGACAATCCAGGGCTTAAAAGCTCCAGGAGCTGCCTAAAATTAATGTGTAACAAAGTCATAAGACTTACTCATCCCATTTCAGCCAACTGTTTATGTGAGAAGAGTACAATTTGATCCACCAGATGCCAAATCAAGCATAAAGTCCAAAGCACTCAAAGCCAAGATTTTCAAGAACCACTTGGAACGTTCCAGCTTAAATCTCCTTAGATTTAAAAGGTCCATATACTTTACTGCAGTGTGGCTAAACTCAAGTGTTCTTCTGCTACTCATGACTGCAGTGAGTCATGTGGTTCTTATGGCAGGATGGAGACCTTTATTTCATGCACATACCCATCTCCCATTCCTAATTCATCATCAGTACCACTTTGATAATGTGACAAGAATAATTACATCAGTGCTAAGCTAGAAAAACAGCAAGAAATAATAAGAACTTATTAAAAAATTCTAAAATTTACTAGTTGAGTGAAAATATATACTATTTTACTACATCAGTAAGTCAAGTTAACTTAAAAACATATAAGGGGATAAGAACTTTTCTATGGCTCTATATCTACTTTTTAAATATACTGGAGGGAACAAACAAATAAAATACATTTTTTTAACATAACAGTACTTAGGAACATAACTTAGGAATAGATATCCTGGGACATAGGGTCTAGTCCCTTGCTATCACAGCCAAATATATGATATAATCCCTTCCAAACACTGATAGTTGTGTTTCAGAACGATTTTTATTTCATTCTGAATTCTCCACACATCTGCCCCTTGACCCCTACTGTTCCCGAACCTCATCAGTCATTGGTTAGATGGTTATAAAACTTCTAAATTTCAAGGCAATTAATACCTATATGTTCATATGCCAACATTATCATTTAACTTAAAAAAACCCCTCTTCCTCCTCTTATATTAAATCCCAATTTATTTGCAGAGAGTAATCACATCCCTTCTCAGCCATGGTTTTGTTAGGCTAAACAAGCCGAATTTATTCCCATCGGTGAGGTACAGACATTACACTTTTCCTGGTATGAGTGATCAGAAACCAGTCTGTACCCATAATAGAACAGAACAGAACATAGCCTGACCCAGAATAGAACATGACAGAAAAGAAGTTCGGCACATAAAACTGGTCTATATCCATAACAGAAAAGAAGTTTGGCGCACACAGGCTAATTTAAAAATGGTGGAACCCAGTCTAAGATTTGCACCCTGCAGACCACCAAAGGGCAAATGTGTGTTCTATTTACTATCAATTTAAACTAAGCTGCTTACACAAAATCACTTAATTTAGATCCATTCCGCCGCAGGCTTTTAAAATGTCTGTATCTAGCCCTCATTTTGGATAGGCCCACTAGTCCCCTGGATATCCTGCATTTGCTCTGCTTTCAGTTCTTGTACCTTGAAGGTGGGCGACCAGAATTGTACACAGAATTCCAGCTGACTGCACACACACCTTTTCCTCCCCATCTAGTGCCTTGTACAAAGGTAATAATATTTCTGTTTCTACTGGAAATGACTTGCATGATGTGGTCAAAGGCTCACATTTGCCTTTTCTCACAGCTGAGCTAAACACGAAGCAATGTCATCCTGTGACAAAATGCATTCGAATTTTTCTCTGTCTTCTCCAACTTTAAATTAATAGAAATTCTTACTAGTTCCAAAGTGCATAACAATGAAATTGGATTAAATTCAATAGTCAAAATTCAGTTACTCCGGTTCTCAAGATCATCTAGTTCTTCAAATATTACAGTTTAGTCCTCCTCTCTTACCAATACTTCCTAATTGTGTTATCAATATATTTCATTAGTACTTGCCAACTTCTTGTGCTGAAGTGATTTGTGGAAGCTTTTAAACAAGATAATTCCCAAGACTTATCCTTGAGAACCTGCACTAGCAACCTCCCTCCAACCCAACAGCTTTCCTCTCGATACAACTCATTTTTGTCTTCCCTTTAGTCTTACTTATCCATTTCAGAATTCTTATACTAATATTCATATTCTACAACCCACCTTGTAGTTTCTCATGTGGTCCCATATCAAATCCTTTGTTGAAGTTAACATAGAGCAAATGCTGTGGATTTCATGTTTCTAGAAGGAAATACATTCTTTTATTAAAAAAGATGTTAGCCTGGAAAAATCTGCTTTGACTAAATCCTTGTTGCATTTATTCCGTTTTCTTCCTGTCTTTCATTATTTTTTCCTTGAAGTATATGCTAAAGCTTTGCATACTATTGAGGTCAGACTTAAAATCTGCAGTTGGCTAGGCCACTTTTCCCTCCTGTCAAATGCAAACACTATATTGGTGTTCTCCAATCAAAGTCCCACCCCAACTTAATAGATTTATTAAAGATAGCATATGACGTTATGGGCATCTCTTCCAGAATTAATAGAGATTATTTAGCCTGCCAACTGTTTGACTTTTGTTTTGTGGTACTGTCCATTCCCGTGCCCTCGTGCCACTAGCCATATTGGTTTTTACCCTTTGTTTAGCTTCATCATCCTATTGGAAACTGAAGTGAAACGTTTACTTTTGGAGCCACATGGACATTATACACATATATAGGGACAGCCAGAGTAGAAGCGGTGGACAGAATTGGGAGTGTTAGGAGAATCAGTGGGGCTGGGATGGCAAGACTCCAGGGATTTGTATATAGGATCAAGAATTAGATTGTTGTGCTAGGGCAAACAGGGGAAGCAGGGAAGGGAGTAAAGTGCCACATGACTCTGTCGGGCTGCTGGCTTGTTTTGTCAGCCTGGACTTTGCCAACCTGCTGCCTTCTTGTCCTACCCACAGTCCCAAAATACATGCTTCACATTCTTCATCATACCCACAGTATCCTTCACCAATGTTATAACTTGCCCTTGGCTCCCTGCTCCAGCTTTTCACCATGCTTCAGAATCTATCTAGTGCTTTACTCCAGCAGATCCTTTCAGCCTCCCCAGAGGCTGTCCATAGTGCTGCCTGGCTGGAAGGCCTGACATTTTTAGAGACAAGACTACATTAAACTTTTACTTATGACCTCACACCAGACCTCATGCTCCCTAGCATAAGCAGAGGTAGACACGGGTGCAACCATAGCTTTCAACTCTCAGACTACCCCATCCTGAAAGGCTGGATGACAGTTAACCTTTTTCATCTGGTTCTCCAGTTCTTATATTCCCAGGGGTTGGACAGGTCAGAAGTGGACATGCCCATACCCTTAAACCATCCATACCATCTTACTGCAGCACCCAAATAATGAGGAAAGGGGCCTTGTTTCAGGCCCTTTCTAATTAAATTTGGAAAAGGATGACATACTAACTGCCTCCCTGCCCCATCCCCGGGGATTAGCAGGGGAGGTCACAGATCAAAAGACAAACTGAAGACCACACTATAATCTCTCTTTTTAAAAAAGATTCATGATTGGAGGCTGGGTCTGACTTGAGATTGTTGATCTTTTGTGGTTGGTAGGACTGAAACAGCATCATTTTATAATTTTATATTCCATTAACTCTAGATTAAATCTTTTTACATAAACTCAGAAAACAGCAGCATGCACTATAGTGACCCCCTTCAAGGAGATCCATCTTTTTGGAAAAGGCATGATCCAAGACCTACAGCACTCCCCAGAGACTAGTGCTATCCTCAGACTGGTAATGAGAGTATGTTAGAGGCCCTTCTTGGGGCCTATCCACAGAGGATTCACATTTAAAAACTCCAAGCTCTGTAGAGTAGTTGCGTTATCTTAAATTCCTGCAGCTTATGCTTCAAGATGTGGAGGCTGTCAACTCAGTCCCCACTGTGCTGGCTACAAGGCAGTTGCTTTTACAATTTTAAATTGTGGGTGGGTCGGTGGACCAAGTACCCAGGAAGACCCCTCAAGGTCAGTAGGGGTGCAACTGCATGCAGCTGTTTGGCACCATATGGCTCAGTAGCATACGGTAGTACCTTGGTAAGTCTGCCTTCAGTTTCTGCCAGCTAGTCCCATCCACCTCTTCAACCCTAGTATTTGTTTTTGTTTTAAGCTATTAAACAAATATGTCACCTGACAGCAGGGTGATAAAAAAAAACCCCCACCACCAGCTCCTCACATCAAAGCAAACACATGCAGACATGAACAAATTCCTACCCTGCCCGCACCAGGAATATTCAAGGTTTTATTTCTGCTACTTGGTGGTAAAGCATAAAGCTAAAAATAAAGCATCACCAACCCACCTGACACATCTGTTTGCTCCCTAATTCTAAAATGGCTGCTGATGGCTTCCTTGTGGATATTCACACCAAAGACAATTTTGTTTCCTTCCAGGTATGAATGTCTAAGTTCATAATGTAAGGCAGCAGAATCAAGTAGCATGTGCCTGAAAACTGGTTCCTCCTCCTCTCCTCTTCCACTAGGATTTCCAATTACCCTGCAGGGAAGGATATTGATATAATCCAGGTTCCTTTCTGGGTTAATCTTTTTTTCTGGCTTGTCCCTACCTGCTTGCTAATCAGTGGTGGCTTGAGAGTTACTGTGTTCAAACTGAGGGTGGTTGATGATGTCCACCTGCTATTCCTTTCTTCCTTTCTCAGACCTTTCTAGTGCTGCCATGAAGAACATGCCTATTTTCCCACCATCAGTGGTATGTCTGGATTAGTCTATACCTTCAAAGCATTGTCTCAGTGGCTTATCACTTTATTAGCCAATGTTTGTAGTCCAACAGTATCATTAGGCTGCTAGAATTGTTCTGTTGCAATTTTAGGCTAGCACCCTTCCCCATCCTCATTGTCCAGATACAAGAAATGTTTACTTTTCTATGCATTTCTTTTGCCATAAAGTGGAAATTGATTCAAGAAGCTGGTACTCATGAGTACAATCCAGCCATGTCTCTCCAGACTCAGTAGTCATGCACTTACTGGTATCGATTGTGCCCATCTAATGACACAAATAGAGTTGAGTGAACTGTAACCTTTGAAAGAGGTAGTAGAAAAGTGACTTAGATTTCCATGTCATAAAGATTTCAGTTACATCCATGGAGCTTTAGTGCAATAAACTACAGACAGTTCTTAAAAGGCTAAGTATTGGAGCCTGAAGAGATGAAGTTTTTAATTTTCATTTCTTTGTTTTCTATATTTCACTCAGTCTCCATACATACTACAAAGTCTGCATTGGCTTCTTCCAAATAGCAGCAATTGTATGATTTTTTTTGTCACACATTAACTTCTCTTTAAATCACTTTAAATCAGTGTTGCTTTACTTCTGATAGAGCAATCTGCCTATTCCAAATACAATATCTTTTCCTAATCTCAATATGGCAAGTGAAAGTAGAGGCTAATAAG
Source organism: Crocodylus porosus (assembly GCF_001723895.1). Taxonomy (NCBI): domain Eukaryota; kingdom Metazoa; phylum Chordata; order Crocodylia; family Crocodylidae; genus Crocodylus; species Crocodylus porosus. The sequence goes on along the minus strand of NW_017728929.1, from coordinate 5,487,904 downwards.
ATATTAGTCCATTATCTGGATGTGTCTTGCTTGAAGTTGTGGGTGTAATTTATTTTTCAGAATATTTACATGAATGTGTATAAACTACTTTTCTCTCCCAGTTTTATGTTGGAGGTCCATCAGTGTAAGAATCTGAACTTCTATGAAGTAGGTGGTTTAATCCCATTGATTATATTATTGCTGATATTTTTGTGAGAATTCTTATGGGCTTGCTTTGTAACTGGCTTTTCTTAAAAAAGTATAAAGGTAGTATAAGTATAAAAATATATAATTGAAAAAGTATGAGATAGTAAGATTCTTAATTAGGAAAATGTGGTCAAATGTAGTTGTTTTAAATAGATGGTCATGTTCAAACTTGGTGAATAGGATTAAAGCAATCAAATTGTTTCATTTGCTGAGAACTTGCCTGGCTTTCAATAATATGAGAGGGTAAGAATGATATGCATCCTGTTGTTATGTAGATTTGAAGTCCCGCAACTTAAAGTAAATGCAACATGTTAGATAAAAAGCTGGCAAGCCTCTTCCATGAACCTCTTATTACTGCAGGTTGATTTTTTTCCCAGTGAAAATATTTTTCTATTTTCAAATGAAAATGTTACAACTGATGCTTTTGTTGATACAGTTGTTCCAGATTTGCTTTCTTTTCTTGAAAAACTAATCAGTTTTCCACACAGCCCTTTTTACATTGTTACCTTACCCTTCTCCTTTCCCAGTGGTAAGGAGGAAAGGAGAAAAAGTAGAGAGAAACCAGAACACACACAAAAAAAACCTTGAAATCATTGGAATAGTTGTATTGAAACTCCAAACTGAAAACATTTCCAACTGTTCATTTTTTTTTAAGGACATATATTTTTTTTTCTAGTTGTGCAGCTCGTTTTGGTAGTTTGTTTTAGAGGGCCAAATATTGCAAACACATGCATGTGTAATTTGACTGCTGTAAGTAATCCCATTGATTTAAATTAAACAGCTCAATGAATTAGAGTTGAACATAAACTGTTGTATTTTCAGCATTATGGTCATTAATGCTGCAGCTGTGTTTCAGTTGTGCAATGGAGCACTGTAGATAGTTTCAGGATAATGGAGACAGCAAAATAGGTTATATTTGGGGCCTGTAAAAATGACATTGTCCCTTTAAATATGTGTCGTGCTGAAGAAGAAATATGTTTGCAATTAAATTGTGTTTGTAAGAAATATTTCCATTGATGACTTTCTACCCTTGACACCTTTTTGTTTAGACATATGAGAAGCTAATACAAACCTCATGTACCACCTACTTACATTCCAGCCTGCCTTGATTTCCAGGGGGGCATATGGGAGGGTTCACTCAGATGTTGTTAAATATACAGACAGAAATGTTTTTCATTGGAGACTGGTGAAATAACTCACATTATAGAAGCCTGCAATGAAAATATGGGAGGTCTGGCATTTCATATTCTCAGATCTCTTGATTTTAACCCCCATTCTGATGTTTTAACCTCTTTACCAAGCTGCAGCAGCTTGTAAGTTGTCTGCGTTCCTTGAATATTCTCTAATAAATATCTCCCAGTTCATTGCTTGGGGCGATCGGGTGGGGGTGCATTAATAAGATTTAAAGTAGTTTCAAAGCAGATATTACAGATTGGTTTCTAAATAAATAGAGAACAAACGTTTTCAACTTGTGTTGTAAATCACTTCATTAATGGTTTCTGATTGTGCATTTGCCCACTTCCTCTTAACTGGGAGAAAATTTAGACCATCCCAAAAGTGGTGTAAGGTTTGTGATTTGTTAAACAAATACCTTCCTAAGCAAAGGCCAGCTGAGTTGTCCAAAGCTCGTTGAAATAATGAATCTTTTTATTCATCTCCATGGACTTTGGATCAAGTCTGTTAACTTTGTGTCTGCTACACTTGGAGTGATTATTTTGATTTAATTCCTTATGTGAACCATGGTGTGACTTCATATTTATATACAATCACAGGCATTTGAGGGGGGCTTACAGGAAAGAGGAATGAGAGCTGGAGTTCCTTCATCTTTCTGTCTGTAGGGAGATGGGGGTTTAGGAGCTTGGTCAGATTTCCAATCTCAGTCTGATCATAGTGAGGAGATGAAGCATTCAATCACAGTTTTTCAACAATATAGTCCACGGAGCCAAAATTGGCATCTGCTTGAAAGGAGGGTAGCTACACATGTATTTCTGGCCAGGGGGAAGATATTTGAGTGGTAATCATCTCTGAGAGCAGAACGAGGCCATGAACCAGTGAAAACAGGAACAATATGTAGGGGGGGAAGAGCTCCAGTTCAAAACAAATATAGTCCATGTGTGAAGCTTGTGGCTTGTTTCTAACAGAAATTAACTGAAGGAAAAGTAGACTCTATGAGATATAGTTTGTCTAGGTCTTTCTGACTGAGATGCAAATGAAAGATTTGCTTCCAGTCTGTCCAGATGCTTGTTACAGCCCTCATCACTGTGGCACTGAGCACCTTCACAACCACTAATAGACTTTGTCCAGATCACCACCCTATTCTGTAAGGAAGTGCCGTTATTCCCATTGAACAGAAGGGGAGTCAGCGTACAGAAAGGCTGTGCAATTTGCCTGAGATTACCCAGGAAGTCTGTAGCTTAGCTGGCCGCTGAACTTTCAGTCCTAGCCTACCACCTACACTAGACTAGGCTGTTCTTCCTGTACTTCCAGTGAACCTCAGGCCAGAACTGTGTGAACTACACATGGTCAGAAAGGTGTGGACTGTTCTGCAGGAGAAAGTTGGACCCACACATGATAAAAGAGTACTGGTGTTAAAAGTACTTTGAATAGGACCTAATTCTGCATCACCCAGCAAAAAATGAGTCAAACAGGGCATTGTACTGTTTGACAGCAAACCTTTGGTTTGTTTATTGGGTTTCCGTTCTCCCCCTCCCTCTGTCTTCATTGCTATAAACCATAGGCAATTCATGTGCAGGGATTATTTTTCCACTTGTCTCTTCATTGCTTGGCCTAATCTGAACCTGAGGTAATCACAGCTGTAATAATGGCTACACTTAAAAGCCGGAGCGGGTAAGATAGGAAAGACAAATTCTTTGCAAACAATTCTGTGGTTGGCTAAACTAGGTGATTTAACAGCAGTAGACCTTTCAACCTAGGCAGACACCATCTTTATGTTCTCTATTTCTCTGTTACCCTGAGGTTCCAGCTCATGATTAGGGAGGTTCTCTAGTGGTATTGCAATACCAAGACTAGCCAGTAAGATTGAGAGCACAAACATGATTGTTATAGGCAAGGCTTCCCGGATCAGACCAGAAGTACATATAATGTTGTATCTTCTGGTGAGGAGCAGGTGCCTGTGAGGAAGAAACCCTGTAGTTGGCAATTATGGAACAACTTTTCATTAAAAAGTTTCCTCTTAAGCTCTGATAGTCAAAATTGGCTTGTGCCCTGAAGCAGAAATGTTTTTTCCTTTCAGAATTCTTGCTGATGATTTTAATACTTACTATTACAGCTCTGTATATTGGTGTTACCCATATAACTGACTATTCCTTTCTGACTCCTATGAAGTTCTTGCCAAAGTCAAAAGTTTGAGAGTTCCATTGATTAATGCTCGACTGTGAAGGTTTTTCTTTAGATTTGAATCTGCTCCCTTTCAGTTTCATTACTGTTATATATGTTAAGAAAATATCCTTATTATCAGTTTAGATGAGAATAGTTTACATGAGATTTCAGGATGAGTAACATTCCAATTGGGAATTGCATTAAGAACCTACTTAGACTCATAGATTAGATTCATAGAGTCAGAAGGGACCTCAGTGGGCCATCTAGTCTGACCCCCTGCCCCTGGCAGGCAAAAAAAGAGTCACCAACCCTGGGGTCATGTGATCCCAGCCAGGTGCCTGTCCAGTTTCTTCTTGAAGACCCCCAAGGATGGGGGGAGCACCACCTCCCTTTGGAGCCTATTCCAGATTCTGGCAACCCTGACCGTGAAGAACTTTTTCCTAATGTCCAGCCTAAACCTTCTCTCTAGTAGCTTATGGCCATTGTTTCTTGTTGTTCCAGGGGGTGCCCTGGTAAACAGATTGCCACTTACTTCATGTGGCTCTCCCCTTATGAATTTGTACACTGCCACAAGGTCCCCTCTCAGCCTTCTCTTGGAGAGGCTGAAGAGGTTAAGGTCCCTTAGCCTTTCCTCGTAGGGCCTTCCCTGCAGGTCTCTAATCAGGTGCATGGCTCTTCTTTGGACCCTCTCCAGGTTGTTCACATCCCATTTGAACTATGGCATCCAGAACTGGACACAGTAATCTAGCTGTGGTCTGACCAGTGCCGCATAGAGGGGGAGAATCACCTTCCTGGACCTGTTTGTGAAGCACCTACGGACGCACGACAGGGCGTGATTGGCTCTGCCAACTGCTTCATCACATTGGCGACTCATGTTCATTTTGGAGTCAACAGTGACTCCAAGATCTTTTTCTGCCTCAGTGGAGCTGAGAAGGTCGCCCCCCCAGCCTGTAGGTATGATGGCAGTTCTTCCCTAGATGCAGCACCTTGTACTTGTCCTTATTGAATTGCATCCTGTTGCTCTCTGCCCACTTCCCCAGCCTGTCTAGGTCAGCCTGGACCTGGTTCCTCCTCTCCAGGGTGTTAGCTGCACCCCATAATTTTGTGTCATCCGTGAATTTGGACAGGGTGCTTCCCACCCCCTCATCCGGGTCACTGATAAAGGCGCCAGAACTGAGCCCTGAGGGACTCCACTGCCTACATCTTTCTAGGTTGACACCAACCCATCCACTATCACCCTCTGAGTGCAACCCTTGAGCCAGTTTGCTACCCAGTCTACCTTGTAATCATCTAAGGTAAATCCCCTCAGTTCATTTATAAGGATGGTATGGGATACCTTGTCAAAGGCCTTCCTGAAGTCCAGATAGATAACATCCACCTTGACTCCTGCATCTAAACAATTGGTGACCTTGTCATAAAAGGCAACTAGGTTAGTCAAGCAGGACCTGCCTGCTAAAACCCCATGTTGGTTACCCCTCTGCATCACATTAGCCAGTGGGCTCCCACAGAAGTTTTCCTTGATAATTTTTTCTAGGATTTTCCCAGGGATAGAGGTAAGGCTGACTGGTCTATAGTTCCCTGGGTCCTCCTTCCAATCTTCCATGTTAATTGTGGTTGTAGCATTCACTGTAGCTACATTATTCATAGACTTAATTTGTAATTAATGTTTATACAATTCATACCAAAGGGACTAACTGTGATTAGGCCAATTATTTAAAAATGTCACCTAATATTTAAAATAATTTATTTTAAATTACACACAGATGTATCTATTTTAAAACAATCCATGCTTTCTAATTGGTAGTTTGAAACACCAGGCTACATTGAATGCTTGGCTACAGTTCATCTCTCATCTTGAAATCCAAGGCACTTCACCCATCATGCCCTAATAGCACACTATGGAACTAGAGAATAGCACAATGGAAAGTAAGTCTGCTTGGGGAAATCTGTGTAAATAAAATGGCTTGATTTTCATCCATGAGAATCTAATCTCTTTTACCCTTCTGTCTCTAGACCTGGGCACAATTATTTGAAAAAAAAAAACAACCTTTTTAATTGAAGCATGGACATTCATATTGCCTGAAATGTGTGTTGAATTTTCCTTCTTGTTTCAGTCTTGGAAAATTCTGAAAGAAATCAAGGTGTTTTTGTTTTGTTTATGCCTTTCATTAATTTAAAAATATTGAAAATGAAACCAAATGTTTCATTTTGGGTTGAACACAATGTTTTACTTGCCCAAAAATGATTTTTTTCTCCCCACTTTTCTGGTACCGTAAACAAAACAATAGTTGGTTGTTCACACAGATCTATTGATCTGTGCCATTTTGGTTTGACAGTTGTCCTTTCTTGGATCTTGTTTGACACAGTTCAGCATGGAGTGCATCTGTGATGCTGAGTTGAAGGACTAGTAAGTCTTAGGCTGAATCAAAAAAGTGTTGCTAAATTATCACTGGTAGGAGGCACTAGAGTAATGACAACTCCCAGTCTGCCACATGGTATATGAAATTATGAAATAATTTACTCAGGCAAAATGAAAGAAGTCTTAAAAGTGTGGGACATTTAAAGGTAAACTCACAGCAGAGTAGAATGTACAGCAGAGGCAATGGTCTACACTGGAAAGGTGATGTAAAGCATGATCTTTCCTGTAGTCATTTTTTTAACCTTCTACTGGTCAGTTGTGCCCTTGTTCTGCAATGCTGTCTTTTATCCTCAATGAGAAACAAAATATGAATGTTTGTACACAATGGCTGGATCCAGACATGCAGGCATGTGTGGTTTGCGGTGCCTCAAACCTCTGTGGTGCTACAGACCACACGTGGTCTATGTTAAACTGTTTGCCACGCTGATAATTAGGAGAACTGGGGCAAAATTTGCTACCAGGATTTCCCAGTAGAAAAAAAAACAAACTGGGAAAAAAAAAGCAGCCCAAAGCATGCCAAAGTGTGGTGTGCCAGGACCAGTGCAGAGATAGGGGAGCAGACAACTGCTAGCTGCTGCCCCATCTCTGCACACTGTGGAGCCCCTGTGCCCTAGCCAGCTGCTTCCTAGCTAGCTGGGGCACAAGGTGCCTCAAGACAGGGGAGCAGCTGTATCCCCTGTCTCTGCATGCCTCAGCATGGGGGCTCCACTGCAAAGCCCCCATACTGAGGCATGTGGAGCCCTCATGTTGAGGCACCCCATGTCCCAGCCAGACTACCTGGCAGGGTGCTTCAGCATGGGGGCTCCACAGCACTCAGACCTAGAGGAGCAGGCAGCCATCTCCATATGCTGCTCTCTGGCTGGCTGGGGCACAGGGTGCCTCAGCATGGGAGCTACCTGCTGGCTAGCCCCACAATGAAGCACCTGTGCTCCAGCCAGCCCCCCTCCCCTCTCGGAAAGCGGTGGGACAATGTGTCTCTGCAAACTGCACAAGCAGTGGCATGCACTGCAGTAAAAATCTGTGCCACTACTATTTGTGCTGCTGCAAATATACCCCTGCTCATGTGGGCACAGCCATGGTGACCCAAAGTACTTCGATTTATATTGCACAGTTTGAAAGGAAGAATGGTCCTATATTTAAGATATGGGAATCAGAAGCTCTGAATTCTATTCCCAGTTTCACCACCAGCTTACTTTTCCACATACTTCAGTCAACATCTTTTTGGATGAAATAGAATGTATCTTAAGAACATAATCATAAATAATTAAGCCATGCAATTCTGTATAATCTTTTATTAATGGAAAAAGGAGTGCATATCCTTAGAGACCTCTGTCATAATTGATCTTTAATTGTTCCATATAAATAATATTTATCTCATCGTGTCCTTATTATTTTCTGTTTAGTAATTTATAAACTGAAACCCACTACTTACAATACTCGTTAGGTTCCAATAGTTTGAAAAGTGGCATTTGATACCCCTTAGCTATTTTGGAATCCGCAATACTGAGCAACTAAACTGAATCATGTGCTTCTTTCTCAGCTTCCTGTGTTGCTTGTAGTGTTAACCAGCTGATTGTAGCAGGAATTTTGAATTTTCCCTCCTTTTATAAGGCCTGGTCCCATTTCATTGGGAATAGACACTCAAGATTAATCTTATTGTTATTATTCTCACATGCTGAGATTGGCACTTTTATTCTTCAAATGAGTATTAGACTGCCTCAACTTAAATGTAGATGTCTAGTGTCTTGAACCTGAGAAAGCTCTTGCACAAATGTAGGCATCTGCTCACCCTGAGTTAGCTGTAGGATCAGGCTATGGCTTTGAGTAATTGAGTTCAAACATTGATCTTCCAAACATTTTTAGCTTTTGTATGAAACTTGATCCAAAGATCTCGGATCACTTTAAAACCCATCCCTTACTAGCTGTCAAATTGCTATTCAGTGTATTGGTATATTGCTGGCTCTTTTGCTTGAATTGCAATGAATTTTTTTTAAAAACTCATGGCTTCAATAAATATTTTAAAACATATGTTGCCTTTTTTTGTAATCTCAGATGTAATGGTGCTTTTAGCAAGCTTCTGGGATAACACTTTTCAGTGAATGATCTCCAGGTTGGCTGTGTATTCTTCATTGCCATTTGGCAAGTTGTTACTATTTATTTTACCCATTGCTGCTAGAAATCAGCCCAAACCAAGGCTTCAGTCTTGAACCTCATGCTAAGAAGTTGTCTTGGATATGACACGTTTATCAACATTTTACTAACCAAACTAAGCATGCTGCAGAAAACCCTGACTCCAAACACCTCAATGAAGCTGCGGAAAACTTGCAGATCTCTCCACTTCTGGCCCATTTTTCATTTTTCCAGGTGGGCAAACAGCACCATCATACATTTGTGCTACTGTAGAGTCCTAAATTCTCACCTCCCCTTCCCGTTCTAAAAAGAACTGTACTTCTTTTGTGATTACTGAAACTTTAATGGTTTTAAAATATTTTTATGCCCACTAATGAAGCTATAATTGGGGCTTAACATCTGCCATTTTGTTTTAAATTAAATTAAACTCAAAATGTATGAAAGGATTCCTTCCTGCCTGGCAACTTTGTCCCTTTTCCTCCCAGAATACCAGTGGTATACATCAAGTCCCCACACGTCTTCCTCACAACGCTAAGGAATAGGAAACAAACTCCATCCCACAAAATCAGACATCTGGGTCTCCAGCCTTATTTTTACAAAGTGATGGTACCCACTATTTGACCCTGACAGGGCTCTGTGCACCCCAGCCCCAGCTGTAAAATAGCAGGGCTTCTCCCTTAATCGAATGAAACTATGAATGTCCCAAGCTCTTTCTGCTTACTCCCTGATTCTAAAACACAAGGAAAGTCTCTTCCTTTCCTGCTTCTCTTTCATCTGAGTTAGAATTAGCACTGGGACCTCATTTAAGCTAGACAAACAATAGCATTATCCCTCAACCTTCTAGTCTGCAGGTAATGAAATATGCCTGGCTGAAAGTCACATACAGAGCACCTGCTGGAAGCATTGAATGGGCCCCTCTACTTAGCTATTCCTCCATGAAGCTTTACATCAGGGAAATTCATCAATAACTTATGTATGATAAAAAACATTCTAAAAAATAACAAGAAAAGCAAGACTCAAGCAGGATGTAATTTTCATAACAAGAAGTCCAACCAGACACCAGAATTGACATTTTCTTTGTACTGCCATGGGTCTAAAACATGACCCAAACCTTGAATGGCTCATTGAGATGCATCATCCTTTTGATAAACTCAAGCCAAATTGTCTTCCATTCCAGTCTTCTCCTCATGGGAATCTCCTTCCTTAAAAAGATCACAGGTTTCCCTCACTTTCTTCAGCTTTTGTTTGAGGTTCTTTTGTGAATGACAGAATGATGGATTTTGCTTCCCAACACAGATCTTTGTCTTCAGGAGCAGCCAGTGCCTAGCCATTTCAGTCACAGTATTTGGCTCTTCTTGGATTTGACATCTTACTACCCCCTCCCTGCTTTTCCTGATCCAAGTGCTGCTTCTGGATTGAGTCTTTAGCTATTCCTGCACTGAAGCATCCCGCAATGCAAAGCAGTGGTCGAGGGCATTCCCATTAGCATTTTGTGCTCTATGGGGGTCTCAGCAGAAAGGCTAAAGGCCAGAGACCACATGTTAGATGTGGCAGAACCTTTTTGGTGTTGCTCAACAGAAAGCTGAGGCTTGATCCAACTCACTGAGATTAATAAGAGGAATTGTCTCTTGGCTTCAGAATATTTTGAATTAGGCTGTGACTGAAGGTTTGGGAAACTGGTCTATCTTAAGGGCCACCACAAGTTAAACAGATGCCCTCCACTGACAATATGGCAGCTCGGACTGAGGGAAAGGCGTTGGGCTAAGTCCCACCACTCACTCAGCAAAAGCTAAATGGGATACACTGGTCATGAAAGATGGGTTAGGGATCCAATTAAGTACCAAGTCTTCTTTCCCAGATTGCTGTACTTGTGCTCACACCAGTGACTAAGCCATGGCAGTGGGTGGACCCCTTATGAAGCTGAGGTATTTTGGCTGATTTTGCTTTAAGTCACCGGTACATTAGAACTCTTAAGTCAAGGGAAGTTAACATATTCAAATCCATACCCAAAGAAAAGCCCACTCAGCTCTGGCTGTGACCTGATTTCTGTTCAGTTCTGGCCAAAATTGTGAGGGGCTCAAATACTATGGTAATAAGGACAGGTAAGTACTTGAGAGAGAAAGAAAGAGTTAAAACCTCATCTTTCATTGGAGCTAGAGACTCCCACTCTGAAAAACGACAACATCCAGGCCTACATCCCTGCCTTGTTCATCCTTCCAGGGTGTCTCAGCCCCCTCTTACATGTGTTGGTTTCTTATTCCCTTCAAAGACTTTACAGGTCAGGACAGAAGTATGAGAAGACATGGTAATTCACCAACTTCACCTCCCCCCACCTTCCAAAACTGCTGTAGGACTATAATAAAGGGCAGAGCAATTACTTGTAGGTTAACAATTTAAGCAGAAAGGACAAGTGCAATACTGGCATGCATTAATTAAATGAATATGCAAAGCCTCTTGAACTCTAAAGGCTATAGATCTGTCTCTCCCACAGATGGCTGAGTCAGTGTTTGCAGCCTAAGGCACAGACTTTTGCATAGTTCTCTGGTATGCACTTGCCTTTCAGTGTCACACAATTCTCATTAGAATTAACTCTTCCTGGTACCTCAGATTGGTTTGTTTAGTTTCTATTCATGCACAGACATCATAGCAGAGTTAACTCCCCAGTGACCCTATGAAAGCTTCATCCTCAAAATATCCATATGCTGTGTGGTTATCCAGACTACTTATCTAGCTCTTCTATGCCTGCACCAAGGCTAGTGAGTTAGGCCAAGCTCTCTGCTCCATTAGTGATGTCGGTTTTAATGCCCTGTTTGTCTTTTCTTCCACGAGTGTCATCATACATGTGTTCATGCATCCCCCGAGGCACTGAATGCTCTGCTAACTTTGGTCTGCCAAGTCAGTGCCCCCTTTAATTAAATCCTTATTTTCTGGTAGCCCACAATAATACCAACTACTTAATAGCTTTGGGTTGTGTGTGTATATGTGCATTTGTGTGTTAAAAGTGAATTATCAAGAAACAAACAAAAAAACCCCAACTGAATCCCCAAACTAAGTGCATGTCTAAGCAATGCGTTTCTGGAATGACACTCTGGTAACCTTCTTTTTTGTTCCATATCCCCCTGATGATTGTTAATTCCACCTAAGCTTTTTGCAGCAAGGACCATTTTTGAGATTGTCTTCTTTGAGGCACCTGACCCTCCTGGGCTATAAAGAATAAAAATAAGCCCAAGAGAAGCTTCAGTTTCAATGAATTGTATTGTTGGAGGAACTGATGGCAGGTAATCAGTGGCTGTGAATTAGGTTGTATTTTTAGAGCAAAGGTTGGTATTAGTGTGGGGTCTTCCATTTGAATGCCTGCAATTGCCTACTGTTTGAATATGATAATTAGAAAAGAAAGATCATCAAAGAGTAAGAGGAAAATGAGCAGTGAAAAGAGAAACAGTTGCTAAACGGTGGATCAATGATTATCTATGCAGGTACTGATATGCCCTTTATCCCAACACTTTAGAATTATTACTGGATTTTAACCCCACTGTGCCCCATTGCAACAGAGAAATGCTATGTGATTTTTACAGATGGGAAGCTGAGACAGAGGGTAGATCAAATGACTTGTGTAAGGTCACACAAGGAGTCTGTGGCAGCTGAAGCAGGAACTGAACATAGTTCTCCCAAGTGTTAGTCTGAGTATCATGTGCAATGGATCATTCATTTGCATCATATCCCATCTCCACAAAACTGTCTGCAGTTTTGCTTTCATCCCCAAAATTTAGATTTGAAACTTTTTGTCACAATCAGTTTAAAATCTGATTGCATCCCAAAAGGGGATGGTCTGAATGTTGTTAATGTTATCCTGGGGGAAGGAAAATCAATTAGACAATACTAAAATAAATGTGGAATATTTTGATCAATCTGGCATGAAACAGAACCACCAAAGGCATGTGGTGGTTACCACAGCATCACACCAACAATGTTAACAATGTGTGGCACTGTAGGTACCAGCACATGAAGGTTGGGAAAGGGACAGGGTAACGGGGTGTCAAAGTCCAGTCCTTATTCAGCCTTTAATATCAAAGGCAGATTCCAGGAGTGGCACAGTGGAAGACTGCTTTGCAGTTCCCTTCTATTGACAGTAATCTTGCAGCTTGCATGCAGACTGACTGCAGTCTCACGGTAGGAATATTTTAAGTATGTTGCCCTTGGTTTAAGTTTCATGGATAATTTTAGCAAGCATATGTCTGGGTCTTTCATTTCCACACTACTGCTGCCATTCCATGTGTCAGGCAGTATCTCTACCCAGCAAATGCTTCTTCTTATCGTTACTGACACTTAATATTTTTGCTCCAATGTTACTACTTTTAGTTGACAGAAAAGTTACAGTACTTCATATTATTACAATGACTGTGATGTACACTTAATAATTGACATGGCAGCTATAGAGGAATTATTTCTTACAATGCTTGTTACCTTCCTTGCCATTTCTATCAGAGAAGAGTCAGACCTCAACAACCAATACCTCGGGACTTCTGGGAGTCTGAAGAACAGAATCCAGATTAGGGTCAAAGTTTTACAAAGACTCTTTAGTTTAATAATAGATTTTTAAAAATGACTCTTGAGATTTCAATGCTTTGGAATATGGCTGTTCAAAATTCAAATTCAGATGTTACAGTTTGAGCTCATTTTTAATTTTCATTAATTAATCAAGCGCTGTACAGTTCAACTGGGATTTCTTCCTAGCAACTTATTCTGTGGCTGTCTTTCATCTTGCAGTGAAGTCATTATGTTGACATCACAGTCATATTTTTGTCAGATTTGAATCGTTAGGACTCAAATTTCTCATGCCAGGTGTCAACTTCAGGTAATTTATTTTTTAAAGATTTGGCAAAAATGGTTCAGCAGTATCCAGATATGAGATACTGAAAAAGGTTGTTGTTTGGGGGGGGGGGGCGAGTGTATCTGTATTGTGTAACTGTGTGTACATATGTGTATATATGCATGTATGTATATGTGTGTATGCGTGTATATATGTATGTATGTACGTACATACATACATACACACACACACCAAACATATATATAAACTTTTGCTTTGGGAAGCTCAAGCACTTCTGGGCTTATGAGTGGAGACTTCAGTTTTGATTGGGGGAGGAAGGAGAGGACCTCCCTTGCTATCTTTGTCAAAAAAGATACCCAGCTGACCATAGCATAAGCCTTTGATGAATCTCAGTTCACACATGCTGAATAGATTATTGAAAATCTTTAGAAGAAAATTTTTCATTTATCCTGGGAAGAAATTGATTGCTTGGTAAATTTCAGCATAGGATGATGAAAGAACTGGCTGAAGAAAACTTAGAGCTACTGACAAATATATTTACAATGTACTACTGATGGGTGAAGGCTTCAAGGACCGCAGATAGGCTAACCGAGTGTCCATTTTTAAATGGGGAAAATAGGAGCTGTGGGGAAGCATAGACTGGTAGGGACAATTTCAATACTTGTGCAGTTAATAGTGCAAATGATAAGACAATCAATTTTAAGTACCTGTAGGAGAAAAGGTTGATTGCTACCAGCTAACATGCATAGCATTGGCTTGCCAAACCAACCTGATTTCCTTCTTTGACAGGGTGACTAGTGTGTTGAAGGGAATGCAATGAATATATTGTATTCAGACTTCATCAAGGCTTTATATACATCCACGTGACATTCTGATAAATAAATTGAAGAAATGTGGGCTAGATAAGAATTACTATTATTTAGATATGCAATTGCCTAAATAACTACAAGCAAAGAATAAGTATAACTGGATTGCTGTCTGAATGGCAGGAGGTATCCAGCAGGGTTTCATAGGAGGCTGTTCTGGGCCTAGTGCTACTTAACGTTTTCATTAATGATTTGGATGCAGGAATAGAGCTTCCTGTTCAAGTTTGTGGATGACACAAAACTGGGAAGATAACAAAATGAAATTCAATCAAGATGCTACAGCAAGAAAACCAGAAATGAGAGGTAATTGGCCAGGCAACAGTGTTGCTGAGAGGGATCTAATGATTTTGGTGGCTCATACATTCAACATGGCTCAGAAATATAATGCAGTTGCAAAAAAGCAAATGCAATTTTGAGCTCTATTAACAGAAGTATTGTGTGCAGTACACAGGAAGTGGCACAGTCACTACTCAAGGCTGGTTAGACCTCAGCTGGAGTATTGTGTGCAGTTCTACACTTGCCATTTTAAGAAAGGTGTAGAGAAGTTGGGAAAGATCCAGAAGTGAACAACAAAGATGAAAAAGGGCCTCATGTGCAATCCGTATAAGTGAAGACTGAGATCAAAGAGAACAAGGTGGGACGTGACAGCAGTTTTCAATGTTTGAAAGGCTGCTGTAAAGAACAGAGATAACAACTATTCTCCTTGTCACAGACTAGAAGATATGAAGCAATGGGTTTAAACTGCAGTGAGACAGATGCAATAAAACCACAGGAAAAAACTTGTTAGAGCAGTAGGACAATGGGACTAGCTGTCCAGAGAAGAAATGTAATTGTCTTCACTTGAGGTTTTCAAGAAGAGGCTGGATAAGCCTCTGTAACTTCCCACGCCTTTTTCCTGAGTGTCGCTCGTTTGGGTTCTTTAAGAACCTTGCCGTGGCTCCTGTACAGCCAGGCTATTGAAAGTGGCCTTGGGTAAGATCCCCAGGGGTCTCACCTGCCACATCTTTGATGATAAGAAGTTTCCAGTTGTGAGGACGATGTCTGGTCCTGCTCCCCTGGTCCTTTCTCTTGGCCATCCTTGTGACTGCCTCTTCTTGGGGCTCCACCTCCCTTAAACCCTGCCCAACGCCAACTGTGATGTTGCCTGTTGGGGCCAGTGTTCAGGCTTTCCTTGACACTCGATTCCTTGGGGCTGCCATTGTTGGCCACTGGTGAAACTAGTGCCGAGCGCTCTCCACAGCCCCTTTTTGCTCTTTGGCTTACACGGAGCTGGGTTCTACCCGGGCTCCCGTCTCCCTTGACACGTCGTTGACTCCCCGAGTTCGGTACCTGCCACCAGTCATTCGGGTCAGGGTCCCATCCTCATTGCATTTGCCAATGTCTCAGTCACTGTGGCTATCGGCTCTGGTCCATGCTGGGTCCACCAGCAACTCCCTGGGCCATCACTGGCCCAGCGTTCCCTTCACGCTCCCTTCCCAAGGGAGCCACCAAGCTTCCTCCTCCCAATCCTCTGGCTGTTCTGACCCCTGTGGGCCAGATGGAGATGCCCTTTCCAGTCCCCCCAGCTTCGTTCCGGCTGGGTCTTTTCTGCTGGCGTCAGCTGCCCACCCAGCCAATCGCCCTTGGCACGCTTTTATAAAGCGCACCCAGGCAGATGCAGAAGCCATTCCTGGCTCCTCCTGGCTCTGCTGTGGGTTTTTTCTTTGATCTTCAACCGCGGCGGCTCCAGCCACCGTGGTTTCACTTTTGCTGTGATCGGCTGTTGGTGCAGCGTCCCGCTGCCTCTCTCCTGATTCCAGTAAGTTTTCCTCACACACCCCCCCCATTTAAGTTGCCTTGGGGCATCTCATCTTCCAACCTTTCTTTCATGATACACCTTGACAGGAAATCGACAATGCAGTTAGTCATCCCTGATCGGTATTTCATGCTAAACTTAAATGGCTGCAGCAACAAAGCCCATCGCATTATTTAGGGGCTATCATGTCTAAATTTATTCAGCCATTGCAAAGGGGTGTTATTGGTCACTAGATTGAACTCTCACCCCATTAGGTAATATCCAAAATAGTTTACAGCCCACTTTATGGCCAGGCACTCCCTCTTGATGGTGGAATACCTAGTTTCCTCATCGTTTAATTTTCAGCTAGCATAGGTGATGAGGTGTTCCACACCTCTTTGTTCTTGGCACAGCACCACACTTATGACTGTCTCAGAGGCATCCATCTGCAGGGTGAAAGGTTTAGAAAAATTGGGTGTTACAACAAACACTTCACTGTGCAAATCTCCTTCAACTTCATCAAAACCCCTTTCCATCTCTGGAGTCCATCTGATAGGGCCCTGTACCTTCCCTCAGATGGCATTCATTAGAGCCATGTTTTTTTCTGGAAAGTGGGGGATGAAACTCTGATAATAGTTTGCTAGCCCTAAGAAAGACCACGTCTGTCACTTCATCTGTGGGGGTGAATATCTCCTTATATCTATTGTACTAGCTAAAGGGTGTATTTTACCTTACCTTACTCTGAACCCCAAATAATTCGTCTCTTGCATCCTGAAGGTACATTTTTGGGGGGGTTCACTGTCATGCCCATCCAGGGTATTTCTTGTAGCACCACCCCATGTGGTGTAAGTGCTGCTCCCATGTTTGTGAGTAAATTACTACATCACTGATATACACGGCTGCATACATTGTGTGTGGGGCAGGATGTGGTTCATCAACAGTTGGAAGGTTCCTGCGGCCCTGTGCAGTCCAAAAGGCATTCTCATAAACTCTAACAATCCCCAAGGGATGCCAAAGGCTGTTTTCAGCCAATCTTTCTCTGCTACAGGATCTGCCAGTATCCCTTTGCCATGTCGATGGTTGAGCTATACTGAGCCTGCCCTATCTGTTCTAGCAACTCTTCCACATGTGGCATGGGAAAGGCATCAAATCTGGCGACTTCATTGACCTTCTGAAAATCGATGCATGTTCTGAGAGTACCATCATTCTTCGGCACTATTAACATCGGGCGTCGCCAAGGACTGCGAGAAGGCACAATAATCTCTAGAGAGAACATCTTCTGCAGTTTGCCTTGGACCGTCTCATGCCAGTGATGGAGGATAGGCCTCCACCTCTCTCGCATGACTGTCCCCTTTGGTGTGTGGATCTCGTGTTGTATCCCTTGGGCCCAGCCTGGTTTTTCATCGAACACCTCACCAAACTTTGCCACCAACCTCCTCAACTGGTCACACTGCTGGGCATTAAGCTTGGGCCCATATCCTGGTTGACCTCCCGGTTCTTGCCCTTCCAGAGGTTCCCCTGCCTCAGGTCCTAATTCTTCCTGAGGGTCTTCTGGACTCAACAGCCAACCCTCCAGTTCTTGCCACGCCTTCAACAAGTTGACATGCTAGATTTGTCACTCCTTTCTATGCCCGGGGCGATGTACTTCATAATCGACAGGCCCTGCTTGCCGCACAATCTCAAATGGGCCTTGTCATCATGTCAACAGTTTTTCAGCTGTAGAGGGGAGCAGCATGAGGACCTTATCCCCAACGTGAAAATTTCTAGTGCAGACCCCTTTATCATACTCTTGTTGTTGCTTCTGCTGGGCCTCAGCCAAATGCTCCCGAGCAAGTCATCTGGCTTTTGTCAGCTGCTCTATCATTTCCTGCTGGTAGTGCTGCATCCCAACTCCGGGTTGTCCTGTGCTTTCCCATTCCTCTCTCATTCCTTGTAACAGCCCTTGTGGCTTGTGGCCATATATCAGTTCAAATGGGGACAGCCTCAGGGACACCTGCAGGGTGTCTTTCAGCGCAAAGAGGAGAGGTATCAAGATCAAGTCCCGCCTCCTAGGCTCATCCTGTGCACATCGGCACAATAGTTATTTAATCATGCCATTCAGGTGTTATACCATCCTGTTAGTTTGTGGGTGGTATACCGAGGTGTGGAGTTGCTGTATCCTGAACAGCTGATACATAGCCTGGGTGACCCCAGACAAATAATTACAGATCAGGGGACGAATTTTATGTCTGAAAAAATTATTTCTCTCAGAACTCCTACCTGGGACACCCATTTCAACAACTCTTCTGCAATTCTATGATTCTATGAATTCGTGGGGCTGTTGCTGATCTCAATGGTATTGCGTCTGGGTAGCGCATAGTATAGTCAATGGTCATCAATGTATACTGGTGCCCAGCTCTACTCTTTGTCACTATATCTAGCCCTATTCTGTCGAAGGGGACCTCGATGAGTGACATTGGTTGTAGTGGTGCCCATGGGGGGCCATCTCTCTTGGACTCTTTGACATTCTGGACAGGCCTCGCAATGCCATGCGATGTCCTCCCTCATCCCCAACCAGAAAAACCCCTGCCCTATCCAGGACACTGTCTTATCCACCCCAAGGTGGCTGCTCATCAGGCTAGCATGCACCCACCTCCACACCATCTTGAGAAACCTTCTAGGGACTACTAGCTGCTGGGTGCACTCCCTTTGGACTGGGCACTTCTTTACTCAGTATAACAGACCCCTATGCATCCAAAAATATGCTTCACTTACGTTCATTCCAGGTCGTATGGTCTCTTCCTCTATCCGAGCAGCCTCTGTCCCCCCGGAACTTCTGGAGCTTGTCATCTTCTTCTTGGGCCTTTGAAAGTATATGCTCTTGTCTCCCATCCCGAGGCTAACCCACCCATCTTCGTCAAATGATGCTGAATCTTCCTCCGCTATCCAGCCTTCCCTGCAGGGCCATCTTTTATGCCTTATCTCTTCCGCATGCACTTCCTCTAATACCTCATAGAGAGGTGGCCAATCCCTCCCCCACGATCATCTGCCCATCTAATTGTGGGGCCAGTCCAATGTGCAGTTTACCCTTGTGACCAGCAATTCTCACGTCCATGAAGCCCCCTTCATATTGCTCCATCTTGCCATGTATACACCGCATCCTGACTAGAGGACACCATTCAATAACACTCTCAGGGATCATCCCTGCCTGTATTAGTGTCTGAGAACAACTGGTGTCCAGGGTGGCCTGAAGTAGCCACTGTGGTTTCACTTTCACCATGATCAGCTGTTGGTGCAGCGTCCCGCCACCTCTCTCCTGATTCCAGTAAGTTTTCCTCACAGCCTTTGTCTGGGATGGTTAGGAAGTGTGTTTCTTGCATCTGTACTCCATCTGTACTGTACTAGGTGGCCCTTGAGGGCCCTTCTATCTCTGTTCCTGCATGCAGTACCCCTCCCTCCAGTCTGCTGCGGCTGGAAGCAACATCTACAGGGAGGATCCTGCTCAACCTCTCCATCCCCTGTGTGGGGCATAGAATCACAAAGTGGGGTGAATCCCTCTCATATGCGTTCAGTGTTCCCACTTCTGGTGGCAGGAAAAGGAAGATAGCTGCTTGGTGACTGAAACAGAGAGGAGACAAAAACTGCAGGTACTGAGGGGAGGAGAACGGGCTAGAACTTGGAAAGAAGAGATACAGGAACTGGGAGCCAGGGGAGGGCAAGGACTGGGCCTGGGAGATGGGAGAAGAAATGGAGACAGGGCTGGCATGAGAGACAGGTTAGAAGGGATAGAAGCAGACATAACAAACTTCGAAAAACCAGGGCAAGATAAATCCTTGAGCACTAGCTTTCTAGAAGCTTTCTACAGAAACTGGAATTGAATCCAAGATCACAGACTCACCATTCCTCTGCTGTCTAAAAATTTCTCAGAGATTCACTGGCAAAGTGTGTCCTACCCTCTCAATCTTCTGCTCCATGGGGAAGATGATAACTTTTTATTGCTTTTGTTTATCATTAGCTCAAGTGGTAGGGCTGTGCACCATAGATCCAATGGCTTCAACCCTAATGATAATCATATTGCGGGGAACCATATGAATCAGTATTATACAATTTCTGGCTTCAGTTTGCTTTTAAATAAAAGGAAATTATACACAAAAAATGTTGAATGGATTATCAGATTGTAAAGTCAAATATTCAAATAAAGAAAGGCTAAATTTAAGGTTGTCTAGGGAAATATAATTTAGTCCTCTTAATTGAGTCTGCTGGAGCATAGAATTACCACACTCCAGCAGACTTTGATGTCACGTGTATCAGCATCCCTGCATTGAAAAATGGCAGCAGGGGCACTTTAATGAAAACTCGTTCAATGAGCTTTCATTAAAATGCCCCTGCTGCCATTTTTCAGTGCAGCGATGCTGATACACATGATGCTTTGGGCACTTTAATTAGAGCGGATCTCAGAACCATTCGAATTAAAGGCTCCCATCTCCCCTCCCACCCTCCTCGTCTCCTGCAGCATGTATATAAACACCCCTCACATATTCATTTTGAGATGATCTGTACACAATTGAAAGCAGTTTTTCCTACAGGATCCCTGCCTTGTTTAGGACACAGGATAGACTGCTCTGGGCAGGCACCAGGCTTTGATAGAGCATGGTCCCTACAACATTTCTTGCAGAAGCTGTCATGTTATAATTCTTATTGTGGGTTTAGCCTCCAAACCCCATAAAAGTATAATGTTTTAAAATCAAGACATCATTGTCATAGTCTTTCACTTGGTGCTGAAGGATAGGTGATGGCATCCCTCATCACAATCTCCAGTACCGCCTTTATGACTCCAGGAGTCTTTTTATAGATCATACTGGTGAGATACTTCATACCCCCTCAGTGAGCCAAATTACCATAGCTGGTTTAGTAAACTCTTAGATGTGTTTTCAGAACCTTTTTTGAGACTTTATATAAGGCCTTTGCCCTCTTTGCCATGAACAGACATGTTGATTGAGTACATTGGAAGTTGTGTACTAAATAAGCCAGGCCTGCAGTCTGCAGAACCACATCAACTGGCCTTCAGCGCTCCTCACAGATCTGAAAATTTTACAGTGGGGGAGGGTGGCAGTGTTAACTGCCATTCCCCAAGTTTCCAGAGCTGTGGGGAGCCCTGTAGGGTTCAGGGTGCAGACCTGGAGCAGTATGGGGCAAGTACTGGGCAGTGCAGGGTGCGATCTGGGTGCCAAACCTGCCCTATTTCTTCCAGCTATGAAACAGCAACAAGAAAAAAGATGGTCTCCTAGTTAAGGCAGCCAAGTGCTGCCACAGAGAGCTAGATTGTCTTATCCTTCCTCGCAGGAATTCCTGTGTGATATCGACCAATTTATTTAAACCAAGCTTTTCACCCATGGCCACTGAAAGTCTTTTTTGTTGATGCCCAATGTGAGACATTACAGATTTAACTGAAGTTATTAGAAGCGGTCTTAAAATGGTATGTAATGAAAAGAATCGAATTGTAGGTGTTTCAAATTGGGCACCCAAAATTCTTAGACACTTCTGACCTTGATCTCTCTGTGTCTCAGTTCTTCATCTGTGAAGTATGGGTAATAATACTGGTCTACCTTGCCTCATAGGCTGATGGTGAAAAGAAATCCATTAATGTTCACAAAGCACTCAGAAACAAGAGTGCTGAGCACCAAAGAAAAGGTCATATGAGAATTAATACTTCTGTCTTCAGATCAGGGTTTTGAATAACCTGCAATAAATAAGGCTGAGGGCTACACATTGATCAATAAGGATAAAACAAAATATTGAATAGCTCATTCAGTGAGAACCTTCCATTTTGTGCAATGAATGAAGCAGGAGACCCATAGGAAAAAAAGTACGTGATCACATAATTAAAGCCTGTATCAGAATGGCTACACAAAAGGAGGGCAAATTAAGGTTGCACAAGCATTTCTTAACTTTTGAGTGCCTGACTGCCATCTTTTAACAGTTTTCCTTGTGCAATATAATACCCAACCCTTAAAAAAACTCTGTGTCAGATTCAGCCTTTTCATTATTTGTTAAAAGTCCCTGCAATAGCTGAATGCTTGTTATTCCTATAGAAAGATTAAAATAGATTAACAGATTTTCTAAAAGGCCAAAAGCTAGTAGAAACATAAATTCTACAAAATCAGTCATGCTCCAGATCCCTTAGGTGTTCTGGAAAATCTTTAAATTCCCTTTTAGTTGTTTGCATGAGTGTATGGAATGATTCAGCAAAAATATCCACACTGGAATAACTTTAAAAGTTTGTT
Source organism: Crocodylus porosus (assembly GCF_001723895.1). Lineage (NCBI taxonomy): Eukaryota > Metazoa > Chordata > Crocodylia > Crocodylidae > Crocodylus > Crocodylus porosus. Next base: position 5,466,096 of record NW_017728929.1, on the reverse strand, counting down.
TTAAACCCTTTGGAAGTAGGGGACGAAACTGTCCTCCATGCAGCCTGTGTGCGTATACTATAGCCTTATGTCTTGGTGTACACTCTAGTATTTTGGGTTTTTTTGACTGAAAAATGGAAGGAAAAGTCACACAGATTGAAAATATTTTCCATTGGTACATATGTCAGGGTCTGGCAGTACTTCATTATGCAGCTGTTGCAGGTTTCTAGAACTCTGGATCATCAAGAGGTCTGAAAATGGGATCACTGCCCTACCTGCTTCCACCTTTCCAGATGCCTGAAATTAGGTGAGTGCCCAACCTTGGGAAGCTTCAGAAGGCAGCAGTCACTAACTGTCGTGTCCCGGGGTGACAGAGAAGAGGAATCGGGAAGACCTGCCTGAGAGGCACAGCATGTAAAAAAATAGCGAAATAAGGGAGCACAAAAAAACCACTTACCTGCCGGGCAAACAAGGCCAGAAGGATGAGGAGAAGAGCCCACACGGTTCACAAGCTGCGCTTTTGTACAATCAAAGCCAGCAGGTGACATCATGGAGATGTACTGGCAGGTGGGGATAAAAGCGGCCGCTGGCAGTGAGGCAGAGACAGCGAGTGAGGAGGCGGAGGCTCTCCGTGCCGGCAATGGGCAAAGCCAACACAAACAGGGAATGCCCAGATGATGGGTGACAGCTGGGGCAACAAGACTCCCTCGCACCGACAGGACTGAGGCAGGACCCCAGGAGGGGAGGAGTGTCCGAAGAGGTTCGGCGGCGGAGATTCCGGACAACGGGACAACCAGCACGGCAACAGGTTGAGACCTATCTCGAGGAAGCAGAATGTTTTCCACCCAAACACTCCCAGGTACTGGGTCAGGGAGCTAGGCTGGGAGCGAAAAGGGGAGAGAGACCCCGCAGGACCAGTGTCAGGGGAGTACTGCCAAGCATAGGCAGGAGTGTGGGAAGAATGAGCCGGTAGGACACCGGATGGGAAGACCCTTTTGAGGTTCTCTTTTACTTTTCTTTTCTTCATTTTGTTGCGTTACCCCTGCTTGACAGGGGAACCTATGCCAACCCCAGGAATAGAGCCGACAGGGTCAATGGGGCCTTGGGCATAGGGCCAGAAAGAACCAAACATCCTGCCCCAAAGAGGAGAGGAATACAATTAGACACAAGGAACATCCAGTGAAGGGAGGTAGCCATGTTAAGACCTGGTGCCTCGCCAGAGGTTGGTGTAAGGTTGGAGCGTAGGAGAGGTAGAGCCCCACGAACATCCTGTGAGTGGAGTGGTCATCCCTGAGGGCACCTTTGAGGCTATCCCCCTCACTGAAGTAACATTCAAAGATGTGGCAGTTGAGTTTGGGGGAGGCCAGAGAGACAACTGAAGCCCACCTCGGAGTACCCACGAACCCAGAGAGGATGCGTCCTCCACAGCATGGGCCAAGGCTGCACGTGAGTGGGCATTCAAAGCCAGGCGGGTGCATGTTGTAAAAGCAAAAGTATTCTGACACTGATTGATCAGCCAGTTTTGAATGCCTATGAAATCAATACAAGTCGTTTCATCAGTGAACCTTGGATAAGCTCCTTGGGCTCTTACACATGCAGGGACACTGTTCCGACATGCTGTAAATCCAATATGGATTAATCGAGTCTGCTGGAATACGGAAATTAACATGTCCAGCAGCCTCCAGTGTCACATGTATCAGTGTCCCCATGCTGAAAAATGCTGGTGGGGTGCTTTGAACTAAAGCTCATTGAACGAGCCAATTTTTTGCCACACGGATACTGATACACGTGATGCTCAGGCACTTTTAATTAATATGGCTTGCTAATTAAAGCATCCCCTCCTCCCCCTGCCTCCTGGAGTACATCTATAAATGCCTATAAATGGGTCAAGTAGATCAAGAAAGGTTTGTATGTCATACAGTGTTTCTCAAAATGTGCAACATGGCACCTTTCTAGAGGCTATGCAAGAGAAAAGCAGAAGAAGGGAAAGAGAAAACTTAAGTGGAGGAAAACTTAGAGCATTGCTACAAAGTTAGTTTCTTAGATAAGTTAGTGTGATTGTAATGACACAATATGTGGCCGTTTTACTATCCATAACACAATATCAAGGGCATGGACAGCATACAACAAACTTAAAAAGGGATCAGTGACCTACTAGCGTTTGGAAACACCAGGTATAAAAGAAAGAATGTACAAAAAACCAACTAATATATAAGAAATGAGTGCACTCACTGCTCAGTGTATCCTTAAAATCATTCTCTCACTAATAGGTAGAAAAAATTATTGAAGACACTGGCATGGATATAGTACTCTGGTCTGAGGATTCACTAACATGGGAGGAGGAAGAGAAAATGAGTTTTCAAATGGGGATGTGAGTCCAGACATTCTTATGTGAAGTTGCATGTTGTAAATTGCTTATGCTTTTCCTAGTTGCTTAAGCAGTTTTGTGACTTGCAGGGAGGGGGAGGGAAGACAAAAGGGGCATCTGCCTCGAGAACCAAGTTACAAGGGGTGCCAGAATTGTGCACCTCCCCCCCCCACACACACATTGTGCATGGCAGCAAGAGCAGCCCTACAGCTTACCCATGCTGGGAAACCTTGGAATGACAACCCTCCCCCTGCTTTCCTGCAGGATTTGCCCAGGATCAATATGTCTCTGTGGAGCAGACTAACAGTATGAGATAACCCTCACCCAAAGTGACATAACTTTAAGAGTCTTAGAGGGTAGTTAGTGTAATTTAATGTGTGGACATTCCTGTTTTAAGTGCTTTTAGAAAGTTTAATGGTAACCTATGACATCGCTTAGGTGTTGTATTGGGTGATGCATGCATACATGCAAGTATCATTACAATCTCATTGTTACAGGAAGAAGCTCATTTTAAGAAATGACAACAGAGGCTGATTAGGTTAAAATTACAGGAAAACTCTCATTTTGGTTTTTGTGGTCCCTTTGGTGAAATTGTATCTAACATTCCAGCCTAACATAGTTCTTATTTCAGGGATCTCCTTTGTATGTCCACTCCCTTGAGAGTCTTTGTGCTCTTTCTCAACCATTATATGCCTTCATTTTGCTGATCTATAGTTGCTGAACTATATTTAGTATTGTCATAATATTTGACATTGAGATAAGGCATATCATTTTCTATTTTCTTCTCAGTGATGTGATCTATCAGGCTAGAAACAGACATTGCCTTAGTGCTCCCATGAACATTTTTATTTAATGGCTTCCCCATTTGCGGAGGCATGCCCTGCGTTGGGGCACAGCAGCACAGTATGTGCATCTGGGACATTTCCTGCCAGGGAGATTCTGCCAGGACATGCCTCTACAGGTGGGGAACCAGTTGTCCCACAGGATCAGACCTCTCACAGCCCAGTAGAGGCAGGGGTCTGACCCTGTAAGGCAATGGGTGACAACTGTCTCACTCGGTAAAGTGGATCAGTTGTGCTAAGATGCAGCGTCTGTTTATAGCCTTAGTACTATAGTTCTGGCATAATCAACTTTAAGCAACTGTGCCAAATTTTCCTAGACAGTCCTTCATTTTGGGGACTGTGTCCCAGTGTCCCCCCAAAATCTCTGAAAAGGGGCTTTTGCTGAATCTTGAAAAAAATCAGTATGACTTGACTGACTGCTGCCCCCTGCAACATTCCTGCTATGCCAGGCAGCATCCTATCACATCCACTGAGGTAATGTGGCCTAATGCTATGCTGGCATTGCATCAGCATAGCTATGTTCCCAGTTCAAGAAGCAGTCACAGGCTACCTAGCAAGTAGGAAGCAGAGTAGCCATGCTCATACTGTGCCACACCCAGGCTAATGTACTGCACCTCTTAGCACATTTAATATACTTCTCTTCAGTGCTGTGCTTATGCAGTTACATTAACCTGCACTGCAGTGGGTACATCCTGCTGCCTATGCGGGAAGTCTGTCATGCCTCTGAAGCACTCAGTAAGAACTGAATCAGGCCTAGAGGGCTCAATGTATCACTGCCTGGCACCCTTCATAGACGAAGTGCCTGCGCAAAGTGGTTATAGTGAGCTGCCAAGTCAGAAATTTACCCTTCCCTGCCCAGGAGTAATGTCTCCACAAGATGCTAAGCAGGAGAGAACTGAACCCACTATTTCCCACTCCTGTCTCTACAGGGGTAGTTAGTGAAAGGTTTACACATATTTATCAAGAGATGGGGTCAGGGAGGAATGGCCAGGCCTCATTCAGGTAAACTCTCTCTTACTTTAAAACTGAAGTAACTGTACTGATAGAAGTTAGAATTTAGAGATGCCCCCTAATTAAGACTGAAGGAGTTGGGAACTTGAAGATGATCCCTCAGGGGACAGCTAGCCAATCAGTGAGAGATAGACTAAGGGTCTGCAGAGGTTGCTTACTGCTCCATGATTAGAATTTGTTGCTCTTTTCTTCCATATATGCCTGTGTTATTAAAATCAGTGATACCTACAGTGATAATCAGTCCCTCTGCTAGGGAAGTCTTCTCCAGGGACTAAGGGACAAGAACAACAAATTATTCTGTTGGGTGTGTCAGTGGAACTGGCTGTAGGATCAGCCCCATTCAGAGACTCTGGGATCTTCCTGGCTCTCAGCAAATATTCATAAGGACTGTAACATGGGACAACTTCTGCCCCCAGATCTCCACTCTGGAGCAAGGGCAGAAGGAATATTACACCACTTGGACTAGCCCATGTGGTTGGCAGAGCATGGTGGGGATGGGGGTTGGGGCAGGGATCTCTCTTGGGATCACCTTAAACCTACCTCTTCTGGACATCTGCATGTGAAGAACTTCACACCCTGGACAGGGTCTGGAAGAAAGAGGGGAGTGCTCTTAGGGAGGAATCGGAGCCCTCCCTTCTCCCCGTTGCAGATGGAGGAGACCCTCATTCCCAGGTAGTCTCACCCAAGCCAGGACTTCAAGGATATAGCTCACTGCTAAATGTTTGTCAGAGGCTGGTGCTGTAAGTTTATTTTTTCTTCTAGTTTCTAAATGTGCTGGACTTCTAACAACTATTTTCATGTCTATACATGCAATAGTAAGTTGACCTGACTCTCAATGTCTGTCTCCTTTAGGAATTTCTTGTGTGCCAAGAGGTCTTGCATAAATGCATTCGGTTTCCTGACATGTAGCTGCGAATACAGTTGCAGCTGGCATAGGAAAAGCTCTGCAGTATGGAAGGCTGCAGTGTTACTGTACCCGCCAGGATGAGCACATCAGAAAGCATGATGGGCAGAGAAGAAAATTAATAGTTCTTTGTGCTAGCATTTAAGAGTGCAGGGAACTAGGAAGAGCTCTTAAATTGATATAGTTTCATAGCTTCTAGGGTCAGAAGGGACCTGAGCAGATCATCTAGTCCGACCCCCTGCCATGGCAGGAAAGAGTACTGGGGTCAAATGACCCCAGCAAAATG
>NW_017728929.1:5386705-5460251 GCF_001723895.1 Crocodylus porosus | reverse complement strand
ATTTGTCTGTGTTGAAACCCATCCTATTCTCATCCGCCCACCCTTGTAACCTGTCTAGGTCTGATTGTAGCCTGTTGCATCCTTCTAGTGTGCCCATGTCCCTCCACATCTTAGTGTCATCAGCAAATTTGAACAGGGTGCTTTTTACCCCCTTGCTCAAATCACTGATGGAGATGTTGAACAGTGCGGGACTGGGGACCGAGCCCTGCAGAACCCCATTGCCCACGATGGGGTGCTTTGTGTCATCCTTCTATATATAATGTATGTGTCGGAAACAGATTTAATTTAAACTGTTTCAGACTGGGTTTTGTAAATCCAGGCTCTTATTTGGAGCTGAATATTGCAGCTTCCCTGTTGTCATACTGAGTCAAACTAAAGCTTGGGTCACAGCACAGCTGAATTTGGTTTCAGAGGGAGATCTGATTTTGAATTCTGAACTTGTGCCAGTGCCTGGTGTACACAGAACAGAAATGCCCAAAGAGAATGTGTGCAGGTAAATCCTTTTCTCCTAGGGGTGCAAAATGTGCGAGAGTGAAAAGATGCCATAGGTTGAGAATCCTTGCCCTTACTCTGTCCCTCATCAGGGCCGGATTAACGCATCGGCAAACTAGGCATATGCCTAGGGCCCTAAATGAAAAAGGGGCCCAGTTGTGCTTATTTTACTTACAATTATTGAGTGAAAAAGTAATATAAATATACAGTATTAAGTACAGGCTATGGGTTTGTTGCCCTAGTGCCCACTAAAGGGTTAACCCAGTGCTGATACTGATAGAAGGGCTGGAGCAATGTAAGGGGTACCTGGTCAAAGGAGGATTCTTTCAGCACAGAAATCAGAGGCATCTCAGTCTGTCATCTGAGGACTTCTTCAGAAGCCCTGGGATGTGAGTGGGTGTTGGGGTGGGACCTTAGTACACAGAGCTTTAGCATTTTTGAATTAATGTACCCTGTACAGACAATGAAGCAGAAGGCTGCTGTAATTTGGGCCACTGTGATTCCCTTAAGTTATCTTGGGGACCACTGCAGCTTTGGAGCAGATCAGGAACGAAAAGATACAAAAGGGGCTTAAAGCCATCATAGTTCCTTCTCCCCAAGCTACAAGTTCTGTGCAGCATCTCTTAGAATCACCTTACAGAATCTCTCCCTTAAAATACGAAATGAGAAGGGGAAAAAATCATGTTGACAACAAAAGAAGGAGAATTTGTTAAAGCCTAGCAGAGCATATGATAAAAATACTTAGAAAGGGGCCTACAGGCTTTAGCACTTATTGGCTAAAAACTTTGCAGGTTGTGTTAAAAAAATTACAAAGATAGCTGAAAAAAGCAATTTCTGTGCCTGTTTTTCTGTGCTGCTGCACTATGTGAAGTTCTGGATTTCAGAACGAAATTGTTCCCTAGTATGAAATTGTCTGAGCGGCATGAAGCTGGCTGCCTGAAGTGTAGAAACCCAGCACATCAGAAACAGAGGGGGTTCTTTCTTCAGTGTAATGAATATTTACCAGCTGACCTATTTCTGACAGGCTTTTATTACCAGTAAATATCAGTTTAATCCTAATCTCTTGACTACAATAATATAAATATATGAATATAAAAGAGTCTGTAAATTCCAAGTCCTGACAGAATAAGTTTTTCGGAGTAACATAAAGTTATGTAAAGTGCTGGCAGTGGCAATGTATTTGCGGGTACTGAAGAATGATGAATCCTATCATATATTTGGTTTTGTAAATTGTATCTGCTCAGATATTTAAGATCAATAAACAGCATACATTTACCAACAGAGTGGTCACTGTGATCATAAATACCTATCAGTGGTATGCTGACTAGGGCTGTGTGAAGCTTCAGTCCCTGATTTGATTCAGTGGAGATTCGGCCCAATGCAGTGGCTGGTTCTCCGAATCCGAATAGAATCAGAAGACCCTTTAATCTCTCAGAAATGAACTGGAACCCTCCAAATCAATTCAGAAAAATTCAGCAATTTGGATATAGAGAGAGCTTTAAAAGTTTTCTCTACCTCGAGATACCAGGTGCGGCTTGTGAACGCTGCAATGCTGGGGTGGATGGAGTGTCCCACAGGAGCATGGGGAGCTCCCCAGTGCACTCAGCAGCAGACCCAGAAGTGGACCAGAAGCACTTCTGCATCCACTGGACAGTGGGGGGAGGGGGGGGGGCTCAACATGCTCCCCAGCAGACCTGGAAGTAGAATGGTAGTACTTCTGGTCCACTTCTGGGTTCACCACCGAGCACCCCTGCACTCCTGTGGGACACTCCATGCACCCCAGTGTGACACCATTCACAAGCTGCACCTGCTACCTTGAGGTACATAGGAAAAACATTTAAAGCTGTGCCCCTTCCGAATCATTGATTCTCTGAATCAGCATTGAATCTTCAGATTTGGATTCAGCCAATCCAAATAGGGGATAGTGATCTGAATCAACAAATCAAATCACTGTCCCCAATTCAGGCCAAATACAAATCCAAATTCAATATGGCCCATTTTGCACACCCCTAATGCTGACTCCATTCCTTTTATGTGTATATCAAGGAATCTCAGATACTTTAACTGCTGCATGTACCCAGTGATCTATGATCCCCACAATTACCCTATTCAGCTTCTTCCCTTCCCCCTCACTTCTAACAAGCACATACATGTGTAAACACAGAAAAGATCACTTCTACTGGGGGGGGAGGGAGGAGGATAATAAGTAGGGTTGTACAAAATGGCACTGTTGTGTTTTGACGTTTTGACAGAACAGTGTTTTGTTTCAAATTTCATTTTGTTTCAAAACCACTGTTCCATTTTGTTTTGTCCAAACAGTTTTGCTGTTTCAACATTTTGCCTGTAGGCTATAATGGGGAAGCATGAAACAGCCTATTACTTTGTCATTATTTGCCTGATCTAGATGAAACTTGCAGGGATGGTAGCCCCTTCTGAGGGCATGATGCCCTCAAAGGGAAACTGCACTTTAAAGTCTTGAAAGCAAAACTCATGTCACATGTATGCACAGTGGAGTGGAGGCTGCAGGCATGCTAGCCCTTGCTGAGGCCAAGAAGCCTGCCAAGTTTCAAGGAGATAGTTGCAGGGATTTCTGGGAAACTGCACCTCAAGCTGCTGACAAGCAAAACTCGTGACATGGGTGACACTGTGTGTGTTAAGTCACAGGGGGGTGAACACTGCAGGAATGGTGGCCCCTGCTGAGGCCACAAAACCTGCCAGGTTTCAAGGAGATAGGTTTAGGGGGTTCTAGCTTCTGGGGCCCTGCACCTCAGGCTTCTGACAGGCAAAACTTGTGACTGTCTGTTAGGGCACAGGGGATGAAAACTGCAAGCCTGCTAGGCCCTGTTGTGGCCACAAACCTGCCAGCTTTCAAGGAGATAGGTATAGGGAGTTTCTGGGGCTCTGCACCTCAGGCTGCTGAGAGGCAAAACTCATGACATGGGTGGGTGACACTGTGTGTGTGTTTAGGCATGTGTGTGTGTTTAGGCACTGTGTGTGGTTAGGCCTCATGAGGCCTCCTCCTCCCCTACAGCCTCATCCTAGTCCACCACTTTAAATGGCAACAGGTATAACATAACTTAGTGAGTGAGCACTAGCAGCACAGTAGCACCAGCAGCCAAAATGTGACAGAGCTTTTCTTTCCTCTCCTGCAGAAGCTTCTTCTCTAGCATGTCTGTGTCCCGGGCCAAGGGGAGGAGGTGAGCCCAGAAGGGCTAAGGAGGGCTCCTGGGGAACAATATACCCCAGGGAAAATGAGAAGAAAGGAAAAATGAGTGAAAGTGCCTTACCGGCGGCAGGAACCACGGCGGAGCAAAAAGCTGCAGCGGGACCCATGTGGCGCGTTAGCCGCGGTTTTTTTTAAAGGGGAAGCAAGCTGAGGAAGGAGGAGAGGAGAGCCGCCCAGGAAGTATAAGTAGAGGAAGCCACAAGGCAGAAGGGGAGGAGAAATGGAGAGAGAGAGCAGAGAGAGAGAGCCCTGGACCCACCAAGGGGTCTGAGGAACCGGGAAATGCTGCACCTAGCTCAGAAAAGGGGCAAGAGCCGCTCCCCTGGAGAGACGCTGCTGCTAGACCAAAAGGGACACAGGTATCCTGGTTGTACATTACCCTCAGGCCGTGAAGAGACTCGGCAGGAGGAAACCCATCGTCTGAGCTAGGGGCCCAGCGGGTTGTTCAAAAGGAGGTAACCAATAAAAAGGCCAATTGTAAGCCCCAGATCTGGGCAAAGGGCCCTCAGGGGAGTTCGTCATGGGAGTGTCCGGAGCTGGAGGAAGGGACGTCGTGGACACGCGTCCAATACACTGTATAGTTGGGGCCAGGTAATAAGAAGTGGGGGGGCAATTGGTGAAGGGGAGCACACGGTCACGGGTACCCCGAGGCAGGGCCCAGCTAGGTTGAAAGTAGGAGCATGTGCCAATGGAGGTAGTTTCTCTCTGTTGTTACCAGTGGGGAATAGTGGTTAGCTTGTCCTAGACACTAAAAGTAAGAAGAAGGGGGAGGTCTCCCCTCTTAGGCGCTTCAAGCAGAAGAGCTCGAGGTTTCGTGCCATTCCCTGGAAAAGAAGCCGAAGAGACTCTGTAGAAGAAGAGGTTTGGCCGCGGGCAAAATCACTAGGAGCACACCGTCAGGGTTGGGTATAGGGCGAGGTACAGGGGAGATTAGAGCCTCGCGAAGACCATCACTCCTTGGCCTCAAGTAGCCAAACCCGGACGGTCAGACCCCCCTCCACTGAGGTTCCATCAAGTCATGGCAGGAAGGATTAAGGGGGGGAGAAGACCACCTAGGGCGGAAGATCGAAGCACCCCGTTCTTGTGAGGGACGGAGCGGAAGGCTACTACCAAGATCCAGGGCCAGGCGGTGAGAGACCGCATGACTGAGGCCCGATGGGTGCAGTCTGTTAAGGTGTGCCCTCACTGTCTGACTCTGTGTGTGTGTGTGTGTGTTAGAGTGCCCTCTCACTGGCACTGGGGCCTCTACACAACATGGTACTGTGCCCCAACGAGGTCTCCTCCCCCACTAAAGCCTCAGTCCGGTCTATCACTTTAAATGGCAACGTGTAAGATGATCTGGTATCTCTTAGTAGGCCAACTGTATAGTTAGAGAAATGTATCAAGCTTTTGGGTTGAAAAATTCTTTGTCAGGTGGAGTAAGCACTTGCAGTTGGTGTGTCTGCTGTTCCTGGATGGAAGAAATAGTGAAGAAGCCAGAGTCTGGCCTGGCAAGCAATGCAGGCAAGAAAGACAGTCAGTGAAAATGGAAATGGGGTGTCAGGGGGTGAGGAACAGGCTTGGTGGGGGGGGGAAGGGGGATGTAGCAGCGCAGGTTAAAGTGCAGAGGTACCTGGGGAGTCAGATGTCCAGCAGGTTGCGATGTGTCAGAATTCCAATGTCTATATTGAGTTTATGAGTTTCTGTACCTACTACCTAGCAGACTGATGAAGTGAAGTTCGTAGGCCTGGCTCTGAAAAGTGGTTTGTAAATTCAAACAAGCACCTAAGCTCTTCACCAGAACTGAAGCCAACTTCCTACAGCTCAAAACTGAAAACCCGCCAACAATCTCCAGTACCCCCACAAATTGCACACCAGACTCTATCAAAGACAAGAATATGCAACTACCTGTGGGGGCACATTCCTCACTAAAATGCACTCTGCATCCAGTCTCTCAGGCCTGATCCTGAGAGGGAACAATTTATAGATTTCATAGACATTAGGACTGGAAGGGACCTTGGAAGATCACCAAGTCCAGCCCCCTGCCCCAGTCAGCAGGGGTCATAGGATCCTAGCATGATAAACATCCAAATTTCTCTTGAAGGTGTTTAAAGTAGGTGCTTGAACCACCTCTGGCAGCAGTCTATTTCAGACCATGGGGGCTTGGATTATAAAGAAGTTCTTCCTTATGTCCAGCCTGAAATGGTCGTGGAGGAGTTTGTGACCATCTGACCTTGTCATCCCCTGGGGCACTCTGGTAAGCACCCCCCAGATCCTGGTAAGCACCCCTGATAAACTTATAGATGGCCACCAGATCACCTCTGAGCCTGCACTTTTCCAGGCTGAAGAGTCCCATAGCTCTCATCCTCTCATCATAAGGTCTGTCTTCCTGACCTCTGATCATGCATGTGGCTCTCCTCTCCTCTGGACTCTTGCAAGGTTCTCCACATCCTTTCTGAATTGCAGAGCCCAAAACTGGACGCAGTACTCCAGCTGCGGCCTCACCAAGGCTGAGTGCAATGGGAGAATGATGTCCTGGGATTTGCTTGAGAAGCATCTATGGATGCAAAGTTGGCATCACAGACTGCCTGAACCATATTGGCCCCATTGTCGGTGACCATAAACCCGTGGGTAAGCTCACCCTACCAAGCAAGCCACCCCTGCATCAAGCAGTTCATGGTCCCCATGATCTGTTGTCATGTGGGACTCGTGCATCACCTCAGCTTGAAGAACAGCCCACCAACAGCCCGACTGGTCACACCAGTGTCCTGTGAGGGAGAGGTAGGCATGATCTCCACCCTGGCTGCTCCAGATGTCCGAGGTGAAGTATAAGACCACCTGCAGACCTGCCTTGCACAGCTCCTCCCTCAAGTACTCTCTGCATGCCTCATCCAGGTAGGGCACCACCATTCTGCTGAAGGTGGTGCATGCGGGCACTTTATGATGGGGCCATGAGCACCATGAGTTGCCTGAACCCTGCCCACTCAACTAAGGAGAAGGGCTGGCCATTGACAGCAAGCATCTCCCCAATGCTCTGGGTGATCTCGCTTGCCCTTGCAATGCCCTCTGCTTTCTGTCCACCTTTCCCTGACTGTTCCAGGGTGGTCTGCCTCTGCTTTGGTGGGATGGGGGCTTTGGAGCAAGAGGAGGACTTTTGTCCTTTGTGCTTGCTCCCGCTGGTGCCCGGTGGAGGAGCAGCAAGGTCAAGGGAGTGGTACCTGCAGAGATGCATCAGGATCCCCTTGGTGTTCATATGTTTTGTTCCCTTGTCCCAGCTGGTTTTGGGTCAGCAGTGCAGGCAGATAGCATACATGGGATCATCTGCCAGCTTACAATGATCCTAGACCACACTACCCGCTCATTTCTGGGGTGCAGGTACATGTCTGGATGCTGCTGCACTTTCCTCTTCCTCAAAAGGCAGAGGCAGAACAACAGGAGGAGTGGACTAAGCTGAGCCTCTCCAAAGCTTTAAATATATAGAAATAAAATATAAATGTATTTGCCTTCCTATATAAATTAAATTATGTAGTAATCTTATCCAATATAAGTATAAAATTCAAAAGAATAAATCAATTAATATAATAATAAAATAAAAGCACCTAGAAGAAAAAGGTATTCTGAAATCCCTGTTGCTAGAATAGCCTAGCCTAGCAAATAGGGAATCCTTTAGAAGAAGATCAGTGCTAGCTGTAGTTGTCTGATACTGAGCTGCTGGAACACACAGCTCAGTAAGTGACACCAAGGCAGAAAGCAGGCCAGTTCAAACAATGCTGCCTCTTATGCTGTTTTTTCATCCCTCCTCCAGAGCACTGGGATTGGAAGGGACCTCAGAGAAGGATGATAGTCATTGGCCAGCTACAGTCAATATGAGAGCAGTCCTTCTTCCCTCCTCTTCCCCTTCTTACTTTCTGTTTCCACGCAGGCAAGCCCAACTTCAAAACTTGAAACGTTTTGAAACTTTCAAAATGTTTTGACTACCCTCGTTTTGTTTTGAGGCTGTTTCAAGCTTGAAACAAGTTGAAACAGCACTGAAATGAAAAAGCCAGCGAAATTTTGCCCAGCCCTAATAATAACCAAGAGAAGGAATGATTTGTGACTGTAACACTGAATTGGAAAACAGAATGTCTAGGGACAGTCCCAGGCTCTACTACAATCTTGGGCAATCATCTCTTTATGACAGATTTTATGACACATTGTAGTTACATCCATGTAATTAGCCTTTGCACCACTGTAAAAAACAAAAGAAAACAAAAAAGCTGGCAATATATAGCCTTATACCAGTGCAACTTCTCTGAATCCAGTGCAGAATTATCCTGGGAAAAATCAGGTCGGCTTGCACACAGCATATCCTGAAGTAGCTCAAATGCTATTACCTGCTTCACTGCCACTTTGTGGCAAGTCTCTGTAATAGCACCTATTGCAAACCACTACCCTCAGGTAATTGTTTGTCTGTCTACTCCAGTCCTCAATGTCATTTTCACTGGTGTACAAAATCTATGTAAATTGCTTCAGTGTAAATGTGTTGTGTGTCCATACCCTTAGTTCTCCTTTCTATAAAATGTCTATATACGATTTCTAAAACAATAAATGCTTGAAATTGGCAAGGAGCTCTACATGCTATTGTAATCTATTCAAGAATATCAAACTACACTATTGTGAAATGTATAATAAAAGCTAAAATTAGAGGACTTTGAACACCACAACCCTCCTAAGTAAGTAGACAAGGTAACATATCATTTTTTTTTCATTTGAGTGAAGAGGAGATTTTTCTCTGCAATACATTCATCTAATCTTCTTTAGTCTTATTTGATCGCAGCTGTGTCTGTATCTGCTTAACCTCTGCAGCTGAAGGTTTCTGCCTGAGTTAAGATGAGTCCTGCTGTTTTATCATGGAAAGTTCTTTGAAGTTTCTCTTCTGTCCATATGTCAAGGTGATTACTGGTGAAATATAGCCAGCTGCAATAGACATCAGGGACCAAATAACCCATTTTTACTATCTATATCTGGATTTGGACCACAGAATCTGCTGCATTAATACTGTTTCCTATGGCCACAATATTTTAGTAGATATTAATTTTTGAGCCAACTTGGCCCATGTCTTCAAATATCAAGAAAGGAAATATGTGATTTTTAAACAAACTTCCAAAAGCCGAGATGTAGGTGAACTTAGTGATTTATTTTGCTCCATTCATGTGCTGCGGAGCATAGAATTCCTGTCCCAAAGATCTCACAACCCTAATCAGATGCACACAATATCATTAGAGTGTTACTTAACATTTATAGTAGTGCTTCAAGCCCAACCAGATGAGTACTCCATTGGGCTAGGGGCTCTGTAAACCCTACACGAAGGCATAACTAGTTGATGAGATAAACTGGCTGGGGGAGTGGAGGTAAGGTATTCAAAATTAAGAGACTGCTTGTATTTCTTGAGCTAGCTGGGGGCAGTAATTGCTATGCATATTTTCAAAGCCCAATTTGCAAATGATGCAGGACAGTTGGGTTTCAGAAACATAAAAATGTGGTTGATTCAGATTTCACAGGTGATAATCAAGGATATGTCTACACTTCAGTGGCTGTAGTTCATGTAGATGCAACTGAGCAAAATTTAAGTTGGATATCTTAAATATGGGCTGCAGTGTAGTCAGAAAACTCAGGAATGTCTGGAAAAAAATTCCCTTAGATACCCTGCATAAATAGTTGGGCAGTTAGTGTATATTGCTGCATCTACACTGCCAGCAGCACCTGAGCTAGGTGGTTAAATCTAGCTTGGGTTTGTCTCCATGAGCTGTGGGCAGCACACTGTATATATACTGTGCCATTTCTTCTTGGTTCTCATGAAAGGAGAGCAGAATTTGGCCTGATGGAGTTGCACTGCTTTTACATCCATATTCCTGATATAAGAATGTGACCTCTTATGTGTATCATTGGAATATAGCTGCAAAACCACATAGATAAAGTGCACTTTAGCTAAACAAAGAAGTGTTGACCCTGTGGACAACTCAGGGGAGAGAATCTCTATGGAAAGAGAAGCTGGAAAAAAGATACAGAATTGAGAGTAGGGGGCGTATATAGGCCACCTTTGTGGAGAGAGACTTGAAAGGAGTGTAGATTGGAGGGGGAAATGAGAACTGAGGCTGGAATTAATGCAAGTAGACTTACTCAATGGTGAGGAAAAGAAGCTTAAAGTCAATAAGGAATGAGAGAGAGTCATTGCCAGGATTTGGAAAGGGCTGTGACAGACCTGTGAAATTGCTAGTTATAACCCAACCAGCATAGTCTTTACAGTAGAAGACACTCAGGTGATGAGGCATTTGCATTATTGTCAATGGACATTATTGTCAATTGAGTTAATTAAGATTAAAGCCTGTGCACTGGAGAATTAGGAAGTTTAACAGCAGTACTCAAAAAACCAGCTAGCAAAAGATGAGGCTTTCATGTCTGTGAGAGTTATTTTTAACCTCAAACATTTCAATCCTCAGGCCATTCTGCATTTCCTCTGTGGCCAAAATATTTCAGTGTAGAGCACTCACAGTCTCTGAATAGTCTGTACAGGCAGGCATCAAGCCTATGTTATTTTATTTAAAAAGAAATTCTGATCCAATGAAGTAAAAGTCTCAAACCAAGTCACCCTCCTGTGGCTCTGCAATCCAGTACAAGTCACACTGTGCCAGCTTAAACACGCAAAGGATCTTCAGTAGGAGCACAAAGGTCCCCCCTGCATTGAACTAGGCTTTAGTAATAAAATGTAGGAGGGTGACTTGGTTTGAGACTTTTACTTCATTGGATCAGAATTTCTTTTTTTAATAAAAAACACAAAACAAAACAAAACACCTTTGTTCAATATTCTTCATTGAGACAACTTCTGACTCCCTGAAACACAGATTTCACAAGAGAAATTCTGATTCCACTGAAGCCAATAGGGGATTTGGCCTCAATTTGTTTCAGGGAGACAGAAGTTGTCTCAACGAAGAATATTGAACAAAGTTGTTTTGTTTTGTTGTTTTTGGTTGGTTTTTTTTTAAGAGACATCTTATCTAATGGCATATTTATGGTCTAAAATTCCTCTTTTGATAAGTGAAGATCCTTTGCATGTTTAAGCTGGCACAGTGTGACTTGTACTGGATTGCAGGGCCACACAGCACATTTGGCAATGAGTGGGAGGAGTCCCCCCAAAAGGACTATTACGTTTATCTCAGTGGCAGCATGTGTATATTTTAGGGCCTGACTCTGTCTTCCAAGGTGGAAATTATGACTTTCCTTCTGACTGCAGATGCATCAACCTGCAATGGCAATGCACTGATCCAGACACAGGGCCTAAGACTCTGCCTAAGACATGATTTTAGATGAACATGTAAGGTCAGTTCTGTGCATCCTTTCCACACCGCAGGGCCCAGAATGTGGAGCCATGGAGGGAAATTTCATGGCTATCATGGTAACCAACAGGTTTCATCCTCCTTTTTCCCCAGCTCTCTTTCCAGACTTCTGCAGAGCTCCTGGCTATTTGGACAGTGAAACTGTCCTGCTTTGTGAGCAGACTCCTCACTGAGTTTTAGAGGCAGAAAGAATACAGGACAGTGCGGCACATAACCTCTTTTCTTGCTAAGCTGCAGAACATATACAGCAATGTCTGTATTGTCTGGGTTAAAGGCTTAAACTTGCAGTCAGTTTTCCTCATTGAATCAGAAAGCTCTTTTTGGACAGGTGTATATTGTAGCAGCAGCCAGCAATGTTTTCAGACAGCAGGTCAGAATGAATGAGTTTGGGTCTGAGGAAGGACGGTGCTTGGATCCAGCTGCCAACGCTGCTGCTTCATGTTGTCTAGCCATGGTACAGTTGCAGTGGGGTCAAGCTTCCCCTTACAAAGCACTGCCAATGTCCCATGGCTCCAGGATGGAGCCAGTGGCTTTGCAAGCTGGATCGGGTCAATGGGCTGTAGGTTGCCAACCCCTATGTTATAGAATCAGGCATCACCAAATGGCACTATTATAGGTAGGCTTCCAAATCCTGTGCAACTTGAATGTATATGCAGATAGATCAAAAGAAAACTGCTTGTATTTGAGAGAAAGTCCTCAGAAGTTCAGTGTGTCACTGGTAAAAGTCATTCATTGCCAGCATCTCTGTTAAAAATGTCTGTTTAACTGCAGGCATCTGACCATGCAATTAAAACAATATAAACTAAGAAAACAACCCATTGAATCCAAAATATTTCAGTTCCAAACATAGAACTGGAGGCTGGAAGTGTTCTTTTCCTTCTGGTCTTATATATTAAAGACTAGAGACTCCACTTATAGCCTAATGCAGTCAGGACAGCATGCTCCCTTTGATGTTTCTACGGTCAGGTAGGTGCAGTTTTTCTTAGAGATTCTAGTTCTCTTAGAGGAGGTAACTTGTGCTGCCTTCTAAAACCAGCCAGCTCTGCATGTCTGGGCAGAAGGGCTGAGCAACCATTATGCTGGCAATGAGATTAGCTAGATATCTTTGAGCAACTTCTGCACAAGGGCACATTGAGCCTACTTACCAGCTTGCTGTGTGCAATGTATGCAGCTTTGGTACAAGCTGGGCATGAATGTTTTTACTGTTTTGAAAACTAATTTATTTTCTTTTGAAAATATGAACATTATTGCTTGTAGAGAAATGTTGTCCTCGATCCTTAAAAGTTGCCATCTACAAACATCAAGAACTCTTTTACCTCAGATAAATTGTGCTCTGAAAAATAGCCCAAGTGAGGTATTTTGGGGGAACCAAAATTCTTAATATAGCCTCTGTGGGAACCTGCTACCCAATAACCCTGCTGTACAATAGATACCAGAGCTGAAAAATGATCTATTCTCTGTTACAATTCCATTAAAATAGCAGATGTTAAAAATATGCAGTGTGGAAAAAAGACAGTTTATTGGTTTGTTTGTTGTTTGCCTATAAGCATATAATAATAGATAACATTAATATGTGATATTTGAATCCATGTTTTTGTGCAGTATATTCTATATTTGTACATTTTAGGGTATCTGGACTAAATGATGATAAAGCAACCAAACTGAATGTGGCTTGGAAGATTTTTGTCTGCATCTGTAATTCATCTAGGGTTTTCTTCAGCATTAACCAAGAAGAACAGCAACTAATATAACAAAAGCAGCCTACTAAACGCAGGTCAGATCCTCAGCTAGTGTAAATTAATATACCTTGTTTGTGGTTAATGTCAGTTGAGGATGTCTCAGGATAGAGATTATATGTAGGAAAACTCATTGGTTATTAATCAGTTGTATCTCTTTTCTTGTGAACCACTGAAGCTGTTTTTCAATGCACTGTAACTTGCTGGAACCAAAAAATGACACTTTTCTGTATGTGAGTCACACATTAAGTATTATAATGACGCTCTTAAATTCTGGACATTTCCTATAGCACCCTATTTACTTTTCTTAACCCTGTCTGCAGAATACCATGAAGCCCACTGCAAATGTAATGACTGTAGATGTTAAATGTCAAGTTTTTAATAGTGCCTACTATACAGTAGCACTTTGTAAATAGGGATTCGGGTAACCTTGGATCTTTGTTCCTCAGCTATTGAGATCTGCTGTAAGTCAAAGGTGTTAGGTCCAACTAATCTATCATTTGTGTAGCAGAAACTAAGGAAAAGGCCAGAACTATATCTTTCTAAAATTTTGGGGGATACTTTCACTGTAAAGGAGGGGTATGAATGATGGGGAAATGCTGTACTAACAGGGAAAAATGATAGAAACTGAATAACACACAATCTTGGCATGTCATAGTTCAGCACCACTGATATTCCAGGTTCCTGTCATGGAAGTAAGTCTTATTTTGATATGTAGGATTAGGTGAGGAAAAGATGCAGATGCTTTGCAGAAAAATAATATTTATGTAATACTCTTTTTCAAATATTTCCTTTCCAATAGTTAAATTGGTAAAAGCTCATCGGGCTTGGAAACCTGAACATTCCTTGCTGTTTCTCCACAAGTATGTACTAATGGCTCCTCATAAACTGAAGGTCTGTGGGTTTTCTTCAGTTTGCTGCTCTAAGACAGGAAGTCTGAATCTTGCCACAGTTCTGAGGAAAGAATCAGCCTATCGTAGGCTACATTATCCTCTTGACTGCCAATCCAAACCCACTGCAGCCAGAGGGGTTACACTAGACTAACTGAGAGCAGAAGTCACCTCATGTGCCTCTTTGTGCACTGGTTGCAGCCCAGGATACAGGAGTCTAGGCAGTGAAATGCTCAAATGCAACCCGCTATGTTATACTGACTCTGTGTTCTTGAAACAATGAACGTAGTTGGGGTGGGCATTTAAGCTATACCTTAAAATGGCTCTCAAGTACTGTATCTCCCCTGTGGCACTATAACTGTCCCCTGAAAGAATTAAAGAGTATATAAATATTGCATCCTTAAAGCATCGGTGCATCAAAAACTGTCTAAAGTTCACTCTGATGCTAACCACATACTAAGGTATAAAGCATTTGTCCATCACATATGCAGACAGCAGAAGACTTTCCCCCCACTCTTCACTGAGTACATAACCCATATTTACACACAGCTGACTTTTAGCTCTATGGTAACTGTTAACAGAAGAGCAGAAAACTGATGGAGACATTTGTGCTGGGAATCCAGACCCCTGCTGTTTTTAGTTGTCGTTTTAAGCGCACACACAATAAGAGCCAGAAACAGTATATAATAATGAATTCATACAAAAACAGTAATACCATTTCAAAGGGAATTGTGCCCCATTCACAGTTTTGCATATCGAATATCAGAGTTAGGATCCTTCATCTGGGGAGAATGGAAAAAGGGGTGATAAAGAAATGGGAAGTAAGGGTAACTGGAAGAGGGGTAACTCTTCCTTGAGAAATGAATGATATGTTAGTAAGTATTTATACTGAGTAGCTGTCTTGGTTGGTTCATGAAATGTGAACATTATCAAGTTCATTTAAATGGCATTTTTCATTAAAATTCTAAAATTGTTTTCCTTGTTCGGTAAGAAAACTAATCATGGGACCAATAAGTTGACACTCTGGGTATGATAGATCCTCAGAGTGGAATTGATGACTACAGATGCAGCTGCAGGAACTGGGATGCATTTACAATTGATTTAAGAGCCTAGCCCACCCAGCATCAAATGAAATCATTGGAATGAAAATACTGTTGTAACATAGCAACATCCAATATTGACGTTTAATAGGTTGCAAATTATTCCTGGAAGCTGTAGATGGCTTCATGTTAGCAGCAGACGAACCACTTCTGACTGACCCTATCCCCTTTGTCAATTAGGACTTCCAAATAAAATTTTCAGCTTGAACTGCTTTACCCAGAGTTGTGCCCAGAACTGGCAACTCCTACTGGAGCCAGTCATGTGGCAGGAGCCCAGCATTACTCATGTTGGGTCCTTCAGCTGGAAAGTAACGTGCTGATCCTGGAGCATGTTTTTATACTGCTTTATTTTTATGACTTGTGCTCCAATTGTCATATTCTTTTGTAGAATGTATGACACTGGAAGTGATAAGTGATGAAGACAGGCTGCCAAAGGGCCTGTGAGCAACTTGGGAAGGGTACCAGTGCTAAAGGCACTCCCATGCATGTTGTGCTCTTTAAAAAATGGGGCTGCAGGGCCTGGTTAGAGAAAATGGGGTATGTGGAGACGGGATATGTCTACAAGATCTTGGCCTCTTCCAGCATGCTCTTCTCATTAAGCTGCATACACCATGGGCCTGTAGTGAAATAATGCTGTTTGTCAAATTTAAAGCATATGAAACACTACAGAGAACGAAAAGACATTCTGGGATTCTAGGAGCCACTTGATCACTTTATATTCTGCTAGGCAGCTGATCTTTGCACTGTACTGGTTTCTTAGTGCTTTTGCTTCCCCTAGAACAGTAGTTCTCAACCATTTTAGACTCAAGGAGCCCCTCATTAGGCTCCAGACATGCCTCAGAAAATGCCAGCTCTTGGTTTAAACTAGTTTTTTGTCTACAGAAAAATAGCACCGGAATTCTTTTTGTTGCAAAGAACTCAAAAAGATCACAATAAGTCTGCATGGTTTTAGCACTGTGGATTTCTATGTGAAATCTCTGGGTTTATCTTGCAAACCATGTTTGCATACCTAACAGTACTAACATTATGTGGTACCCTTGAAGGATTCTCTAGGCACCCTGATCAAGAATCACTGCCTTCAGAAACTCATTGCTCTTGCACTGCTAGTACTGGATATAGAATATCATTTTACCTCCATTGGTTAGAGGACTAGTTGAATCTGCATGTGGCCAGGATGGTGATTGCTATAGCACTTGGAGAATAGGATGGAACTGCTCATTTCTTGCCTCATTCCTTCCAGTCACTTCAGAGAGTACAATCTCTCCAGCAGTGACTGAACCAGCTACAGATGAGAGGGACTGGTATACATCTGGTAGATGGAAAAAGACCAAGAAAAATTACAATGGGAAGTGAAAAGTGGTATAAGTGCAGGGGAAGAAGAGAATGGATTTTTGTTTGTGAATGAGACATGGGGAAAGAGCCAGAAGATCCAGAATAGGAAAATAGAATGGGGCTCTGGAAAAAGACATGGGGGCTGGGGAGAGAAGTAGATAGAGAGAGAAAATGGAGTGGAGTTAAAAAGGAAATAAGGAGAAGGGGAGGAGGAATAAGCAAATAAGGAAATGAAAACTGAGAAGGTGGCCCAGGACACAGCAGCATACTATTCCTATGTCCTGCAGTGCTGGAAGCAAAGCTAGATGAACTGTACCTTGCCTTTTATCAGTCAGGCTAAGTACAGACAGTCAGAAAGCCCAAGGCTGAATCTATTAATCTATTTAGTCTTTGCAGGTTAAGCTAAACTGCAGAGATTAAACTGAGAAACAACTGGACGCACATTCACTTCTGATTCAGGAAATGCAACCACATGCCTGCAGTGGCTCAGGCCAGAAGCTGGGGGGAACTTGAGCACAGCTCTCTGGCACATAGCCAGCATGGGCTGCATGTTTGCTTCCTCTTCCTGCTGCCCCTGACGTCTCTGGGATTTGCCATCCAAACTCAGAGCATCAGGACTCTTCCTGCTTCCAGGTACAAGCAGGGACTACTTCCAGGAGCCTCTGGGTTTGTAGTCCACAGTCACAGCCAGCAGCAAGTTTGAGCAGGGGAAGGGGTATTTAGCCACCACCTCCTTGGCCCCAGACTCCAGCCGCGGCTTGCCTGTGGGGGGCAGTCCCTGCCTCCACCCACCCCTTCTGTGCTGGAGCAGACAGCCTAGCCCAGCCCAAGGCTGGAAAGCATGCTGGGATGCTGGGGAACTATGATTTAACTTGACCCAAGAAAGTGTCTGGGACAGAACTTTCATAAACCAGTTTGACCTAAATCAGTTGTCTCATACTACATTTAACCAGGTTTATCTTAAACCAGTTTCAGCCATTTTGAAACTTGTTTATGTGCACTGACTTCTGTTCTGTTACAGATTTAAACCAGTTTCTGATCACATAAACTGGTTTATGTGTAACTTCTGTCCCAGCCTTGAAGGACAAAGGATATGACATGGATATGCTTTGTAGATTTCCCATTTTGCTGGTGGTAATGTGGATGGACCTACTGTGAATCCCAGTGGAGTGAGCTTGGACTGACACTGATGAAGCTGGAAACTAAGTTTAGACAATAGTCTAAGGTATGTAGCTGACCTGAAAATATGGTCATCATAATTCAGGCCTAGGTCACCAGACTGACTGACTAAAACCAGGCCCACTCCTAGTTTTCCTTCATCATCTACAGCGCAGAAGGATAACATCTGAGTTATGCATTGTCTTTGAAAATGAAGTTGCAGACAGTTCATGTTTATGGTGCTCATAAAATCATGTTCTCTATAATATATGAATTCTTTTAGAAGTAATGGCCATTTTTCCTAATATCACAGTAACCAGTGAAATTATTCATGGATGTCTCACTTTGAATTGGCACTAAATACTGTACCTCAGTATTAAGAATTCTGCTACTTGTTCATTTCACAGTAATAAAGATTTAAAATCCTATTACACTGAGATGTTTTATACACTTTAGGACAAGAAGCTATTTTCATTCCTTAGAATTCCAAATGGAATATATATTTCCTAGTTTTAAATTTATGGTGGATTATTTGTAAAATGTACATAAATGCCTCATTCAAGTTGCAATTTTAAGGGTAAATGAAAAGATTAAGCCTTTATTGTGAGGGGGTTGTTGTCAGTGTGGATAATTTTTTGTATTACAGCAGCATTAGAGAGCCCAGCGGAGATGAGGACTGTATTGTGGTAGGTGCTGCCCAGGCTGTCAAGATTGTAACACAGCCTGGTTTCTTGAGCATTCTATCTAGGTTGGTTAGGCAAAAAGATTGGGAAAATATCCTTATTTTTCTAAAAAAGGAATTAAAATGCTGTGATCAGACAAGGTTTTCAAGAGCTCGGAGCAGATTAGCAGCTACAGGCAGATTACTGAGTTGTTGAAAAGCTTTTGAAATGGTTTGCTTCCTCTCCAGTAGAATTTGAAAAGAACTAATCACTAGGGCTGTGCAAAGCTTTGGGTAGTGATTTAATTCAGAGGAGATTCATCCCAATTAGTTGGCCAAATCTCCAACTCTGAATTGAATCAGGGGATCAGTTCAAAGGTCTGAATCTATTCAAAGCTCTCCGAATCTTCTGAAAAGATTCGGAGAGCTTTTATGATTTGGGCATTCCCTTGTGGCTGCAGCAGGGAGCTGTAGCAGGACTCAGCTGGTAAGTACTAGGGGCAGAGAAGGGGGGTGTGGGGGAGGGGACCATGAGGGAACCCCTGCCATCCCTCCTGACCCTCCCACTCCTCCAGCCCCCCAGACCTCTGCCTGCTTCCCCAGCCCTCCTATGGCTGCCCTCGCCCACCCTACCTCCTGGTGCTTTAAAAAAGGCCCCAGCTCACTGGGTACTACCAAGTGGGGGGGTGATCCCCACTGTCCCTCACTGCCCCACGCTGTGTGGGGGGCTCTGCATGATCCCCCTGAGCCCCCCCACTCCCCCAGCCCTCCAAGGATGCCCCCCCCATGCCAGCTCTGCCCTTTAAGAAAAAAAAAAAGCCAAGAAAAGCTCCAGGATTCATAACTCCTGCCACGGCCATGGGGCTTTGGGGGCTCATGCAGAGCCCTCCATGTGGCACAGGGCAATGGGGGGAGAGCAGGGATCACCCGCCACTGGCAGGAATGGTGAGTTCAGGTTTGTTTTTTTTTCTTAACGGGCTGGAACTGGCCTGGGCAGGGCACCAGTAAGGAGGCTGGGGGAGCAAAGGGGGGGTCAGGGGGCTTGTGCAGAGGCAGTGGGGGGCAAGAGGGATCACCCCCTGCCTGGCAGCACCTGCTGAGTCAGGGCTTTTTTTGTAAAAAGAGCTGGGAGCTGGGGTGGGCAGGGTAGCCGTTGCTGGGCTGGGAGAGGGGCAGGGGTTGGGCCTGGCTGATTCGGAGATTCAGATTCGGACGAATTGAATCAGGACAGTGATTCGAATCACCGAATTGAATCATTGTCCCCCAAATCGGCCAAATCCAAAGTCAATAGTAGCCACTTTGCCCAGGCTTACTAATCACCCAATGATATGTTTTAGCAACAAATAAAGAAGTTTGAGACAGTTATGAATGTATGATACTGGAACTGTAACAGAACCTCATTTTCAACCATAACTTCTGTTTCTGTACCATCTGCAATAACAGCGTATTGACACCGTGCAGGGAACCCCAGTGAAGAAGTTGGAGTTACCATCTCTTTTATCAGTGGTAAATAATCTGCTGTGCTGTCTCCAAATGATGCCTACAACCTCAACAGTACAGCCTTGCTGTTAGGGTAGATTTAGGAAAGATTATCATTCTCATGAGACACCTCAGTCATGGAGCTGGAACCCACTTCCTTTGAGACCGTTGACAACAATCCCGTTGACTTCATTGGAAGTAGGATGCTGGGCCTCATTCCTGACTATGAGTCAGTATGGCACAAGCTGCATAATGATGTCTTTTGCCCTGTCAGGTATGACAGCTGAAATTTTTAAAGCTGCCTTTAGGGGATTTGGACAAGCAGTGAAAAGACTTGTTACTACTAGCAGTGGGGCAGTACCGCTGACAGCTTGAATCAGTCCTTTCTAGTGCAATATTAGTGCTGTGGTCTTGATGCTGCTTAATGGGAATTGGGCAGGCAGCTCTTCTTGTCAGACTTGAACATCTCAGCTCTGCATCTACATAATACACGATGAAGTTGTTGCTGGAACACTAAAAAGGAGAAGTCTGACCATGTTTCCTGCTTGTATGACCACATGTAAAGAATTAGTACAGTGGGTTTATTATAGAAAGAGAATCAAAACAAACAAGGAAAGAGGAATTTGGCACCAGTTACATATCATTCCTTTTTTTACCAGTATTGGCTGACAGAGTTGTTATAATAAGGAGCAGAGAGGAAAAAAGGTATCGCAGACATTCTCTCTCATATTTTTAGAAATGTAAGTCAGCTAAAGTAAACATTTTTGCACTCAAACCCTTACTGCAGTTTATTTTAATTAATATTGTGTGTGCACTAAATTATCTGTGAAGCTTTTACAACATTACTCATGGAGTAAGCAGTACAAGATGGCTGTGGAAAGTTATGATCTTCTCAAACTGTCATTTGGTTTGATTTCTGCCTCTCTGTCTTTAACCTCCAAGAAGCTAGAGAAATTGTCTGAGGTATACAACAAAGAAATTTAAAAAATGGATCTGGACCTCCCCCTAAGGAAAGTTCCCACCCAGAATTAGTTCAGCAGCACTTGCTTTAGAGAGCAGTCAAAAGGTTGCTTTTCCTAGGAAGGCATGGCAACATTGCCAGGGCTACTTTCAATTCTTTTTTTAAATGTGGGCTGTAGCAATAATAACTAAATAAATGGATGTAGTATATATCCTTCAAGACAGATGTAGGGTACAGAGGAATCTGCTGTTTGAAATTAAAGATGATAACTTAAAATGGAAAATGGATTGAGGAAGAATAAGCCTCAGAATTCAGAGGTTGTCAAAGGGCGTTCTTAATTCACACTGCTTGCTTAACTGTGCTCTAGTTGGCTCGGGGTGTCATCAAGCTGGACACTGAGTTCTTTCAAATATTGCAAAATGGATAGGAAGACAAAAGTTTAGGTTTAGGCTCCAATCAAGCAAATGGCTTATGTGTGAGTTTGAAGTTGAGTGGTCTGTTGACCTCACATGGGTAATCTTAGTGGTCTCAATGGCCTTATACTGACATGTTTTATTGAATCAAGGCCTTATTAAATGGATATGTCAATAAGCTTGTGAATGGCAACTGCTTGAGTTGAAGATTCAGTAGTTCCCCTGACTTCTTTTTCTTTTTAGTTTTCTCCTGCAACTGTCTCATCTTTTCCCTTACGAACCAGGAGCAGCTTTTGAAGCCCCACTGGGTTCTTTTCCCTACCATGAGTTCCTGCAGAGCTCCATGGACCCTGTGCCCCCAAATATCATGGTAGTTGTACGGTCAACAGTTCTGCTCCTGCTCAGAGGGGAAACTATCTGTTCTAGGACATTTATTTTTAAGTAAATCTTTGAGTACCCAAATGGCTTCTTTGTGAACTCTTTCCATCACCCTCAACAAGCAATAAAAGTATAGTGAAAAATGATTTTTAAAGTATGCCAGTCTTGGTTGAACTATTCCAAATTGTTCAACTGTGGAGATTTTTGAACTTCTCTTAGAAGAATTTGGCATAGAAACAAAACTTAGATGTATATAAATCCAGAAGGCTGGGTGAGTTATGTTAGCTGAAGAACCGGCCTTTATATAAACTTAGCTTTCATTAAACAGTAGCTGACCAAAGTTACGTTCATCTGTAAAATGTTTAGATTGCCCTCTCTCTGTGGGAGTTTACACCTATTGATACTTTGTTATAGAAAAAATGGTTTTAATTCACTATTTGTATTTTACATTCTTCCTTTATGTTTAGAGTCTGGGTTGCTCCCAGAAATGATACAATTTTCTCAGTTTTCCCCAATACTGGAAAAGCTTTAGGCCTACTGAAGCATTCATTATTGTTTTTTACTGTGGTAGCACCTAGGGCGAGTAATGTAAGTAAGGGATGGGGAATAACAAGGAAAATCCCATTCACAGAATCTCTTACATTGTGCCATTGGACAGGTATGTTATTGCCCACCACACAGACCTCCCTCAAAAAAAAAATAATCAGAGATTCCCTGGGATCTTTATGAATCCTAAGGACCTGTGGAAAGCCCAGCCAATTCACCTATCATCCTGTCTTGGGGGGTACATAAGAATTCATTTCAGCTCAGGAAACGAAAGGTGAAATACTGAAAACAATGAGTTTTGCTGAATAGTATCTTTCCCTTAGGGTTCACTGGTAATATCAAGTCAATCTACTAATTATGGCATAGACTAAAAGAATGGCTGCACTCTGACCTCTGCATGAAGTGCTGCACTATAGTTAGAAAGATATTGCTGAGCTGTTTGGATACCAGTTTTACGTGTATCAGATCTTCTGCAGTGCAACAGGGAGCTTTGGCTACTTAATTGCATAAGAAGGGAAGTTTTTGTCACCAATCAACAATCTCCTTTCCTGAGAGAAAATGCTGTCCAAACAACCTTATTCTAAAGTCCAAAATTTTCAGACTACATTTCCAAAAATTAGGTGCTCAGATTTGTATTTAATATGGATTATTTATCAAGATTAAGGGTTTCAAGTTTAAGGATGAAATTTTAATAAGCTTGAAATTTTTTTCCCTGCTAACAGGGTATGGAAACTTCTAAGAACCTTTATTTGGAAACGAAAGGCAAATACAATCCACCTGCAAATGTACAATGAGGAGAATCCCAACACCCAAATGATCCCAGAGCAGTTTCTGAGGACTTAGCCCTCGTGACAGGAAGGCCACCATAACATTCAAGCCAGAAGGCGCTCTTTGGTCGGCTTGTGGCACCACTCAGAAAATACCAGCTCTTAGTTTTCACTTGTGTTTTGACTACAGGAAAATAATAAAGCAATTCTTATGTTTCAGTAACCTCAGAAAGACCACAACATGTTAGAATATTTTTTTAAAAGTGAATCCTATTTTAAATCTCCAGGTTTACCTTGTGAATGTTGTTTGTACATCTAACAGTATTGACATTGTGTGCTACCCTGTGGCACCCTTATAAGATCTTGAGACACCCAGGGTGCTATGGCACCCTGGTTGAGAATCACTGTTCTAGCCATTGTGCAGGGGAATGGTTAAGCAGGAACGTCCTACGAATGACTGATTGTTTTAAAGAAGAGGTCTCTCCAATAGTGTAATGTGGGGTGGGTGAGCAGGACGCATGCCCCAAACGCTGATTAAGGGAAGAAGTGCCAAAAGGACATGAGGGATGGAGGCTCCTCACCCCAGGGTGCCCCTGCTGTCTGCCTGCCTGCCTCCTAGTCTGCGTCTCTGACTCACATTGCTGGTGTGGGCAATGTGTGTCATAGAGCACAAAGTGGTCTGCCAATCATAGTTTTGTAAAGCAGCAGTGGAGTTTGCTGCTATTGGGGGAGAGAACTGATCCCCCTTTTTGCTGCCAAATTCAGCTGGGGTTGGTATTTTTGGGGTTTTTTGTTGTTGTTTTTTGCACTGTGGATATGGACTTGGTGGCCAAAAAATGGGGTGAAAGTTTCCTGTTGTTGCTAGTTTAGAGAACTATGACTCCCACACACCCTGCATGCTATGAGACTATCAGAGAGGTGAGGTAGGAGAGGTGGTGGAGAAGGGTGATAGACTGCTGCCCAGGGCACATTTTTTGCATGCTACACCTCTGGGTCCCTTTAATGAAAAAATCTAAGAACAAGCTTTTATGTTTTCTAATAACAAGCTTTGGTTTAAAGAAGTACATCAGATCCTTTTCAGGCTGAATTAGAGTTCCTTGGAATATTGCAACTTGAACTACAATAGAAGGCAATGGCATTGGTTAACAATTTTCTTTCTTTCTCTCTTTTTTATTGTTTCAGTAAGTCTAACCATTTATCTAGGTTTGACCTACAGTGAAAGAGCTCATTATATCAACATAGGCAAAATAAGTGGCTGTAAGTGGTACATTATCTGAGTGTATATAATGAATAGTTCTGCCAACATGTCATTTTTGTTGCAGGTGGGTGTGAATGCCAAGATTTTCAAAAGTAACTAGTGATTTTGAGTGTCTCACCTTTTGAGTGCCCACTTTGAAAAGCTGACAGAAGTAAGGTTATAAAAAAGCCGGGAGTTAAGTGATCCCCAAGGAAGTACAAGAAGTTTATTTTGTTGTGCTAGTCCTTTACTGATGGATAAGTGTCTGCAGCTGATGAGTTTCTAACAGCCTAGAGAAACTTTAAATAGAGCTTGTAAAAACCTGAGGCTGGTCTCTTGTAGTTTCAGGAGAATATCATAGAACATTTCATATGTAATATGAACAAAATATATACAATTCAAAATGCAATATTTGAGTTTGTATTTGTGAACCAGGAGCCTAGTCTGTAACAAAATTATGTCTTGCTTTGATTTCTTTGATTTCTTTGATGCAGGCATTGATGCATGCATGTTATAAGTCTAAGTTTTGCCTAAGAAAACTTTGTCTAAGATAGTTACAGCACGTAGCTCCACAAGCATTTTCCTCAAATTGTTATCTTCATGCTCAAAGCCAAAGCTTTATGTGAGCAAAATATCAGTTGGCATTTTGCCTGAATTATAAACAAAGGGCTGGAGAATTTCTCTCTCTGCATGGAATTCAGATTTTGATCTGAAGGGGAAAATGGTACTATCAGGAAATTTACATTTTAAATATTCTCTGTCTGTGCCCGCATTTCAACTGTCATCTCCTCCCAGTGCCTCTATGCCTCCTTACCTTTTGTCTCCTTCTCCCACGCTCCTCTCTCTTTTCTGTGCAGGGGTTTCTCCAACTTGGTACCCCGGACTCCTCCACAGCTGGGCAAAGATCCAACAATGATCCATTGTTATTCCCTTCTTCTTTTCCTACTGCAGTGAACACGCTATCAATATTCATGCTTCAAGAATAAAAAAGTTGTCTAAATATATAACCAAGATGGCTTGAGGAATCTTTTACTATGATTCAAAAGTAAGGAAAATTTCTGCCTTTGGTTGTAAGATGATAAATGCTTTAGATTGTGGTTCATCAGCTTAAAGATGATTTACGAATCTCAAATTCAGCCAGATAACTCTTTCAGCAAAGCGCGACCACATCCTAAATCTGTGTTCTAACAGGTCCAGTAGTATCTGTAAGCTAAATCACATTGCTTTGGCTCATCGGATTTCATTGATATGGCATTGAGTTACTCATATTTATAAGAGGAAATTTTCAAAATACAGAGCCAAGTTTCTACTTTCACAAAGACTATTTTAAAATAGGCTTTTCTCTGCTTAATCTTTCAAGCTGAAAATATAGGGATTTTCCTTCAGTTCTGCAAGACACATATTTCCAAAAGCTAACAAGCCATTTCTTCTCTCTCATATCACTTCTCAAATAAAACAGATTTTATCTATTGTTTTTTTTTAAAAAACTGTTCAGGAGTTCATCTGAAGAGAACATCTATCTGTACATGCCAGAACTTTCAGAACATCTTACTATGCCAAATGATTGGTAATTGCCATTAGTTCAAGACAAGTTTCTACAGTTAACATGAAAAAAACATTTAGAATCTGACTATTGTGTAGCTGGAATTAGAGGGTTGATTCCATTATAAAGGGAAATTGGAAAGGTGTTGTATGTTGGAAATGTGATATTCTTTATAGGGAAACCATGATTGATAGATAAATAGTAAAGGATTTTTCTTGCCAATGAATTTGAGTATGGTTCTTTTCTAATTCTTTCAGTCAAGGCCCACATCCAGCAAAGCACTTAGCAAATGGTGAACTTCAGGCATGTGCTTAGTCCCACTGAGTCTCAAGGACAGCATAACTTTAGGGGAAGTAGACTGTATTCTTCACTTGATGTTGCAAATGTTATAATATGGTCAGGATGGGATTCAGGTGACCAGGAGCAGCTTTTGAAGCCTCACTGGGTTCTCTTCCCTACCATGAGTTCCTGCAGAGCTCATGGGGTGATAGTGGCAGCCAGGTGGTCCTTACCTTCACAGAAGGTTAGGATTATCAGGATGGTACCCCTTCCATCCATCAGGAATGACAATAAGGATCCACTCCCCAGTGAGAGGTAGCAGAGGTGTCAGCAGGATTCTTCCCTCTTCCCTAGAAAGGCAAGAATGTCAAGAAGGAGTCCCCGTTTCTTGCCTCAGCAACCAGGATATATCTTTTTCTCTGTCTGGACTAGACACGACCCTTTTCTTCCTGCTGCATAATCATTTGCTGGCATGAAGATGGCAGGGGTCTTCAGTGCAGTCTAGTGGCCAGACACCTCAGCTTTAGTTTGAAACAAAGGTATATACTCCACCATTCAGTTTTGTTTTATGTTTTCTGCAGACCTGGGAAGATGTCATTGTACGATTCTCTGTCTCATTACATTTATAAGGTTTTTTTTTCCCTTTGTGATCACAAAGGCTAGAAGTGTACTTGATATTCCAGCAGAAACTGGAAGGTTGATGTAATCACTTCTGGTGCTGGGGTCATGGCCTGGGCTCTGTAATTTCTATGCCATAATCCTGTCCTGGCTATATTTATTGTAACAGAACAAAAGTCCAGTGCAAACAAGTGATATTATGCTTTCCTTATTTAATTTTCTGGATGGATTTCAAAATTGTAATTATCTCATGATCAGTGTTAAAACTTCTATTCAATAATTATGGTTACTCCAAATGACTGAGAGCACAACAGATTAAAAGGAAACTGTATTCTTCTCCACCTGATTGTTACGGGATTTGCCCGTCACTTTGGGGTGCATTCATTTATTAGTTGTACGTTTCTGGGGTCTTTGTAATTCTATCAATGTGCTGCTTGTGTCACTTGTATTTCTACATGTAGCTCTCTCTCTCTTCCTTCTGCAAGTCCTCATCCCCAGTGGAGCTACCTTGCAGGATTTAGTTTCAATGGGGCTGGATTCCTCCAACCACCAAATCAGTCAAACACATATATGCACACACACACACAGATTAATAGGGCATGCCTGAGCTGGGCAGAGTTATCAACATGTGCAGGCTGACCCCCATCATATGCCAGACTCAGTTCATCAGAGAAAACAATAAAATGCAGTCAGAGACATGGACACAAGCTAATAGAGTACGGTTGAGTGGACCAGGCTATTCAGCATTGACAGGCTGACACCCTCATGTACCTTGAACTCAGTTCATCCCCCACTTCCCAATCTCACAATGTCACAATGGTCCTAGTAGTAACTCCCTTGATGAGCAGACCCCACAGTGGTTTTGGGCATTACAGTGATCTTTGGCTTAGGTAAAAGAAGTGTTGCTGCAAAGCAAGTGGGGAGGTCAAGAGGAAGGAAGAGTAAATGAGGTTCAGAGAGAGAGTATAGCAACCAGTTTGACCATTTATTTGAAAGTTATTTATTGCCAGCTGTAAGAACTTATGATGATACCAGTAGTAATAGCCATACAAGGGAGACAAGTAAACAAAGCAGTTACAATATTACATGGGTTCAATTGGGTGTCTGGGGAAGTCAAGCTCAAGTCTGATCAGCAAAAGTCAAGGTTGAAAAGCTGTGCCTGGAGTAAGAAAGTAAAAGTCAGGTTCTAGGGGAGAAAGAGAGAGACAGAGACAGTGTTGGGGTTTCACCACTCAGGGAAACTTGAACCAGTCGAGGTTCCCAGGTGTTTGTTGGAGCTTGCACACAGGCAGAGCCCTCAGCAAGACCAGCAAAGGTAATCCAGGCAGGAAAGAAGAAGGTGAAGTCTCAGTGAAATTCATTTGAATCCAAGCACCAGAACAGAGACTTGAGCTTATGGGGGAGAGAGAGGAGTTATATGGAAATAAAAATAGTTCAAGGGAGAACAATGGATTTGTTTATGCTGGACAATGGGAACTGATTATTCCTGGTTCTGGGTTGTGTTGCTCAGAGGGAGCTCACAATGCGATCAGGCAGAGACAGTATTTTTGGGTACTTAATAAAGGATTTATTATTACAATTGGTCTGATAAATGCTGAGCAGGATGTGTACAGGTGTGGGTTAACTAACATCTGGAGCAGAGATCCCCCACCATGCAGTGCTCCCTGCTTCTCTGGCCCAGAGTTCCATGGGGTCCTTGCTTTGGACCTCTGTTCTCAACTCTTGATGCTAATGAAGGTGCCTCCCTTTTTCCTATCTCAGATGTAAATGAGACTGGGGGAAGTTGCTGTAATCTTGTTACCCTTATCCAGAAGGGCTTAGGTGTGTTTCTCACTGCATCTTCATTTCCTTTTGTAAACTCTTCTTCTGATCAGTTCTGGTTCAGGCAGAGGTGAGGTGGTGGGAGGGAAGTCCTTCATGAGTCAGACAGGCTGGGTACTGTATCTGGGTTCCCCAGGAACACAAAGCTGACAGGTAACACGATATGTTCATCATTGTCCTTATTATCCTCTAATGAGAGCCACTCAGGTCAAAGTCAGGGGGTAATGGCTTCTTACAGCATTTCCTCTTTCAATACGGAGTAATTATACGATCACAGAAAGTATGTTGCACATTCACTCAACATAAATCTTCTTTACCTATCAATTTTTTACGTTTTTCCTACCTTTTTTATATTAAGCGTAACAAGCAGAGAGAATTTGTTAAACCGCTAATTAACATTGCCTGTTCAGGCAGCTTTGATTACATGTTGGGTTAAATCCTAAAATTTGCCTGGTGAAATCTACAGGTGTGGTATTTTGTTTTTTCACTGGGCTTCTGTTGGCACTTCTTGAAACGTTTATCTGGAGATGCCAGCACTGCACCTTCTTCTTATACCCATGTGGAATCTCCTCTCCTCTCCTTGTGTCCTTCCATTCAACTGTTTGTTTAATGGCACAGCATTAAAAGGTAATTTGAATATGGATTTACTTCAAGTAAGTAATTGCTAATGTATAGCATTTTGTATTTAAAAGGAATGTGCTAGAGTGGCCACTCTACAAACTAATGTCCTTATCCACTAATTACATTCACTTCAGGTAGTGAGAAACACAAACTTCCTTATATAATCTGATCGGTTTTACTTCAACACTGAGCTAGGGGGAATTGGTTCTAATGTTTATTTCCATTAAGTTTATGGATTCCTCATTGAGACTGCTAACAAGGATGCCAATTAATGTGAGGTATTATGACAGTTTTGGTGCTGTAGATACCTGCTCATGAAGAATTGTGCTAAGACCACCAACTTGTTTCTGAGATGGCCAAACAGGCATTAGATAGTAATAATCTTCCAGACTAGCCTGGGTCACATACAGTCTTTCAGGAGTGAAAGCTTCAGGGCCCTATTACTAATTCCTTTATCTTCCCCTATGTATTCAGTCTTTTAAGTATGATGAGGCACTAATCAGAAGATGTAACTATTTTCACTGTGATATCCTGCGGTTTAATACCAACTCGGTTCTTCAGAGGTTGTTCCTGTCAGAACTGAATAGTAGAACAGTGCTTTAACGGTGGGGTATCAAGCTTTCACAGTAATACAAAATCTTCAGCCAGATGGCCAAAGGTTGAAACTCTGAACAAACCCTTTCAGCTTAGTGGTGAACCTTAACAAGAGTGCTCATTCTGATCCCCACCTAATACATTTTGAAAAACATTTATGGCCCGATTCAAAGAGGGGTCCTACCTGATCTAACTTCATAGATTTTTAATGGACTTGTTCCTGATTTACACTTGTGTAAGAATAGATTTAGGCTTGCATCATTGTGACTTGCTCAGTCAGCCTACCGTAATGGTGGAGTGATTTGGCAGCCATGAAGATCCAGGAATTATGTAAGAACCAAGGATTTCTGTGGGTGAGATTTTTTTATTGGACAAACTGGTTGGGATAGACTTAGACAAGCTTTTGAATGCAGTACATTCTTCTTCATTTAGCCTAAATCAGGGTTGCTCAACTCCCAGTCTGTGGGCCAGATCTGACCCATGCAATCTGGCTGGCAGGGTGCCCTGCTGCCAACATGAAGTAGTGCTTCACTGCTGTCAAACTTCCAGACCCATGGAGCTGAGTGTCCCAGATAACATAGCCCTATATGCTAGATTGAGGGGTTGGACCAGTATGGGGCCCAATCTGAGCATATGGGGCTGGATCTGGCCATCATGAGGCCTGATCTGGGCATAGGTTCTGGCCTGCAAACCAACTCCATGCCAAAAAATTGTGCACCACTGGCATAAACAATCTGCTATAATTCATACCAGTAAGGGGAGAGACTGGCATCAGGTTAATTAATCTCATTCTGCCCCGACGAGTAGAGATCCTCTTTCATACTTGGATCTTGTGGCCTGTTATAAACTAGTCAGGGGGGATCAGCAAGCATTGGGGGAGTCACTGTTCCCCCGAGCACTGCCAGGAGTGACCAGGAATAACGGTCACAAGCTGGCAAAGGGTAGGTTTAGGCTAGATATCAGGAGGCGCTACTTCACGGTCAGGGAGGCTAGGGTCTGGAACCAGCTTCCAAGAGAAGTGGTGCAGGCTCCTACCCTGGGGGTGTTTAAGAGGAGGTTAGATGTACATCTTGCTGGGGTCGTCTGACCCCAGTACTCTTTCCTGCCGTGGCAGGGGACCGGACTAGATGATCTGCTCAAGTCCCTTCCGACCCTAGAAACTATGAAACTATGAATATGAAAAAGGGATTTCCACCCATCAGGGGATTGGGTAGCCCCTTTTTCTATGTAGCTTTTAATTTTTATTTAATCATCCATTAAAGATGTTTGTTTTTCTCCTTGGCTTTGATAGCACAAGAAATACATCAGAAATAAAGCAGCCAAAAATATCTTTCAACCTTTGAGCAACCCAACTATGATCAACTGGCTTTCCTGTCATCTTCCACCATCCCTTGATTAGATTATTTTATCAATAACGCCATCAGTCTCAAAACCTAAAAATGCAATTTCTCATTCACTGCAGTATGAAGGCAACAGATTTTTCCCAGATGTCAGTCTGTGTGAGATCAAAGTCAAGACTGTCCTCTTGCTAAGACCTGACAAAATATTATCAATACGGTTGATGAAAAATGGCTGGAGTTGCTTTTGGAGCAGGTGGACAACATGGAGTCTTACCTGAGTAGAACAACATAGGGATGTGATAGGAACAAAGCTTCAGAAAAATACATTATCAGGGAAAAGATTTAGGCCAGCAAGTAGGTAGCAAATAAGGAATTCATTCCATTCATTACTGCCCAGAAAAAAAATTAGAAAGAATTGAGAGGAGAGACAAGCAGATGGATACTCTGGCAGGGCACTGTCTAATTTACTGTCACAAAGAAGTCTGTTTTCTCTCAGAATGCTAGCTTTTGGCAACCTTTTTCTTCCTTTTTTTCTGTTTCTGTTTGACATTTTCTGTGCTAAGGATGTCTCTGACCATATAGTCTTATACCATATTTAATCTGCCCATGCTTACGGCTTTGTATTTTTTAGTATTATAATGGAAGGGGAAGTATTCATTATTTGTAAAACTGGTTTTTATATATCACCAAACTTGTGTTTTCCCTAATTTTTTTGAGTGTGCTGATGCTTTATCTTTCTTTTGAATGATCACAACAAAGAAATATTAAATTCTATTAAAAAGTATCTTCTTAGCTCAGCCTCAGCCACATTTAATGCAGGTATGGCTGTGTCTCCCTCTAATAGCTAAAGAGCATGAGATGTGTTAATGCGCATTAGCCTAATTTACTGCATATTATGGGCATACAACTACATGGACATGCCCTTACTCTGCTATTAAAAATGGCTAATCATGCCTAAATTTGAAGCCTGCAAATGCAGGTTTCAAATTTAGGCACAATTACTTAATGTGCAGTAACACAAGTGTAGATGTGACCTGACACTAACTTTACTGCTCAGTCTGCCCAGCTACTAAGGAGCCAGCCTGAGCCCAGCCCTAGGGCTCCTGACTGGACACGTCTTCTGCTCCAGGGCTGGGTTGCTCTCTGCCAGCCCCTAGCAGCAGGGTATAAAAAGCTGCAGTCATTTTGTGCCTTGGGACACATAGCACAGAAGCTTGCTGGAGCCTGTGCACTCCCTGGGACCAGTGCAGGCTTCATGTGTCCCCTTGGACAGGCCACAGGCTGCCTCTGCCTGCCCTGAACCCCTCCAGAGCTGCTGCTTGGCCACAAGTGAGTGTTGCAAAGGGCTGCAGCTTGATAGATCCCTTGCCTAGCCCTGAGATCCTCCCAGGGCTGCCTGGCTATCTCTGCCAGCAGGGCCAGCACCTGCTTCCTGCTGCTGCTCACCTCCAGAGTGTCTCCTGTGTTTTCAGGTCCTGTGGTAAAATGTTTCTGTCCCTGGCCATGCCCCTGTGCTGGGTGCTGCTACCAGCTGTCCGGGGCCGGCATCCCAAGGACAGCCACACAAGGGCTCAGAGAGCCAGCACAAGACATCATGTCATCATCTTCCTCCCCATTGAGCCCTGGCCCTACCCACATGCACACACCCGTACCATCCACCCGGGCCCCCCATCTGGACCCGGGAGAAGGTTAGCGACCTCATGGGACTCTGGGGTGGTCTGATGTCCAGAGGCAGTTTGCAGGGTAGGCATTCAAACGCCTTCATATATGAGGCCCTGTCAGGTGGGATGCAGGGGCAAGGGCACATCCGGTCATAACAGCAATGCAGCATTAAGGTTGAAGGCTTTGTGGGCACAGTGGATGGCTGTGACCAACTACAATAATTGGTCCAGTTGTGCCTGCAAGGCCATTGCCTTTACACAGGAGCTGTCTTTGTATTTTTGCACCACGGGACCCAAGCTGTGACAGACATCAGCAGGGGCACCCTGCCTCTGCTCCTACCCTGCCCTGACCCCCCGATATGTCACCAGAGGAGGGGCCCTCAGGCTTTCTGTGCCCCGCACCATCCTCCTCCCCGGCTGCTGCACCCACTGGCAGCTCAGGAAGCCCTGCCCAACAGCTGCCTCACCCTCAGCACCTAAATCATGTAGGTGTTTCTCTAAATCCCTCTAGGTGCCTATAAGCATCTCTAGGGATACAAATACCTTGATCAGGACCTTTAGTTCAGGTAATACAGACTTATATTATCAGATCCATGGGTACTTTGCAGAAATAGGTCTGGGGATGTTGCTACTAAAGGGGCCAAGTTTTCAAAAAAGTGCAGTAGCTGACAGTTTCTGTTCAGATGCCCGTATGTTCTTTCCACAGAGCTCCACTTCCATTTAGTTACATGCTAAAAGTAGCCAGATGTTCAAACATGCTTTGTGCCCAAAATCTATCACTGAGGACTATTTTCAAAAGCACTTTTGGAAGATCTGCCTTAAGGCATTTGAAATTGCACATGGGAAAAACAAAGACACCTCACTGGAAACATGGCTTGCCCACTTGGTGAAGAAACTGACTCTAAAAGGTCTTGTTCTGGATGTGATAGATCCTAGCGTAAAGTTGGTAACTCTAGGATTACGTGAGCTCATAATCAACAGGAAGAGACTGATGTATCTTATAACACCAATTTTCTGTTAGAGGACACAAGCAGGATTCTGTGAGGAGGAGAGGCAGAGGAACAAAAAGCTCAGGGTGTAAAATTAATGTGAAAGACTGCATTTAAAGTAAGGAAGTATTTGTTTAATGGCTGTATTGCACTAGACATCTGTGGTATATTGGTTGTGTATGACACAATAGTGCAGACTCCCAGAGGGAGGATTTTACTAGTGATTTTTTTGAATAAAGAAAGGTCATATAATTCTGGAATGGACTCCAGGACACCAGACACCAAAGTACATGCGGTAACTATGAATAATAGAGCAGCAGGCTCCATGTTTGGTAATAAAAGCTGAGGTCTGGGATCTGAATATAAATATAATGTTATGTTTCATTTAGATTAGCAGTAAAATTATATGTAAGCAGTATTTTTTCTGAGGTTTCTTTTTTCTGAGGTTTCTGAATATTTCGGTTGGTGGAGTGTCTGTGTTACTGAGTCCATAGGTCTGCAGGAGACATAAGGGTTATGAAATCCAATATCCCTGCACAGCAACACATTTTACTGTAGCATCCTTGAGAGAGATCCATGCAAAAGATGCTATGAGGCTATAGGTGAAGCATAGAGAAACTTGAATGGATTATTAATTGTTGTGCTGAATCTGGTTTAAGATCCCACATCATCTGTAGTATTTTCGTTATTAATAAAACATGTAGCTTTATTTCTTGATTTAGATGCTAATACTCTTCTGTTTCTTTTGTGGCATGTTAGGTAAAGGTCTGTGTGGTATAAACCAAGTAACAAATTCTTCCTTGGTGGAGCTCCATGCACTGGAATGGCACAAGAGATGAAAGCCTTTGGGTTTTTTTGTTTTCTTTTCTTAAATTGGGCTTCTGGAAAATTTAAGCTGCTTCCAGTGAGAGAGCCAACAACACTGTTAGAACCATATGGTTATATTCAGACTGAGATCACAGTGACATGATCTCATCCTGGGTATAATTTTTTGATGTTTGCATGTCAGCAAGAAAGCAGAGAAGGGGTGTGGATTCAGCATCATAAACATATTTTTCCTCTTATAGAGAATTGTTTTTGTTCTATAGAAACCGTTCAGATCCTTCCTGTCTCCATCACGGACATGCTCTGCTGAAAAAACAAATTGTGGATAAATAACCGTGTGTTCAGAAACTGTCAGCCAGTCCTGGTATCAAGTCAACACAACTTGCTGCTGATACTTTGCTCAAGACTCAACAGCCACCATATCTAACCCTGAAAGTACATTTATTATACTGTCTATGACTAGTTGGAGAAAGAAGGGAATTTATGAGCCCAGGACAAAGACAGCTCATTAAAGTGCATTGTTTTTTTTATTGCATTTGCTTTCCATTCTGGACAGGGACTTTTCATTTTATGCATCAGTCACAACTTGCTACGAGGTTTCCAGACAGTCACAAAAGCTTATCCTGCACTCACATTAGTACATGCATTCAGTGTCTGGGCTTATCAAGAGTGAAAAGCCACTGTCTGCTGTCTACTGCAAGACTAATAGCTTTGTCTCAAGTACTGAAGTCTTTGACTTCTGTCATGGACTGCCACATGACTCTTAGCCACCCTTGTTTTCTGTATACATATGATTGGCACTTACTTGAATTTCTTAGTCCTCTGGGTTAAGTTGGCAAAACAGATCGAAACTGTTTTTTAGACTCTGTGCAAATGTCTAAGCTTGCTTTAGCAATAGCTTCTATCACATCTAAAGGTCCTCCCTACTTTTCTTAATGCTTAAGAAAAGTAAATGCTTAATTTACTGAAGCTGATGCAGAAGTTCAGCTAAATATGCAAGTAAAAAATCTGCACATCCTTTCAGTTTCTAAAGACTTTTGCTAGCATTCTCCAAGCTCCTTCTGTCATACTTTTCAGCCACTCCTCTCTACTGGACATCACAATAGCCCTTGTTTTTCCCCCTATTATTGATACCATGAGTTTATGTTAAGACTCCTCATACAAACCAATTGTCAGCAAATATTGAATTCAGAAGTATCTGTTATCCCTACTGTTTGGGAATAGCAATGTCACCCTGCTTGGAGAGCCCCTTACCATCTTCTAGGTTCTAGTTCTGAAGATATAAAAAGCCAGAAATAGTAAGAACTGGGTAGAACTTTAATTTGACTCTCCAGATCTACCCATCATAGGAAAAGCCTAGCATGTTCTCGTGAGGCCTTAGTTGCCAGCAGGTTGAAAGTTTTAAGTACTGAGGGTTGGTGACTTTATAGTAAATCAGTGCTCTAAATTTTAATGCAGCAGTGTATCTTTCTATTTATGATATCAACATATATTGGTATTTTTCTGTTTTTATGTAGGTTGGATTTATTACTTGTGGAAGGTGTAGGCATAACTTCAGTGTCATCAGCTGGGATGCACCAGTGCCACTGAAGAAGATTTGGTGCTTGAGGGCTGATTTTCAGCTTATGCCATTTAGTATAACTCCACTGATTTCCAGATGAGGATCTAGCCCTCTGGAGTTTAGGGTCATCTGTAGTTTAATATCTGCAGTACTGATAGAGTATGGCCAGTAGCTGTTGCACATGAACCATGTTCTTGCTGCTGCTTCCTTTCGGTTGTTAACTTTTATTTACATTAGTTCTTCAGCAGGGGCAATTAAAGGGAGTCCATTGGTATAGCCAGCATCTGTTACCTTGGTGTCTTTTGTGCACTGAACACTGCAACTTCAAGGCATTTTTCTTTTTCACCATAAAAACCTAGTAGTGTGTAATCTCTCTGAGGCCTGTTTGTGCTGTCAGCAGCTAATTAACTTTATCTCTTGCTGTGAGACAGGCAACAAACTTCGTGTATGTTATTAGGTGGAAACCCAGTCCAAATCCCTTCCTCATCAACTACAACTAAAATACTTTAGAAGGCAACAGAGAGCTATAAAAAGTTTTCCAGATTTTCCCCTTCCAAAAGAGAAGAGTATTTATTCTGAATATCAGAGAGGTTTTTCTAGAAAGGGTTTAAACAACAGTGGATATTAAAGAAAAAAAGAAAAAAAAGGGCCAATAATATAAATGAAACAGAGTTCCTAACCCTCAGTCATTGAGGCCTGGCTCATTTGGATGGGTGCAGAAAATGATCGGCATCTGTTGTTGGTGGGATTTTCAGAAGCGGTCAGCATCGACCTGATTCCACTGAAGTCGGTGGCAGTAATGTGACTTCAGTGGAGGCAGAGTTAGCCCAGTTTTGCACCCTTTAGAAAATTCCATGTTGGTATTTGTCAGTGTTTGTAGGTGCCCTGCGACTGAGAGCAGAAACAGCTCGGGGGTGACCCCTGGTGGCAGAAAGAGGGAAGCTCAGCTGCCAGTCACTAGGACTGCAGGTGCTGGTTGCTAGGGCAACCAGGATAAACATAGAGACAGGAAGGGGCGGAGCTTGGCCCTTCTTAAGCCCAGGCAGGAGGCCAGGAGGGCAGTTTCACCCCGGTGGCCGAGGGAGGAGGAACTTGGCCAGCACAAAGAGGTGACCCTGGATGGCAGAAATATTCCCTAGGTCCTGCTGAGGGGATTGGTGTGCTCGCTGTCTCTGGTAGGGAGGTACTATTGTTTTCTTCTGACCAAGACAGTCTAGCTTTTATGTTGTAGCCCAGGGGCTTTGTGTTTTATGTTCACTATTTTACTGGAGGACCGGGTGAGGCTATTAGGGGTTGGAGGAGACCTCATAGGAACTCCCCAGTAGCATGGGGGTTCCTGGCGCCGGAGAAGGCACAGTATTTTGTGGGGTGCATTGGCCTAGCCCTGAGAGTGAGGAGGGGCAGCGAGGAGACCCGAGAGAGAGTGAGGAGGGGCAGCGAGGAGACCCGAGAGAGAGTGAGGAGGGGCAGCGAGGAGTCCAGAGCAAAAGGAGGGCCAAGACATAACAGGGCCCAAGTCAGATCACACCAGCACCATCTGTGAGGCATGGGCTACGGTGTAGGGGAGGAAAAGGAGTCACAGGCAGCGCCCCCTGTCATTGGGGCTCATAGAAATGGGCAGCCTCCCACTGATTACAATCATCTATTAATCAAAATAAGATCAAGGCGTGGCAGGTGAGTAAGCAGGTGGTTGGCCCTTTGCAGGAGGGCGAAGCCACACTTCTAGAGAGGCTCTGAGAGTAGGATTCCTGTCACAGTATTGATGAGCTTTTTTGCTGTCTCCTATTTCACACAAGAGCTGTTGGATAATCAATGGGCCAGACTGCTTTCCTATTAACAGTAGTAAAATTACATGAAAAGTCTTAGTAACTTCAGTAGGACTGTTTAGTATGTCTATGCTGCAATTGCTGCTGTGACTTTAGCTTTTGTAAAAGTACTTGAGCTAGCTCTAAACCAGTTTAGCTACTGGTAGCTGTGTAACCATGACATTGCAGAACTTGGTGTGGGTTGACTGCCCACATACTTATTCAGTTTCTCAGTTCTCAACTTTCTCCCCAAAACTTTCCAGGAAGTTTGGTATAAATTACAGTAAAACTAACATTTGCTGTCCTGGTCTGAATCATGAGGATTAAGTGTTATATACCTTTATTTGTGAGCACAACAAAGGGAAACATTTTAGTACTAAATATTTAGCATCTCTCTCACTAGAAATGTTAATGCTGACCCTTGGAGAAAGTGAAGTATGTCTGGTGCATGGGTAAACTGATTGTTTCCATCTGGACCACAGGTAGCTGGGTGCAGCGGCTAATCCAGAGGGATTGTGGTTGCATGGTCACACCCCATTTGTCTGTGCTGCATGAGAACTCTCAGCATGAGGTCTGGCTGGAGCCCCTGCTTTTAAGCACCTCTGGAGTCTAGGGAATGAGTGCTGCCACTGCTTGTCCCCTCCTTTCTCCTGCTGATGAATTCAACAGGGAGGGGAAGAGTGAATAGCAGTGGTATCCGCCCCCTGGGTTCTGGAACTCCATGGACACAGGGGCTCCACCAGATGCCACTACAATCAGCTGGTGTACTCAGAGCTCACGACTCAGGCAGAGCTGCAGCAGGAGCCCACGCTGACCATGCAGGGAACTCAGAGCTCACTACGTGTGTGGCACAGCCAAAGTGGAGGCACTGCATCACTCTTGCCTCATTCTGGATCTTCTACTGGTTGGGCACAGGCTAGGCCAGCACATGGGTCTGGGAAAACTCTGCAACTGTTTCTGCATTTGTTCAGCATTGAGCACTGTCCTAGTACAGGGACAGATCCAGAGGAGATGCAATGATGGAAATGAACCCCCTCCACACACCCCTTTCTGACCACTTGACAAGAACCAAAGTCATGGACTTTAAGTCTGCCAAGCAGTTAAACACTTCCCCCCATCTTGTCCTGTCCTTCCATGCTCAGAGGCATGTCCCCTCCCCTCCCCTCCCCTCTTCCCCCACCCACCTCTGGCCCCACTGACTCAAGGGCAGGGAAAGACTCCAGATCCAGTTCTGCCTGCTCCAGCCAGGCTGTGCGGGGGCCAGCCTCAGCCCAGGACAGCGATGGCAGTGGGCAGGTTCCTTCTCCCTGCCTGCCTCCCCACCTGCTGTTTCCCACAAGGCTGGAAGCATGTGTGTGCAGGGGGATCCTTCTTGCTACCACTGCTGTCTCAGGCTGAGTCTGGCCCCCAGGCAGAAGCAGCTCTGGTGCTCCCCTCACCACCTGGGACAGTGGCAGGGGTGGGGGAATGTGCCTGTGAGCAGGGAGGGGAAATAGGGGGATTCCCTTCTCCCCCACCTCATTAAATAGTCAGTGGGAGTTTTACTATCGATTTTCAATGGAAGCAAGGTTATGCCAGTGTTGAACATGTAGGGTCAGAGGTACATATCCCAAGGTGATTTGCTGAAGTCAGTATAGTTGCTGTGGTCATAGATCAATGCAGGTCATCTGCACCATAAACTAAAGAGCCAACTTCATATTAGGCAGTTGGACCTTGAAATGCAAAAACACAGCCTGGAGTATCTTGGCTGAGTTCTGATTCACACAATACTCTGCAATGGTTCAAATTCAGCACAGCCTCTCCTGTTTTTCCATCAGACCTTAGAATCC
The DNA here is from genome assembly GCF_001723895.1 of Crocodylus porosus. Classification (NCBI taxonomy): domain Eukaryota; kingdom Metazoa; phylum Chordata; order Crocodylia; family Crocodylidae; genus Crocodylus; species Crocodylus porosus. Next base: position 5,421,037 of record NW_017728929.1, on the reverse strand, counting down.
ATTAAATTAAGTTTCTTTGGGTGCCAATGAGTCTTGTAAAATAGCTTGCATTTGGATTCTTTGCACTGCATGCCATGAAGTTTTGTTCTCACCTTCCCTGTTTTTCTGCAGTCATCCTTAGTTAACTGAAAGCCACAATCCCTTTGGCAATTCACCACCTGCTTCACTGGCAGCTTCATGCACCATATATTAAAGAAAGAAAGATATACATTCTAGAAAAAGTCTCTTCTCAAGTGCCACACCTACAAACAAGCCCTGTTTCAATTAAAATTTTAAAAACTATATTAATTTCTTTTTTCTCTATTTAACAGGGAACACAACATACAATCAATGTAATCTGGAACTGCTGATAAGCTAAAGAGAGAGAAAAGATTCTCGCTTAAAAAAAGAGCTAATTTGATGTAGGCAATCACTGCCATATTTAAATCTAAGTTAGCTGCTTCTTTTTCAGGTAAAGTGAGTTGTACTGACACAAAATAAGAGAAAGCTAGCAGACATAAGTCCCTTAATTTTGACCCTGACTTTTTAGGCTAGTCTTATTTTACCAACTCAGCAGATTTTTAACCAAAAACACAAAAAAAGGAATGAAGCTTTAGATAGCTGCAGCATATCTTGCTCAGGGGACAGTAAGTACCACTGGAATACCAAAGAGTATGTGCTTGCAGATCTAAAGGGCCAGCACTACAGCTGAAGCTACTAAAGGAAAAAAAAATTGACATTTTTCAAATTAGCCTGGATTTTGCGTAGTGTGTGTAGGCAGCAGCAGTGAGCCCTCACAGTCGTGGATGATCACTCCCACAGGTTAAGTAAAGGGTTGTAGTTGAGTTCACTGATAACTAAGAAGGCTGATCCTAGAGCCTGAGACTCTCTGGCAGATGCCACAGGTAGTTAAAGGGAGGGTCGAATCACTGATTTCTTGGTCTTGTTTCCTTTACTTTAATTTCTGTTGTTTTTCTGTCTTCAGGGCAAGACAATTTTCCTCAAAGTAAGATGTACCTTCTCTCACAAGCCATCACCATGTCACCCTGTCTGGGACTGGGTTTTCCCAAACCCACACATGTTAATGTTAATGTTCACCTTGGGTGTGTTCTTGAAGCATTTCTTCTGGCCCTCGCATGTCCTTTGTCTTTGTCCTGGGTGTACAGCAGTTGTTCTGGTAAACATTTATCAGGCATGCACACACAATGCCCTATCCACCACATCTGATGTTGAATAATCAAAGCTTCCATCCTGGTGGTGTTAGCATCAGCAAAGACACTGGCATGTGTGCGAGAATTGTCACACTTTATGCCAGGGATCATCCAGAGGTAACAGTGATGAAGTCATACGAAACGTTTCAGCTGGTCCCTGTAGATCATCCAAGCTTCACAGCTGTAGAGAAGAGTTGCAGCCTTATATAATTGGAGCTTTGTTCAAGTCCTGATGTTGTGGTTATTGAACACATAATCATATGGTGATGATAATTACATTGTTGATTAAAGTAAGTTAATGACCAAAATACTGCCAGTCCACCTCTATTGTCCCTAGCTACTTCTTGAAGCTACTTTATTAGCAATGTAGAAATTAATGGGCCAAAATCTGTCTAGGTACATACCTTTCTTATGACCTCATTGAAATATGTTTTTTCAAGGACAGAAGAAGGTCAGTGTGGCCCTGTGGATAACCTTTTCACTAGGTACCTTAGCCTCTTAGGCATAGGTTACTAGGCTGCCTATATACGTGCTGGCAAATTGGATCCTCTACTAGCTCTCTCGTCAATGTTGGGCTTCTTTAAGACATGGCTGCTGAGGTATGCAAAGCTTTAAGCTGTTGAAAAGTTCCCCGCTTCTGACAAGACCTAGGATGGTTTTGCCAGTCACTGAAAGCTTTTCTCTTCTGATTGAGAAGGGCTTTGATCTCAGCTTTGTTTACATCAAACCAGTATTGATGGCATCCGATGATAAAGCCAACTGATTCCATGCAAGCCTTGTGGATGGTCTCTTTTAGAGCTTGCCAATCTTCCTCAACACAAGTGTTATAATTTTCAAGCTTAAGACTGGCAAGTTTCTTACTGAGATATGTTTGGAGGGCCTTGCAGTATGTAAGGGTCTGAAGGCATTTGATGTTGTACTGTCTTCACACTGATCTGGGTTGGTTTAGTAGTATGTTTAGTAGTATTTATAGCACAATTTACCCTGCACCATGATTCATTTCAAATGGAGCTTCCTAGGACTAGAGAAGAGCCAAAGATTCTATAAAACCATCAAGATCTTATTAAAGATTTACATGATGAAGATTTCAGGACCTATTTTATCCTTTTCATGCTATCATCAGACTCAGCACTGGGATAGGTAAGTATCCCATTTCACAAGGAAACCAGATTGGTAGGCTCTTTGTACTCTCTAGCTCCATCAGTAGACAACCTTACCTATATAAGGTGACCACTGAGAGAGACTGGTGGACAGCATTGAAGAAAAGGGGACTCTGGGCATTTACTAGGTTCTGTTTGTAGCATTGAAAGCTACCTTTAAGACTACTTTATTGATCTAGTGTTGCACTGGGCTATATAGAGAATGTTTTCAGCCACATCATGTAGAACTAACTCAGTTTCTCCTTAATTCTTTCGTGGGTAAGCTTGCTTTTGAAATCAGTTCAAGTGTCATCCTTTTCAATAAGTGGCAAAATGTTTTCTTTCCTTTTCCCATATTTGTAGTACTAATGCTAAGCTATATTGTAAAAAGAAATGAGTTAATGATTTTTTGAAATTTTTCAGCAAACCACTGAAAAGGAATGGAGGTTTCAAGGACTTGTAATCTGATTTACAAACTTTAACTTGTGTTTTTATTAGAATTACAGTGGTGGAACCAAAATCAAGTGTTCATTGTGCTAGGCACTATAAAGTGAGGTTCAGGCATCTTACCCAAAGAGCATACTATCTAAACAGAGAGAGGTTTGAAGAAAACAGTCTATAATAAGCCTCATTTTGTAAATGGAGAACTGAGTCTTAGAGAGCTTCTCACTTAGGAAGTCTGTGACAAAGGCAGGGGTGAAATCCAGGGTGAATTTCAGTCCAGTGCCTTAACTCAAAGTCCTTCCCTTTTAGAACAGCAGTTTGTGTGTAGCACATTTCACCACAATCTGCTTAGGGTTGTTGGTTGTAGCTGTGTTGGTTTAAGCACATAAGCAGGCAAGGTTCTTTGGGTAGATGTGATATCTTTTATTAGACCAACTAAATAGTTGGGAAAAAGTTCTTTGCAAGCTTTCAAGCAGAAACACCCTTCCTCAGGCATAGGGAAATTCTACTGTTGTTCTGAGTTCTCCAAGGTAGAAAAGAAGCTAAAAATGTGACAGGAAGTCTGAAAATGTAAATAGGTGGAAGTTTGGAAGACAATGAGTAGAGATGGGGTGACGGGAAGAAGGAGAGGGGGAAACGTGTGAAGGAATGCAAGTGTTAAGCTTCAGGCAGGTACCTGGTGAATCAAATGTCAGGCAGGTTGTAATGTGTCATAAATCCAATGTCTATATTAAGTCCATGATTTTTTGTATCCAGTAGATTTATGAAGTGAAGTTTGTAGGTTCATCTACTGAGGGTGTTTTGTAAGTTCCCTTTTGAGGATAAGAACTGAGAGATCCGAGAGGGAGTGATTGTCTTGTGAGAAAAGTGTCCCCACAGGTAGTTGGGTATTTTTGTCTTCGATGGATTTTCAGTGTGCGTTCATTTTGGTATGCAGTTGTTGTTTGGTTTCTCCTACATATAGTCTATCAGGGCATTTAGTGCACTGGATGAGATATATTACATTTCTGGAGGTGCAGGTGTAAGATCCGGGAATGGTGATGACTCTGTTTTGGGGTGTAGTTATTGTAGGGGTAGTGATGTGTTGGCAGATCTTAATTTCTTGTCCTGGCATAGTCTGGATCCATTTGGTGTGTGTTGGGTCATAGGGAGTTTGCTTCTGGTGATGAAGTTAGTGAGGTTTGGTGCTTGTTTAAAGATTAGGATGGGTGCTTCTGGAAAAATCTCTTTAAGAATAATGTCTTCTTCTAATATGGTCTCTGCTCAGTTCCTAGTGACTTTTGTCCAGAGCGATATCAAGTAGAGAGGTCTTGGTACACCATCAGCATTAGGAGGTTTGCATTATTGCTCTCTGGGTAGTAGTTATTCACCAACAATTATAAAAAAAACAAGAGGACATGATTCTCTGGAACTGACTATCCAATGCATTTCAAAAAGCTAATTTCCCTTAATAACTAAATTTTTAAAAAATAAATGAACCACTAAAGCAGTTGTTTCCATTGTGGGGGACTGAACATTTCTCATTACACTGATTTTTCTTGTTCTTCTACAGAATTTTCAGAGACTGTCTGCACTGAATTAATTACCATTATTATTTGCATTGCAGATATAACTAGGATCCTCAAATGAGATCAGACTCCCTGTGCTCTTGGCACTGTACATTTACACAGTAAGACTGAGTCTCTGCCTCTGAGATACAGTCTAAATAGACAAGGCAGACAAAGAAGAGGAGCCATGGAGAATTGTTGCTGTCCCTATTTTTGCTATGAACTTTGGTCCAGAGAGATGAAAGTATTTGCCAAAGGTCACACAGGGAAACAGGTTGAAATTAGTGCTTTCCCACATTAAATAAGCTTATGTGAAACTACCCCTTAACACCTACGTAGTTCCAGTTTAATTGTTGGCTCATCACATTATAACCTAAGACTCCTACATAGTGATGGAAATGTACATATTTTTACCAATGTAGATTAAGATAGGTCTTGTGAAACTTTGACTAAACTAGGACTTGAACCCATGTCTACCTGAGCCCTAGTTCACTTCAGATGTTTAAAGCCAGTTATATATCTCATGTAGCAGAACACCGGAGTAGCTCTTTTCTCTTGCCTCCCATTCTTACTGGTGAATAGTCTTATGGTATTAGACAGCTTTGTTATTTGCCAGGAAAAACTGCAGAAGTTGCTTTCTGGGTCTTAGGCCTTTACTAAAGATTTACATGATGAAGATTTCAGGACCTATTTTATCCTTTTATCCTTTCCTATCATCAGACTCAGCACTGGCAGAGATTCCCTGCTCAGACATACAGGTTTTTTACTGTAATTACGATTCTTTGCTGCTTTGAAGAATTTAAGTATGTCATCTCCTTTTCAAACCTGTTCTCTGCTTCCTCTTTTTGTCATCATTCCAGTGGATTAAATTATCAAAATGTAATTTTAATTGAAAAAATCAAGTAAAATCATTTTTATAGATTAGAAAAAAAATGTTGAGATTTGTTTTACTTTTAACTGCAATTCAGCTTGGGAAAACATTTGTGAAATCTTGTTTCTTGTGAGGCTCTGTTTCTATTCCTTGGCATTATGCTTTTTGGCATTCTATTTTCAGTGCCTGCATCCGTCTCTTAGACCAGCGTGTGGAGGTGACCATTCTCTCATCCCTTCTATCAGTTCTTTTGAACACCATCTCATCAAGCAGTCCCTCATCACTGGCCCCACAACCTCTTTCTTCTTAATAGCACTCCTACATCTTGTTTTGTTTATTTCTCCTATCCCATTTAGTTGATCTTGGGGCAGTACACAATAGTAAATCTCACTTTTTCCACAGCATGACAGCTAAAAGCTCCTGTTAACTTCTTCCCACTTCTATTAACTCTCCTTTGCTCCTCTCTCCAACATTTTCTTTTCTCCTCTGACAAAAAGAAATGTTTAAAATATCTTTCTCTTACAAAATATAAATAAAGGCTAAGGAATCTTGCTAAATTTCTACCACCTGAAGTTTGAGGAAGGATCTCTCCAAGATTTTCTCCTTCAATCCCTGCATGAGCTGCTTTCCCAGGATGAGTCTTAGCTGGGTGACATACAGCCATGAAAACATGGCCCAGGGAGTGGAATGTATCTTTTTTTTTACTTTCAGCTCTTACTTTTGCCCTCCCCACTGAGACATGCACATCTTATTTTTGCCAGGCAAAGAGCTGTTTGCACTTAAGATGAAAACAAGTGAAATTGCAGTGGCCGAGAGCCAACTCTTGCTGTTTTTGCTTTTCATACAATAACAGTGCACACAGTTGTGTTCTGAGGTCCAAAGAAATTGACAGGAACAATAACCCAGTGTTATCCAGAAGAACTGCATGTTAATATGTGGCCAAGAAAGGGTAGAAAACTACTACAAAATTCAACAGAAAAACAAACAGGCAACTTTTTAATATAAGGTGATTATAATTACATGGTTGATTAAAGTAAGTTAATGACTAAATACTGTTGGCCCACCTCTACTTTCCCTAGCTACTTCTTAAAGCTACTTTATTAGCCATGTAGGAATTAGTGGGCCAAAATCTGTCCAGGCACATACCTTCCATATGACCTCATTGAAATAAATGTGTTTTTTTAAGGACAGAAGAAGGTCAATGTGGCCCTGTGGATAACCTTTTTCACTAGGTACCTCAGCCCTGTTGAAGTCTCTTAGGCATAGGCTCCTAAGCTGCCTAGACATGTGCTTGTGCATGGGTGGGGGGGAGGGGTCACATTTTAATTCAAGTAGTTCCCAGAGAGCTGCTGTAATTAAAATGCCACAGCATCATGTGTATTAAGCTCCTGCATGTTTAAAAATAGCCACGGGATGCTTTAACTAAAGCTCATTTGACTAAATTTAGTTAAGCACTGCGGAGGGTCATTTTTAAACCTGTGGAGGTTTATACACATGACACTGTGGCAATGCTAGAGTGTTCTAATTAGAACATGGAGCAGACTTGATTAATCCATTAACCAAGTCTGCAGAACTCAGAGGCTTCTCTGCAGAACACTCTTAATGTGCATCTCATGTAGCAGAACACAGTAGTAGTGCTTTTTCTCTTGCCTCCCATTCTTACTGGTGAGCAGTCTTATGGTTTCATAGTTTCATAGTTGGTAGGAAACTGTGGTATTAAATAGCTTTGTTATTTGTCAGGAAAAACTGCAGAAGTTGCTTTCTGGATCATAGGCTTTTACTAAAGATTTACATGCTGAAGAATTCAGGACCAATTTTATTTTTTTCCATGTTATCAGACTCAGCATTGGCAGTTTCCCGGCTCAGATGTACAGGTTTAATTAATCAAGTCTGCTCCAACGTGTTCTAACTAGAACACATTGGAGTACATGTATAGGCACCCCTAAATTCTACAGGTCTTTTTGAAATCTTATTCTGAATCCAGCATGGAGTAATTCTGTGCAGGGGCTAAATATACTGTTGCATCTAAAGCACTTGGTGATAGATTATAAAGTGCTTGCCAGTAAGTCAGTGTTCATCTGTGCCTATCACCCAGTGATGTCAGCATCACCACAGTTATTTCTTATTATATGATACAGGGAATAGTTTGTTGTGTCAGGTACTGTTGTGAAGTCATCAGAAATGCTGGCAATTAAAGGGCCACCACTATAATAATTAGCTTGATTGAATCCCTGAGTTTCCTATATGGCAGACATTTTCCTTTTTTGTGGATCACTCCCTCACCAAGTTTGGAAAAGAGGGCAGAAACTGTCTTGGCAACCTGGTCTTCAGCCCCCCCACTTCAGGATTTTTCATCCGACAAAGGATTTTTTTAGTAGTTGGGCAGGAAATCCAGGGCTGGAATGGATGTATATCAACCTCAGGCTGCCTCCGTGGCCTGTACCCACACATGCAATAGAGTAGATTGGCCAGGAGCTTTTTCCTTTGGCCCTTCTTATGTTTTCCCCCTTCTTGAAGGGTTCAAGCCACACTTTATCATTTCTGAGGTCTTCTGTTTCTGCCCCACTTCACTCACTGCTTTATGATGCTGTTGTTAATAATTTTATTTATTTTTTTAGTTAAAAATCTAAATAAAGAGAAACCAGGAGTGGAATTTGTGTCAGAAAAAGTAGTAAGAGTGACTAAAGAATTGGACCATCTCAGAGTGTTCAGAGATTGTATGGACGGGGCCCAAAAAAGTGCATTTGTGCTGAGCGGGAAGTTAAGTCACTTCTCCACTCATAAAACTGGGGGAAAAAATCAGACTGGAAGAATACTTGCGCTTCAGTTCTATGCATCTTTCAAAGATGTTGCTTGCAATTGGTAGAACATAGTAATGAACTATTCCCAGCTTTATGTCTACCAGTCTATCTGCACTGGAGAAACTTTCCAATTTTCTTGTGGAAAAATGTCTCCTGTCCCATCAAATGTAGACTTTTTTTTCATCTAAATGGCTTTTGCTGAGGCCTAGCATAATGTTCAGTCCAAAGTAGCTGTAACCTCCCATGCGTCTCCTTGGTATGTCATGGGTAGGGATGTTTCTTGAACCTTGCTGTAGCTTCTCAGGAGGGACGTTCTAGTCACCAGGGCGGTTCCCCAGGGGCCTCGCCTGCCACGTCTTTGATGATTAATTGGTTTGAATAGGAAGGACGATGTTTGGTCCTGCCCCCCCTGAAGCTTTCCCTTGGTCACTTCCTCCACTCCCTTTTATGTGGGGCTCCGCCTCCCCTACAGCCCGCCTACCACAATGTTACCACTCGTGTTGTTGAGGGTGAGGTTCCGGATGGTCTTCAACGCTTGAGTTCGTAGGGTCTGATGGCCACAGTCAATCGATGGTGTTCTTTCCCCAAGCATATTCTGCAGCTCCCTTTTTTCTGTTTAGGCATCGTATATCCTTGGCACCGTCTCATTCCCTGTCGCTTTGTCCCTTTTGTGGATGGGGTCCTTACTGCCCATTGGTGGCGTCCATTTCAAGGTGCTGCTGAGTCCCATCAGACCCAAGTCTTCAGTGGTGCTGGTCAGTGCCTGCTCCTGCTCCATGGGGGCTCCTCCGGCTCCCGCTGGCCATGAACCCTGAGGCTTCCCTCTCCTGGGGTGCCCACCAGGTCCCCTCCCTGGGACCATGGGTGTGCTCCTGTCCCTCCGGACTGGCTGGGGGTTTCTCTTCTGCCCCCTCCACTGCTCTTCTGTCGGGCCTTTTATCTTGGCCCCAGGTGTCTGGCCAGCCAATCATCCTTGGCAGGCACATAAAAAACATGCCCACGCTGATGTGGGAGCCGTCCCCAGCTACTTCTGGCTCGTCCATTTTTTTTGTCTTTGAACTTCTGCCATGGTGGCTCTGCCTGCTGCAGTTTTACTTTTCCCACGCTCATCTCCTGGTGCAGCATCCTTTCACCTCCCAGCTTCAGTGGGTAAGTCTTTTCCACAGTAGTGAACAGATTTCAGATTCAATGTCTCATGAGTAGCCAGAACTAGAGATGAGAACTGTACACACACTTCCATCCTGCCTAGTAAATATGCAGTAGGGGTGTGCAAAATGGGCCCTATTCGATTTGGATTTGACCTAAATTGGGGACAGTGATTTGATTCATTGATTCAGATCACTGTCCCTGATTTGATTCCTGATTCAATGCAGCTGAATCTGAAGATTCGATGCTGATTCAGAGAATCAGCCATTTGGACATAGACACAGCTTTAAAAGTTTTTTCTACATACCTTCTGGTAGCAGGCATGGCTCCTGATTGCTGCAATGCTGGGGTGCATGGAGCATCCCACAGGAGTGTGGAGGGGCCCTCCACATACTCAGTGGTGAACCGGGAAGTGGACCAGAAGTGCTTCTGGTCCACTTCCAGGTCTGCTGCTGAGTTTGCTGGGGAGCCCCCCATGCTTCTGTGGGACACTCGATGTGCCCCAGCATCACAGCACTCATGAGCCCCTGCCATCTAGACGCATATAGAAAAAGTATTTAAAGCTCTGTCTATGTTTGAATCTCCAGATTTTCCAAATCTCTCCAAATTGATTTGGAGGGTTCCAGTTTGATACAGAGAGATTAAAGGGTCCTCTGATTTGATTTGATTCAGATTCAGAGATTCAGCCACTGAATCTGGTCGAAACTCCACCGAATTGAATCAGGGACCGAAGTTTTGCACAGCCCTAATATGCAGGTAGATAGCCAAGCAGACTGCTTCAGTCACTACTGAAATGCATCCTAAAATAACGAAAAACCTGTAAATAACATCCAGAAGTGACTTATATTTTATTATTGCTTCTGGTTTAGAACAGGAGAACTCCAGCTATTCCCTTCTGAACTTTCATCCTAAATTGCAGTGTCACTTGAAGAATTTTCACAAGACAGTGCTTTCAAAATTTCCTTTATATGAGTTTCTGTTTTTCACTGTAAACCAGTGGTTTTCAGCCTGTGGCCCATACAGCCCTGGGGGTCCACAGACTATGTCTAAAGTGTCCACAAAAGATTAATATGGTCAGTCACAATTATGTGGACCCCTTTGAAGTGTAAGAGTGGGTATTCACATCTCCATTCAAATTTCCAAAGGGATTTGCACTTCCATTTGAAATTTTTATGGGTCTGCAAATAAAATAATGTTGAGAGGCACTGTTGTAAACCTTGAGTTGTGCTCTATGTAGCTGGGGAAATAACCCTTGGAGCTGTAAAAATATTTTTTTCTGGTTTACAGGGAATCCCAAAACATTTTTGAAAACCTTGTTTTGAATTGATCTAATTTTTAATTTTTTTTTTCCCAGAATTTGACAAAACAATTTGCTAAGATTGAAACGGATTAGCAAAATATTTCTGTCGACTTCATTTCTGCATTTTTCAGTTTTAAAAAAAGTTCAATGTTAGGGGAAAAATCAACTAGCTCTAATAATCCTTAATTTTTAACGTAACTTCTATGAAGATCATAGAATGTATAAACATCAGTAAGTCACAATCATTTTGATTTTGGGGATGATAAAATTACCATACTATCCTTGGGTATTCCAAATATTCTGTGTAAAAGTCTACTGCCAGTCTACCTTTCAGCAGCTTTCTTTTTAAAAGGTTATCTAGGAAAATTATTTTCAGGGCCTCCAGCAAATCCATATGTTGATTTATTTTCTGAATTTTGCCTTCAAACTTATTTTACATTGAAGTGACACCTTTGATTTTTGTTCTAATGTGTGATCACATTCCTATCACTTAAATCTTCAGGCATCAGCTTTATGTAATCTTTGCGCCTGATGACAAAAAGCAAGCTGTCAAAACCCCAGAAATATTTCTCTGGGAGATTTGGGTTTAATAAAGTCCTGCTTCTTGGGGTTATTATTTGCTTTATGCATTCTATGGCTTCTTTCAGACTATCCTTCAATTCATCACCATCTTCATCACTATTGTCACCAAAACTTCTTGAAAGAGAAGTTCTTCAAAGGCAAAAACATTTTTTGCCATTGTAGCTTGGTAAAGGGAACTGAATTTCTTTGGGAATGCATCAGCTTCTCTGAGTGCATCACAGCAATGCTGATATGTTTAAAGTGTGCCCAAGCAAAGTTGCCTGTATTCTGATACCCTTAATTAGGAAATAAGGACCCCATCTTGCTAGGGGCTGTACACATAGCTGTAATTAAAAGGCAGACAGTTAACAGTCAAAGTAACTGAAAAGAGAGCATAGGTAAAAATGAGATGGTGATTGAGTATAAAATTGCATTCACAGTGCATTGCTGTCACATTTCAACATTTATGCCCAGCCCTGCACAGGACTGCTCTGCTGTCTTAAATGACATGCTAACAGTTTAGTCCACAGTTGGGATTTCAGCTCAGTTGGGAGATTCATGTTGGTTTCATTGTACTATAGTTCATGTCTTTAGTTGGTTAAAAGATACATATATAATTAAACCAGCTAAGAAAGGGTCTACCTTTATCCTGAGTCATCCCAAGCCTGATTCTTCTTTTTTTGTTGTGATAGAATAGGGGGTAGGTGATATCAGGTGGGATTTGTTGATGATTTTCTATGCCCTCTTTTACTCACTGATGGGCCAGTTATCTCTGTGCATAGAGAAGACTTCATTCAACTGGACTGTAAAAAAGAGGCTCATTCTTCTGCATGATGCCCTCCTCGTACCCAGGTGCTGATTAGGGCTACAGCTTTGTGAAGGGTTCAGGGGACAAGCTGAGGAGAGGGCCACACACTGCTGGATTCTTTTTGCCCTTACAAGGCAAGTTGCTGTAGGCAGTGTCTGTGTCAGCTGGACTCCTTATAACAGACCCTCGCTACTTTGGTCCCATGGAAACGCTGGACAAATCTACCATTGCTACCAGATCTGATGTCCCAGTATGGTGCCTGTCTGGCAAAGGAAGCAAAAAGGTGGTGAAGAGTTACAATGTGGAGATGTAAAATGAGCTCACTGGGTACTTGTTGGAGTACTGTGTCTGTTGCTGGGGCCCCCACTACAGAAAGGATGTGGACAAGTTAGGGAGAGTCCAGCAGACGGCAAAAAAAAGGGTTCAGGGCTGAGCACATGACTTATGAGAAGAGGCTGAGGGAACTGGGCTTATATAGTCTGCAGAAGAAAAGACTGATGGAGTATTTAATAGCAGCCTTCAACTACCTGAAGGCAGGTTCGAAAGAGGATGAAGCTGGACTGTTCTCAGTGGTGGCAGATGACAGAACAAGGAACAATGATCTCAAGTTGCAGCAAGGGAAGTTTAGGTTAGATATTATGAAAAGCTTTCTCACTAAGAGGGTGGTGAAGCACTGAAACAAGTTACCTACAGAAATGGTGGAATCTCCATCCTTGGAGGTTTTTAAGGCCCAGATCAACAAAGCCCTGGTTGGCATGATCTAGTTGGAAATGGCCAAGCTTTGAGCAGGGGGTTGGACTAGATGACATCCTGAGGTCTCTTCCAACCCTAATTTTCTATGATTCTCACTTCTGGGAAGACCCATGCAGGTCTCAGGGAGTTGCAGACATTGGTCTGTATGGTGGAACAGTTAGAAGTGTTACAGAGAACTTCAGGAGCTCTGGTGAAAGCATGAAGATAATTAGACATGTAGCTGAATAATGAAAGGGATGAACTTGTGTGGAAAGGTATGAGATTCCTTTTTCAGAGATTAATCCTAGTTCTTTGTTATGGCAAAGAGCCTGCTTCTTGTCGTGCAGAGAATTCAAATGATAAGTCTAATGGATCCATGGGATCAGTTTCTTTATTTCAGTGCTGCCTCTTGGTTTTCTGATGCTGTTCTATGTAAGGAATTCCCTTAGAGTGGAGGGCCCAATTAATTGCATCAAGTCCTGAGCAGATTCCCCACTAGACACAGAAGGTGAGTGAGGGGGGACACACCTGGTATCTGCAGAAAGTCAAGAGAAGTCAGTGCTGTCACAGAAGGAGTCGATTAGCATGTTGGAAGTGGTAGACTTCGGAGGGTTCTCTGTGCATGCAAATTCTCTGGGGAAAATCTTTCTGCAAGCTATTTCAGAGCAGAAAGTGATTGCTGATTAGTCTGACAAAAGTATGGTTGTGTTGAAGAAATGCAGAAGGCATTGGAAACCACAAAACACCTACATTTTTGCACTCCTAAAAAATCAACTAAACCAATTTATGACAGCTTTGGTTTATTAAAAAAAAAAGCCATATTGTGCAAGCATGCATGCCAAACTTTAGCCTGGAGCCAGTTTTTACAGTCAAGTTATAAATCTTGAAAGTAAGGATCTATAATACCCCCTCCCCCCACCCCAATACTTCTCATAAGTACAACAGTGCTGGTGGCAGTTGCTGCTGTGGTATGGTTCGAAAAATAATAGTGTATGGAATAACTTCTGTTAATTACTCTTAAACCTGTTAGTGTGTTATGCCTGGCAAAGATTTAGAAACTCAACTTTCTTTAAAAGAGAAATGGCTTAGTTCAAGATTTATCTTTTTTTAAAAACCTAGCAAAGAAAAGATTAGACACTACAATGATTTCATGGTTTAATGTCTCTGTGCTACAGTAGAAACAACCTAATTACATTCCTGACATCATCAGTTTTGTTAGTAAATAGTAACCATGGATGCAGAACAGTCTTGCATTTCATTACATTCAGCATAGGATTTCAAAGCAAAAGTTGTTAGTTCTGGTGTGGAAGTGAAAAAAAAAAAAAGGGTCAGGGTGGGGGAAGGTATGGGGGACAGATTTTTTTCCCATTGATCCGAACCTGCTACTGGAAAAATATCTGTAATTAATTAGGAGGACTTTGGTGTGGGGCAGGGGGTCATTGATTTTCTTTAGTGAATTTAGGAAATGGCAGAATGATACACAGGACAAATGCACACAAAAGGGGAGAGAAGATATAAAATCACTTTAGGACTCCAGGATATATACTATTGTACAGGGTATCTAAAACCAAGTGCATATTTCAGAAACTGAGTATGATTTATGAATGTATTGCATTGAAAAAAATCACAGGAACAATGAAAACCAGCTGTGTAAATCATATGCTACACCTGTTTCAAAGTGTAAAAGAAAGTCTAGTATTATTCAGGTATGTGCTGAGAGCAGGCAGGTTTAGGAAAGGGTGGATTAACGTGCGGACAGCAAATATGTGCTTTAGGGAAACAGGCAGATAAGGTTCTTTGGGTGAACCTGATTGCTTGCTTATACTCTATCTTCCCCTCCACCCAAAAGAACTGATCAAAATTACTCTGTTGCTAATTATGTAATATGAGATGTATTATTTAGCAGTTAATTTCAGTACAAACAGGGTTTTAACAAACACACTTTTGTTCTCAGTTCTTACATACAACTAGTATTTTAAAGGAGATAAAAGATGCAGAAGTGAAGTGAAGTTAAATCTGTTCATGCAGTATAATCCCATATTTTGAATAAATCACACCTATTTACACAATATGCAAGACATACTAACAAGACCAAAATGCCCACTAAGAAAGGTTCCGATTCTGTAACTGCTATCCATAGACATTAGAGTAGTGACAGAGACTCCATTAAGAATAATCACGTGCCCACAGTAAGACACATGTCAGTACTTCTGGTACTGACTTTAATGAAGTTTCCTATTACATTTAAATGATAACTTCCTTAGGCTCTTCATAGGCACAGAAAAATGAAACACCACTAAGTGCATGAAAAAAATTGAGCTGAAATAATTTAATCAAACAACAGTATTGGGTAAAGTCATAGAATTGGTTTCAATGGAGAATTTTTCTTGAAAAACTGTGATACGGATCACGGTTTTTATTCCATTACTGAGAATGCTTTGTTGATTGTCTAGCCATATATTGCCCTTGTGTACAGGGATATGACACACTGTGCTCAGAAACCCCAGAGGGTTGTAATCACTGCCAAAGGAGATAGATAATCGTCACATGCAAAGCAGGTAAAATTAAGCCATTTTCTGATAAGTAGCTACCTCTAAATGAGTTCTGGTCAGCAAGAGGAATTGCTGATCTGATGCTTCTGGAAGTCAGTGGAACATTTTCTGTGGTTTGCAATGGACTTTGGATCAGAAGGTATATCCAGTATTTTTTTATATATATGCTGCAATGGCTTCCAGGCAGCCTTAAATTTTAGGCTTTTCCCATTGGGCCAGATTCTTTTCCCCTTACACTAGCTTACTTTGCAAATCTTCCTGTAGGTCAATGAAAACACTTGAGACATTTTAATGTGAACAAGGATGCTAGTATCTCGCCTTTGTTAAGAGGCATTTTTAAAAGCAAAGAACAACATTGTTAATTCTCCATGTTTGAAGAAATAAGCAAATCAACAACAACAACAAAGCCTCTTCATGTTTTGATGGTGAAATATGTTGAGGAATACAGGGGTCTGAACTGGAAGTCACTATCAATCAGTGAGTGCCTAGCAGATAATGCTGCTCTGGAGACCTCTTAAATGTGCAACTCTGATGTGCAGTAAATCTATTCCTGCTGCATGTTCATTCCTTTTGTTACACATTTTGGGGAAGCAGGGATTTCATTACATATGCTATATGGTGATGCATAAAACATATAGTTACATTCCAGCTGTATATAGTCCACGTAGTTGATCACTGGTACACTCATCTGTTGCCTGGGTTTACTTTTTTCTTTACCAGCTATCCATTTTAAGAAAAAGTTTCATTGTCAATGGAAGATTAATGAAAATAAGTGTCCAATAAATTTATTCTCTTGACTGATTTATTTGTAGATCAGGTATTTGTTTAGGCAGTTGTCTTGGTATCCATGAATGATTATGAATAGACTTAATGGAAAAATTATGTTACTCTACTGTCAACATTAACTATGTTTTTAAGAGAATCTTTAGGGAATATTTATGATCATTGTTTACTTGTGAAAATGGGATTTTTAGTGGAGGAAATGATATCCAGTTTCTAGAACTGTACTTGACTATATAAAAATGCCTTTGATCAAAAAGATGAAATAATACTTTCAAACAGAGCCCTTTTTCTCTAATAAATCATCATCCATTCATTAGCTATAGTCATATGTCCAATTGAAGGGAAATATTTTTTTTCTTTTTAAAGCAAAGTACCTGTTAACATCATCCCTACAAAAAAAAAAAAAAAATCAGTCGCCTTGCAGTTATTGTAATATTTGAAGTGGAGAATAAGGAGTGGTCAAATCTAAGATGCTCAAAAATTTGCATGTGATTTTTCCAGTAGGGCACAGGGATACACTTTTGTAAAAGCATTGGCGGGGGTGGGGAGGAGTGGCAAGACAGGTAGATTCTATTCTTGATCATACCAGCAAAAACTAAGAGTATCTGTATTGGTTTTAATGTGCCAGATTTTCATCAGAATGAGGTACAACTTCAATCCAATTTTGTACTTTTCATGAATTCACTAAGAATTGTGTTTCCATATCTGTGAGCAACCTGGACTTATACCTACAGAAACTATTTTCTTGGAAATAGTTAATCAAACGATTAGATCTGACAAAAGATGTTACGGTCTAACTGGACTCCGCTTCCCCAGTTTAGAGTAGGGGCTTATGATCCTTTGTAGAGAATCTCAATTTTCTTTGCAGCTTGGTTTCTTTTACTTAGGGTGGTTGGATGGATACCTAAGATACTGTGGATGGGCTATGCCTAATAATTATTGGGGTTTTTTGTTCCTATGCAGGATTTTGTCCCACTCTTTAGTTGTTGTCTCAGCATGCTTTGATCCACTACTATAATTTTTTACTCCAGAAGGAATTCTTTTTTCTGTCCTGGTCAGTGCTAGGATACAGTACTGGACTATGATACCGTCCAATACAGCACACTAGCCCCCCCTACTTTTCACAGTCAATCATATTTACAGTTTTTTAACCCTATACAAGTAAGTAGCTACTGACCCCTGCTACACTTTACCCAATTTAAACGTTCTTTTTATACAATTTGACAATTTAGGGCCCTGTTCAGAACCCCTTTGCTGGTAACAGCAGCTTCAGCACCGCAGCGAAGTTAAGGATTGCAGAAGAGAGTTGGACACACAGATCTGTGTCAGCTTGCCTGACTTCCTCACTGCCGTGAGGTGATTTAGGGCTTTTAACTGCAGAGCACTGCCAAAGAGTTTCATGCAGGGTGACCTTTCAGCAATTCTGAGTTTGAAACAAGCATTTAAATATATATCTAGGAAGGGAATATACATAGGAAAGGTGATCTATTCTAGTCTAGGCAGTTGCTAATCTAATACAATAAAGAACATTGTTGTAGTACAGCAAATGAAATAATATTTAAAAAACGGCCTTTCTTTTAGGGTTTGAACTGAAACAAGGGCAGAGCTAGAATAAAAAGTTTTGGAATGAGTGAGTTTTTTGGGCTCTTAAGAGCCTAACATTACCTTTAAAATTGTCATTAATTTCTAAGTTTTAAGATGTCTGAAAAAGGAGGTGGGGTAGACAATACACACTTAAATATCATAGTCATGAAGGACTTAAAAGTGCCAAAGAGAATAATGCTGTCTCTGCCATGAGAGGAAGAAGGCAGGGAGACGGGACCAGAGCTCAGCTTTACTTTTCTTTCATGTTTTCATGGAGTGGTTTCTCCAAAGAGAATTTTATGACCTGAAGATTATGGTGTTCCTCTGATTCTCATTCACTTCTTTCTCTCATCTTCCAAGGTTTGTTACTCCGTGGTTTCTTGCATCCAAAACAGTAAGCAACAATAAAAAGCAGATGTGTGAATGTGGAACCTGCACTTATTTTTGTGGAATAACTCTTAGCGCTGACTCACTAGTATCCCTGTCAGTCCCCCAGCCTACGTTTTGATCCCCTGAGTGCTGTAACAGTGTCTCTTTGCATCACATTGGAATGATTTGAGACCTGAGTGATGTTTTTTGCAAGAGCAGCCTAATCCGTTTTGTTATCTGGCCCCTGCACAGTGAAACTACAACAGTTCTTCTTTTGTTTTGTGGTTGTATGCAAAACTGAGGCAGGATTTAATTCTGGTAGGGAAAGCCAACCTTGGTTGGGTAAAAACAGTATCTGTTACAGGTAGATTATCCAAGACATTGGCCTTCAGAAGGAACCTGCACTCTTTGTTACTCAAGAGGAAATGAAATGCAGCAGTATACATGAGTCATCCTTTTTTTAGTACATGAACTTCTTTCTGTTGCCAGAAAATGTACTAACTACACAATATTTCTTCTTTCTTTCTGAAGCAAAGTTATATTCAGAAACTTTGGCAACAAGGGAGACATAACATACTGGACTGAATAGACTCTAGATGCTGTTGTTCTCTCCAAGCACCTCACAATTCTTCCAGAGTCTGTCCTTATGTCTGTTCTCTGCATTTCTTGGAAACAACCTCATCCTTCCTGTAGATCCTAATGAAAAGACTGCATTCGAACTTTGGGAAATAATGATTGGAGCTCATGGTCTCCCGAATATTGTCAGTATGAGGTAACCATTCATTTTAGAGACACAGATCTGATTTTCCCCTCATTGGAGAGAGGGTGTTGTTCCCTTTGTCTACTTATCCTGATTCCAGCATGGCTTGGCGAGAAGTGCGATGCTATTTACACAATTTCAGTTGGAGCCTTAATGCTTTCCTTGGGTAACTCCCCATTTCTTTGTGATCTCAGGAGCCATATCATTTGTGACTCCAGTTGCTCTCTTCCTCCAGAGCCAACAGGCCTCAAGTAAAACCAACCAAACAAATATGTCCCACTTTTGAATGCCAACTCAAGAAAAAATGTATCTGGATACTTAAAGGAAAATCCAAGGGAATAAAGAGATGGCTGGAAACATAATTAAATCTGAGATGAACTAAAAGAAAAATTGAGGAAGAGGGTTAAGGTTAGTACAAGCACCTTTCAACAGGCCCCAAATTTGTGAATGATTTAATTTTTTTTCCCAGTTAGTTACCTCTCAACTTTTATTTTCCTGTAAATTTAGATCTAATTATAACTGGAAAATGGCATTTGAAAGCAAAATGTTAAACTGAAACTATTGGCAGAATTTGCCCTGAATTTGTAAACAGTTTTGGTTCCCTCAGAAATCTGTTTCTCTGAACAATCGACAGTTAGTTCCAAGCAGTGTGCCCGGGTGTGCACGTCAGGGCACCACCTGACTGCTTCTCAGACAAACGAGAACATTTTTCCTTGCATCTTTTGCAGGGCAGGGAAATGGTGGCATTTTTTTGGAGACAGCAAACCTCTAAATCACAGAAAGATTGAAAGTTAATTGTCAGGGGAAAAAAAGCTCCAAGTCAGATAGGAGTCAGATTCCCCTATTGAGAACAATTCATTACTCCATTAGGTTAAATTGACTATTCTGGATTTCACCCATATGAAGTTTGGTTGGGGGAGATGAAGGCAGAATAGAACCTGTGAATAGATTGTTAAAAATGTCTCCACAAGTAGGAGGCCCATAATCTGTTTAATTCAGCACTTGACTTGGTTCCTTAGAACGGTGTTTTTCAAACTATGTCCTGTAGAACCTGGGAATCTGTGACAGGTGATCAAGGATCTCACAAAGGGACTGGGGGTAATGGTGTCAGTGTTCAGGATAGGGGTAGGGGTTCTGCAGCAGAAGTGACATAAAAGAGTTTTGCAACTTTAGAAAAGTTTGAAAATCACTGCCCTGGAGTGTGCAGGGTGACCCATGGGCAGATGAGGGTTCCTAGCCAGATGATGGCACCCTTGCCCATATACCGCTGACCGGAGTCCACAGCTGTCACCAATTCTTTACTGCTGGCCTGGACTGTGTGTGATCTTACCAGAGAAACATTTCTACCATCATACAGAGTAGGAGTTTCAAAGACCATCCAGATATGAATATGGCTGCAGTCTACTTTTCTACATGGAGTGACTTAAAATTTTAATGTCAACTGTGCGATTATAAAAAGGCAGCTTCATGACATCGATAAATCGTATTCATTGCATAACGCTTTTTAAATTCAGATGTTGTATTATCAAATTAAGTTTTTCAAATACTCCTACAGGAAGAAGTGAGCCTATTGAATAATTGCAATGGTTTCATATTTAAAACTTAAGGCTTTTTTTCAGTATACTTGGAGCTTATTTGTAGTCTCCAATGAGGAGAATGATAAATGCCCAAAAATTGTTTCAGGGGAGACATCCAAAGACCCTAAGACACTTTTTTCCTGTTGACTCATAATGGAAGATTGGATACATATCTGTCCTTTGTGTGTCCAATAGTCTCCCTGCAGGAGATGCAGCCTTCAATTCAAGCTGTAGCTGCACCATGCTTACTGCTGCCCTGCAAAAATAGATACTGCTAGAATGAGGCAGCAGCCTAATCTCTGAATCAGATTCGGCTGAATCGAATCAGGACAGTGATTTGAATCACTGAATGAAATCACTGTCCCCCAAATCAGCTGAATCCAAATCTGAAGCAAATACTAGCTGCTTTGCGTCAGCCTACTATCTAGTATAGCTGTTCATCACTAAGAGGCATGCCATTGGACACATTCTTCAAATTGTAGCTGGAAGTCTCTTACCTCTTTATAAGTTTAGTGGTGTTGCATAGAGAGGATGCAAGCACATTCTTTACCCCACAGTCTTTGTCAGCAAAGAAAAACCCAAATGTTCTATATTGGTTGAAGAGTTGTTGGCACCCAGCAATCTGTATTTAAAGTAAATTGAACCTTGTCTAAAACGTTGTGAACTGGGCTAGGGACAGACATTCCACCTAAACTGGTTCAAGTGATCAGAAACTGGTTTAAACCTGTAACAGAACAGATGTTCAATGCACATAAACCAGTTTGAAAATGGCTGAAACTGGTTTGAGATACTCCTGGTTGAATGTAGTATCAGACTTAACTGATTTGGCTCAAACCAGTTTATGCAATGTCTGTCCCAGAACTCTTGCTGGTTTAAGATAAACCAGACTCCCCCAGCATCCCAGCATGCTCTCTGGGCTGGGTGGGGCTCTCTGTTCCACAGCAGAGCTGGCTCCTCCCTTTTGCTCCCTCGCTGGAGCGTCAGCAGAGACTGCAGGCATCTGCCTGGATTTTCCTTGCTAAATTATTCCCCATGCTCTTCTGCTTTATACAGACACCTCTCAGCATTAGCTGGCAGACCACATGCTGTGTTGTGGGAGAGGGCAAAGGCAGACAGGCTTTATGAAGCTAATCAACAGGTAGCTGGTAATGTCCTTCCTTGGAAAAGCTGTTTATGAAGAGCTTGAAGTAATGGAGAGAGGCTTTGTTTTCTTAATGTGTTGATAAACACTGAGTTAGGAATTATAAACATTTTCTGCTGGGCTGCTGGCAGGGCAGGGATATCAGAGCCTCCTGCCAGGGCCTGGCCATGTCCCGCTCAGTTTAGCCCTGTGGAAGGGAGGGAGGGCTGTTCTAACACCCCTTGGTGAGTCACTGCAGGCAAGTACCTGCGTTTTTTTAATCCAGAGGGGATGTCTGGGCTGTTAAGAACCAGTTTAGCCTAGCCAGGTTAGACTAACCTGCAAAGATTGATTCAATTCAGACTCAGGCTTTTTGAATGTCTGTCCCTATCCCTGCCAATAAAGGTGACTCTCTGTTTTGTTGGTATCAGTTCTGTACAAAAAAATCCCAGTAGTCAATCAGTATAGCTGGCATATCAGCTGTCCATAGCTTTATGGACTCAAAGTCCTCTAGAAAGCATCACAAATCTCAGCTGTCTGCCAAGTGTTCGATTTGTGCAGTTGATCTAATTGAGAGATACAAATAGAAACTCATGTCACCTGGTAGCTCTCTGGTTGGCATCATAGATGGGGATGTTCAAGACAGTACATTATTTCAGTAAATTTCAGCATTAATTTGTACTCACAAATGGGTCCACCTGCATTTTTTCTTGCAATCTCTGGGAGCAAAGGGGATTACGAATATACACAGGAAGCGTTCTGTGCTTTGTAGTAAGGCTTAGGACTATTTAACATGCTGGACTGATAAGCTGTGGGATGAGTTACGTAGGAGGTGGACAAATTCATCAGGCTGGAGTATATGTTGTTGTCATTTTTTCTCATTCAGGTTCATAAACGTACCATGATATTCCTCTACTCCATAGGCAGAAAGAAACAGCTAAGATACCTGAATGAATTTGCAATTTTGGTTCAATGAACTTACAGTTCAAGTCTAGAAAGCAGACAAAGTTTGCATGTATGAATTGGTATAACAAACTCATGGGACTTACCATTCTTTGAGTTTGGCAAACTTTTCAGCACTAGGCTTTTTTCTAATGAATTTATAGAGAGGTTTTATACCGTAAGTTTCATATTTGAATGGATGGCAGGATAGCAGAGATGATGGTTTCTGGAAGGCTAGCCAAGAATTGAAGTTCTAACGTGCTATTCTTCTCTGAAAAATGACTATATAAGTGACACTATGTATTTCCATAATCACTGATTCACGTTTTCTCAGACTGCAATTAAAAACAATGTTGTCTCTACCTCTCATCTAGGTTTGACACAACAAAGCTCTTGACTTTTCTACCTTGTTCATCATCATTGCTATTAAAGGTTCTGAAGGTCAAATTACAGGCTAAAATATAATTGGTTAGTTGTATTAGGTCCTCCAGGTTACCTTTGCTAATGCTACTGTCTTCAAATTATGTCCCCAGTACCACCTGTACAAGTCCATTGAGTCAAGTAAGTTTAGCATGAGTGCAACTGACGGAAAAATGGAATGATAGTGAAGTTACACTAGTAACAGAAATTGATATTTAATTTTTCTGAATCCAGTGAATTTTCACTGGTTTCCCAAAAGGTGCAGGTTTCAAAAAAGTGCTTTGATAAATGCGTGTGTGCATTAGATACAACTATCCTGTAATCTTTGGCATCTGTGTTTTGTCTAATAATGATAAAATTGAACATCAATAAAAGCAATCTTTTTCCAAAATGTAGCTTTTATGACGACTTTATTTTCTACAAATGTGTTAACATTGCACAGACAGCTTCCCTGCGTTTACATGTGCCAGTCCTAATATCCTCACTCTAGCCTTCAGACCATCAGCTTACCACTGTCCTTTGTTATGCAATGGTGTAGACATATGACACTAACAGCTAAAATTTTGATCAAATTTGTGAAACATTGAAGACTTTCATATTTATCATGATTTGATTTTTTTCATCAGATTTTTAATGGTAAATCCTAATCTATAACTAAAACCAAAGCAGTGTTCCTTATTAAGCCCCGGGGGGAGGAATGATAGCAGTTTTCAAAATTTGAAAAGCTTCCAAAAAGAAGCAACTGGTTTTCCTTATTACAAAGGGCAAGACATGAAGTAATAGGTTTAAAGTGCAGCAAAGCAGATCTTGATTAAACCTGAGGGGAAAAAAAACCCCTTCCTATTTGTAAGAACAATAAAATGATGGAGTGAGCTGTTTAGGAACTGTTCGCTGTGTGGAATCCCCTTCACTGGAAGTCATCAAGAGAAGGCTGGATGAACATTTGTCAGGGGTGGTATGGGAATAGTGCATCCTGCATTTGTGAAGGGGGTGACCTCTACAGTCTTTTCTAACCATATGTTCTTAGAAATTGAAAAACAGCTTTTGTCATTATCATGTACCATATATAGACTAATTTTCCTATGTGTGAATAGGCCTGTTGAAACCTTTGACATGCGTGCAGGTAGGATTTGATCCTTGAGGGATGGTCTGGTGAAATGTGTGAGAGAATTCTTAGAGGTAGGTAATGCACCTTAGGCTCCATCTATATTGTACACATAAGCATGATTAACCAGTAAATCATGCCTTAAGTGTGTGCCTGGCCACAAGTTCAATCAATTAATGGCATGATAAAAAGAGGAATAAAGTACAAAGTTATTCAAGAGGATATGTATAATCACTTGTTGCTTCCTATCATGCCATTAATTAAACATGCGGCTAAGAGCCCCTGTTGCTGGGAGCCTCATCAGCTGATCAGAGCTCCCAGCTGGGGGTGCCTGTATGCATTCTTGAACCTGGGAACTTCCAGCTGAGACGGCTCCCAGGCGCCGGGGTGCATGAAGCCCTTCTGTGGCTGGGAGATCACAGTAATGGTGGTCTCCCTGGCCCGGGGATTCCTAGCAGCTCACTTGGGCTTTCAGCTGGGGGAGCTTTCTTCTTGCCAGTGCAGAGAGAGCCCAGGATTGGGCTCCCCCTGTACCAGCAATAAAGTGCAATGGGTTCTAATGCACAATCCACACAATCGCACCTCCTGCCATGCACATGTGGCATGGCAGAAGGCACAATTATGTGGATTGCGCATTCCATACCATTGCACCTGTGCCTGCTCTGTACAGGGGGCCTTATAGACCCATTACATCAGAAATTTCTGGTTTAGATGGTCTATGAGTTGCAAATCTATCCTGCCTTCTGCCTGACTTCAGATTAACACAGCTAACTCAGTCTCTCTGCTGATAATTCTGAAAGCCATGTTCTTAAGACAAAAAAAAATACAGGGTACTTAATTATGGATTCATGCTCCAAATAATTTTAGAAACTTGGTCCTAGAAATCCTTCCCAGGTGTGAAGAAAACTATAAAGAGGAGTAAAGTTATATTCACTAATGCTGATACATCATGCTGGAATCCTACTTCAGTGTGTGGGTTTCTGTTGGCAACTGGAGACTAACTACTGCCCTGACTCTGGCATTATATACTGACTACATGTTGGCATTGTGCGGGCCACTGTTACTGGTGATGATAACAGCAGTGTTGTCCTGTACAGGCTAAGACAGTTATTTCTATTGTCAGCAAGGGGAGATTTGTAATGGCTTTACTGTACATTACTAATGATTAGAGGTACTGACCTATTTAGTATTTATATTCATTTTGACCTACGAGTTTTAGCAAAGAACTGATGGAAAGGTAAACCAACATTTGAAGGGCAGTTTGGTTGCTAGTGTGAACAGTAATATGAAATGTCATATATGTTCATTTACTTTCAACAAACTATGAGTTAGGAACATTTTCCCTAGGATATAAAGTACTAATCTTAAATATCAACTTTACTGTACCTATAACCATCTGTGGAATGCAGAAAGGAAAGATAAACAACTTGAATATTACAATTAAGTCCAAAACAGAATTCACTATGTTAGAGACCAGCATTAAGTAAACCATCCCATGGTAACAGAGCTATTTGAAAATTCAGTGGCATGGCTTACAGTAGAGCAAGCAATTAGTTTTAATTAACTTCAAATTCTGACACATTGTTAAAAATCATCTTTTCTGAATGTCCAGCTAGATAAATGAAAGTTAGAGCATTTTGTTCTGCCAGAAAAAGCTATTACGAATATTATAATGATGCTATTCACACTTCTCTTGCAAATATCATGTCATCCTTTTAATTTTTTAGGAAGTGGTAATTTGGATAGTGAATTTTTTTAGTGCACCAAGCAGCAGATTAGGGACTACACATACATGTGCACATATTTAAAATAATAAGCTTGTTTTAGAAGCTAAGCTAATTCATAAATAAATCCTGGTGTGATTTGCTGCAACAGAAACAAATTAATTTAGCTGTTTTAGAGAGGGAAATGCAAAAGTCCCTCCCTAAATGTGTTTTTTAGGTTATCAGGAATTTCAGACAGATTTTGAATACAATCATATAGGGTTAAATTGTCCTAGGGTTAAATATGGTATGTAAATTATGGGACTGTATGCCACTCTGTGACTGACCCATCCAGAAATCAATAGATGACAAAAACCTGACAAATATTCTCTTTTAATTTTTTTTTTAAACACAAAGTATTTAAGTAAAGTAGGTGCTCATAAGAAATGCTTTCATTGAGAACTATGTCCTGGAAATAGTTACAGTTAAAATGCTAACACAAAACTCACTATTAAAACAAAAATTTACAGCATCTATAGTACTGTTGATAGAATGATAGTCCCATTGTTATAATTGAAACCAAGCATTTTATTCCAGAAGTTGTCTTTCTAACTTAAATGAGTATTTGAAGTGTCTACTAAAGCTCTGTTCTAGATGAGAAAAGGGCTGGTATCTAGTTCTGTGGGGAATAAGGGTTACATGATCAGGCCAGCAGTTAGATTAATATTTGTAGGTGCTCAGATGTATGGTAGCAGAAGAACCTGTGTAGAAGAGATTTTGTAGCATTCATAGAATCATAGAAAAATAGGTTGGAAGGGACCTCAGGAGGTCATCTAGTCCAGTGATTCTCAATCTTTTTTGTACCGGGACCCATTTGTAAACATTGATGGCCTGTCCCAACCCAGTGCCCCTTACGCTCCACCTGCTATTCCCTGCCTCCAGGACCCAACCCCCACTGTGTGGAGCAGGGGATGGGGGGGGTGGGGAGCAAGCAGCCCCCTGCAGGCTGGAACTCTGGCAGCCTGCAAGGGAAACGCCGCGGTTTCCCACATTTTTCTCCTTTAATGGAGAATCCATTTTTTAAAGTTTGTTGATCCATTTTTAAAGTTTGTTTACAACACTTTCATATATTCTTGTGACCCACTTTTGGGTTGTGACCCACAGGTTGAGAAATGCTGATCTATTCCAACTCACTGCTCAAAGCAGGACCACCCCCAACTAGATTATCCCAGCTAAGGCTTTGTCTAGCCAGGTCTTAAAAACCTCCAAAGATGTAGAGTCCACAACCTCTCTGGGTCACCTGTTGCAGTGTTTTACTATCCTCCTAGTGAGAAAATTCTTCCTAATATTTAATCTAAACTTCCCTGGCTGCAACTTGAGGCCATTACTCTTTGTTCTGTCATCTGCCACCACAGAGAAAAGCTCCATTCTTTTCTGAACCACCCTTCAGGTAGTTGAGGTCTGCTATTAAATCCCCCCACAGTCTTCTCTTATCTAGACTAAATGAGCCCCGTTCCTTCCATCTTTCCTCATAAGTCATGTGCTCCAGCCCCCTCACCATTTTCATTGCCTTCCACTGGACTCTCAAATTTGTCCATATCCTTTCTGTAATAGGAGACCTGAAACTGAACACGGTACTCCAGATGTGGCCTCACCCATGCTGAATAGAGGGGAATAATCACTTTCCTTGACCTGCTGGCAACACTCCTACCAAGGCAGCCCAGTATGCCGTTAGCCTTCTTGGCAACAAGGGCACACTGTTGGCTCATATTCAGCTTCTTTTTCACTGTAACTTCCAGGTCCTGCAGAGCTGCTGCCCAGCCAGTCAACCCCCTGCCTGTACCAGTACATGGGATTGTTTCATCCTAA
Organism: Crocodylus porosus; assembly: GCF_001723895.1. NCBI lineage: Eukaryota > Metazoa > Chordata > Crocodylia > Crocodylidae > Crocodylus > Crocodylus porosus. The sequence goes on along the minus strand of NW_017728929.1, from coordinate 5,393,714 downwards.
GCGCAGGACTTTGCACTTGTCCCAGTTGAACCTTATGTGATTTATTTTGGCCCAATCTTCCAATTTGTCTCGGTATCTCTGAATCATAGCCTACACCCCTACCTTGGTGTCATCTGCAAACTTGCTAAGGGTACACTCTAAGCCATCTTCCAGGTTGCTGATTGAGATAGATATTGAGCAAAACTGGCTTCAGGACTGAGCCCTGAGGAACTCTGCTTGATACCAGATGCCAACTAGACATTGAGTCATTGATTACTACGCTCTGAGCCTGATGATCCAGCCAGTTTTATATCCACCTTACAGTCCATTCTTTAGCTTGCTTGTGAGAATGTTGTGGGAAACTGTATCAAAAGCCTTGCTAAAATCAAGGTACAACACATCCACTGTTCTCCTTGCATCCCTGGAGCCAGTCATCTTATCAGAGGAAGCAATTAGGTTGGTCAGGTATGACTTGCCCTTGGTGGATTGAAACAACACCTATTTATATGTAGTGTTCACTGCCTTCTGCCAGCTATAAATGTCACATCTTGGCTCTGAAAGATAACAAGTCTTTGGGTGAAATGTTAATTCAGTCTTTTTGCCCCTTTGGGGCTTGGTATGTCTGATAAGATTTCCAGCAAGGGTACCATCCCATCAGGTTTGACTGAACTTCTATCAGTCACATAGGAAAGCCCAGTTTTTGTTTGGTTGGTTTTTTTAATCTAATCTGCTCAAACATAATGCAATTCTAGTGGATCTAAGATGAGTTATATTCCCACTTACCATTCTTCTTTCTCATAATTCACCAGCCCAGCTGCCTGATTATTTGTCCCTGGGCTTTAAGGTAGATACATTTTCATGGCTGGTCTAGGGGAATTTGACTCAGGACACTAGAAAACTGGACTCCCCAGTTTACATTTAAGATGCGTGTATGTGGAATGTCACAGGAGAAGATTTTGGGGAGTGGTGAAAAAGTGGAACCATGAGTAGTCATGTTCTTCAGATGTGTCTAAAACCAATGCTACTGAGTGGAAATGTTGCCCCTAGTTTCAAGAGAAAGGTCAGATGTTTAATATTAACTAGCTGATGTCCTGATTTTTGCTGGTTTGTTATGCAGTTAGTATTTCTTTCATAATATTTTTGTTGGTGGTGCTCCAATAAATAAAAAATATGAACCATACTGTACAGCTAATAACTGCCCTTCTAGGGTTTTTTTTTCTTATTACTCAAAAAAGTAAAATTGCAGAAAGTGCTCACAGTGGAGTTCAATCTTTCCAGTGTGCAAGCCAGATGAATCATGCAGTGTCAGTTCACGGGCTGGTTCCCACATGGGGCCGGTGCATAGGGTCTGTCCATGGGCCCAATACCCATGCACTGGCCCAATCCAGCTGTGTGCTGCCCTGATCTCACACCAGCCCAATCTGGCCATGTCCTGCCTTGATCCTGTATTGTTTTGATCTGGCTCCACACTGGTGCTGTCTGGCATGCAGGGCCATGTTATTAATCCAAAAGAGCTCACCATGGGTGCAGAAATTTGCAGCAGAAGAGCAGCAGTTAATGCTTCTGACACTCCCCAACCACCAGATTTCTGTACCCTTGGAGCCTTATGTGCCATATGACACAGCACTGTATATGGAATTTGGTATATCCTTTTTTAATAGGTCTTCCTGGTAAAGCTCAATAAAGGGAAACTATCCCTGCAATAACGAGGAGATAGATCAATACTACATTTTGGCCATTAAAGGTTCATACACACTTTTTTTCCATGAGTGTTCATTTTTAACAGGACAAGAGAATTCTAAGTATAATAACCAGAAACAGCCTTCCAGAAGTGCTTGCTACTCATTGATACAGTTATTTCAAGGATGAGTGAACATTTTTTTAGTATTACACTCTACATTTTAAAATTCAAATTCAGCCTTAAAATCTACTCCAAGTTGAAACCTACCCACTTAACCTTTTCTAGAATATATATCTATATGTGTGTCATGTGTGTGGAAATACACATATACACACAAAGACGCATACACTTACTTTTTGTGTTTCTTAAGAACACTTTTCCCTGTAAATTGTAAAAATGGAAAGAATAAAGAAAAATAAAGAATGTTCTTAAGTGCAGAGATGGTTAGAAACAGACATCTTCACACTTAAGATAAGGATTATGCAAGCTGTTTTTTAAATGAAAACTAGCTTGTGGTGTTGGCTCTTGCCTTTCTTGCACTTCCAAAGCTCCCACCATATTCTGTCATTCTTTTAGATGCTGAAGTGAGGAAGAATCAGGACTGCTGAGGCTTGTTTCTATAGAGAGACATATTGCTTTGCTTTGTAGGAAGGGTTGATAGACTAGTCTGTGCTGTAATGCTGTTCAGTGAATTTAGTAAATAAGTATGGATTTATTAAAAAAGAAAGAAAGAATGAGGTAAATTGTGCCAGTTCCAAGGAAATTTTAGATTCTGATAGAATGCCACATGAAATACTTGGTTACATGTCTGTTTATTGCATTATCCATGCCCCTGATTCAGGAAAGCACTGAGGTAGGTGGTGAGCTGAAAGGGCCTGATTAACAGTTGCACTGATTTCAATGGGAGTACTCATATGCCTACCAGTTGTGTGTGTGCTGAAGTGCTTTGTAGGATCAGAGCTTGGGATGTTTGGGCTCCATGCTGAAACAGAGTTGCAGAGAACCCTTAGTTATTGCTGATGTCAGTGAGAACTGCAATTCCTGAAGATCTAACAGAAGTCATTAATGGTTTGTAGGGGAAAGCAAATGATTTATAGAGCACCTATCACCTAATAGTCTAAATTCCCTATGACATAAAGTTAATTCCCTTATTCAAATCAATAGTTATAATCCATCATTAAAACAATAGTAAAGAAGGCATATAATGTTCAGTGTTACTGAAAGTAAAATTTGCTTTCTATGTGTAATTAGTTTCACAGTGCATTTTTCTACATGATAGCATTTCTAAATAATAGTGACTATCTCCATCCTCCAATGTCCTATTGATAGCTAACTTCAGGTCTATACAATCTAAACTGTACTTAACGAATGTTCATAAAGATTCCCTCATACATTTTCCTCTCCACTTTTTGTTGTCTGTCTGATTTTTTTTTCTTTTTTTTTTTTTTAGAAAGTATTATTAATGATAATACAGAGCTACATTCTAATAATGTGCCAGAACTGAATTTTAGCTGCAAAGAAAAGAAATTCAGGTTTCAGACTTAAAATCCAATCAGACCATCTTTAATTTGCCCTTGTCAGCCTAGTTATTACAAAGCTGTCAGAAACACAAATACTTTTTCATAACTTATGTGCTGTAATAACCCAGACAACATATAGTTTAATATCCAACTTTGACTATTCTTTGTGGTGGGGGTGTGTGTGTGTAATGCAGACTGTAGATAGTATATTTTGTTAATTTAATAGAAATATATTATATTGGCATGATTATATGACAACAAAATGAGAACCTTTTAAAACTACATGTATATGAACCAAGCTATTTAAGAAACCCAGAACAAAGGCTATTAGAAAAAAATCCATGCATATGAAGGTCTGGCCCCTAAAATATTGGTTCTTTGGGGCTTGAACTTGATGCTCATTGAAACCAATAGCAAAAACTCCCATCAAATTAAATGCCTCAGGCCCATAAATATAACTTAATAGACACAATTAATAGAGTACCGTGGAAGGCAAGAAATGCTGTTATTCAAGTAAATTATTTGACAGATGATAGCATCATGCCATCTCTTTCTGATAAAACCTCCATTTAATTTACTTTGAGCATTGCACAAATAAGGTTTTGAGCCAAAATAAACAGAACACAACCTGGCCAAGTTGTTGCCTTTGCATAAAACCATATGCTTTGGATCTATGAGTGCTGCTTATCATGCTAATGATCTTTTCTCTTTTTTTATTAGTGCTCTCTTGCTGTCTTTAGTATTTATGTTGTCCCTCATCTTTTTGTCAGAACCCCAATTTTGTAGTTCCATAGAAGACAGTGAAACTACACACAACTTAAAATTGTGTGCATGAGTCTTTTCAGGATCATGACTTTCAATTACAGTTTTTTGTAGCTGGAACTCTAGCAGTTATTGCAGTACAAATAAATAACTGAAGCTCTGAACTGCTCTGTAACCAAATCTTTTTGGACATGGATATGGCTTTTTTGTTAATAGAAAACTCTTTTATATGCTTGAACACTTCTTTTTCTTATTTACTTTTTAGTTTAGGTGTTAAATGTTTTTAATTAGATTAAATTTTGCTTTATAAAGTGGGAAGAATTAATCTATAACTGTCTTAATGGAAAAGATAATACAAGCAAAACGCTTAGAGGTTTTGCACTCCTAACCTTTGAAACGCTACAAAGACAACTGATTACTACTGTGTTAAGCTACTCACTTCTTTCATTACCTTTGGAATTTATAAAGGTTAAATTAGCTACAGGTGGATCCCCTATTGTTACGAGTGCATTAGAAGCATACTGAGAATTACAAGTCACTTTAAAAAAGTCAAACATAAATGGCTGCAAACAAAGCTGTTTCTTCTAATTCATAGCATGCTCTAAATGCATACAAGGCACTATACACATTTGTGTCAATTTGCTGGATTTTTTGCTTCTTTAGGAATTACAGAAGCACTTTAACATTTTCATGAAGTGTCAACTATTTTTAGATGCAAAAGAAAATACATGCTGAGAGATGGACTTACGATGAGTACAAAAGCTGCAGAAGAGCAGGATGGCAGTAAAAGTGGTTATTGCATTATAGGATCTCAGTCACAGAGGGGTCATGCAGGAGAGTTTATTGCCTATATGCTCCTTTAATGTATAAGGGTCATAAGCCACAACGGAGCCAGTGCTTGAGTAGCATAGAGCTGTGTACTGTGAAGTTTATAAGACCAGAACCAGGTGCTGGATTTGAGGAGGGAAAAAGCTATTCTGTTTGGCTGTGGCTGCTATACCTTGCAGAGAAGCGGTTTCATACAGCAGATGCATTTTTCCTTAACATGGGGTTTTGCCCTTAGTGCTAGAGGTGGTAAAATGGGCAAGTGCATACTGTTTGTATGTAGTGAATAAAACATTTCTTATATCCAATGGGGAAGATTCTGATCTAAATTACTCCAGATTTATATTGTGTAACTCAGCTCAGTCCTCTGTTTAGTACAGGGAATAGAAGATATAGGCTTTTTGCCTATGTGATAATACAGGTTAAGTTCCCAATGCAAGAAAATAGCTTATTTTGGTAACACAAGCAGCATGTAAACTCTATTATAATGAATTTTAAATAGATGCATATCCTTACCAAGCAGAACCCTTTCTGATACTGTTGATAAATTTGCAGGAATATCTAGTGGCTAATGTGCTTTTATTGCCTCAAGGAAGCAACTAAAATAGCAAATGAATTCCCAGTATAAGCCCAACAGCTACATAATTGCAATACAATTTAGCTATTACTGGATTTTTATAAGAACTGGCTCTTTAGGTACCAGGGAAATCCATACATTTATTTACTGTGTATGAAATTAAAGTATGTCCCATTTTCCATGGCGTCTATAGGTCATCATTATCAGCTCTCTTCTGACAAGTCAGCTATGCAATCAATATCATATATTGGGATTTTTGGATTAAATCAACCTGTGCAGAATTTTCTACCCTGCTATGCTTAGCTTTTTAAATCTAGTTCTGTCTTTGAAAATACTATTTACTGTCCCACATTTGCACCTATTTCCTGTGGCAACCATGCATTACTTTCTGCAGAGGAGTAGGTCTCCTTTAGAGTCAATTTCCTTTCCCCTGACACTCTTGTAAAGTGGTTCTATGCAGACTTGCAAATTCCTGAGCTGTGGATCTGGGGGTTTTAAAAACTTCAGGGACTGGGCAGGTACTAATGCATCACTTTGCAGAATTTCCTTTAAACTTTGAGTCTGAAAACCACAGAGCACCTCTTCCTTCTTCCCACCACCCTTTTGTTTTTGATCTCATTGATTTGCATCTTCCAAAGTAGTCCAAGTCTGGCTTCCCTGCAACTCCAACACAAGATTTCCTAGGAGGTAGCATGTAGCTTGCTTAAGTAATTCTAGAGCCTTATGCTTCTACAGGACTGGACGGGGCCCCCGGGGCATCAAGTCCTGTCCCCTGCATTCACAGGCAGCTGTTTACCCAGCGAATCCCCACTTCTAACATGCACATCTGACCATAGGCATCAACTTTTATTTTTGCCGGGGCAGGGTAGCTAAGATGACAGACATGTGGAAAGCTTTATGCATTTCAGGTGAAAGCCCTCTTCCTAAGCGGGGCAGGGCCCTTGGGCCCCCTTATACTGGGCACCTCTGCATCTGACTGCAGAGCCCAGTACCCAAAGATGGCATAACATGCTACGGGTGAAAGCAAGAAAAAGGACAGCACTAGCTGCCCTTGCAATGGCACAGAGAAAAAGTGTGCCCCATGCCACAAGTGAAGGCAACACCCTCTTGATGCCACAAACCACATCTGGCAGTATCCCAGTACTTGGCACAGACACAAGTTACAGAAGATGCCACATTGAAATGTCTTCATCTGAACCCTCATGGATTTTTTCATGCCTGGCTATTTTTGGCATAGTCTGCAGCTGTGCGTTTGTCTTTGGCCATGGCTTTATGCAACTTTCTGGGGCTAGACTGGGCAAAAACGGTCACTCCTATCCGTAGCCCGCATCGGAGTCGTGGCTCAACCTTATCCTGACCGCTCTGTGAGCCCTTCCAAGGGCAGGCGGGGAGGGCGGCTTTTATACCTGCCGCCCCCGGGACTCGAGGCGCCTCCCGGAGCGTCGCTCCGCTCCGCGCCGTCCCAGCACGACGGGCCGGCGCGCCCTCCACCGCGGGCAGCCCCCGGCCCCCCAAGGGGTGCACACGCGGGATGCCCAGGGGCAATCTCGGGGCTTCTCCCGCGGATGCCGCCCGCCCACCTGACAGCGGGGGGCCTGGAGGCCGGGCCCAGCCGCCGCAGTGCGAGTGCGGCTCCACCGGCGAGTCCCCGCGGGCTCCCCCCCC
>NW_017728929.1:5356340-5386605 GCF_001723895.1 Crocodylus porosus | reverse complement strand
CGCGCCGCGCAGGGGCTGCGCAGGGCGGGTGCAAAACACAATGAGCGGGGCGGCGGCGGACAAGGCGCCCAGCTGCCACGAAGTGAGGACGGAGTTTCAGATCCGGCAGATCGGGCCCCTCAAGCTGGTTCCCGACGTGCCCACCGCCGGTCAGTGCCTCGGCCCGACTGCGGGATGCGCGGGGCGGGACGCGCGGGGCCGCCGCTTGCCCGCGCCCAGGTGCTCCGCCGGGCCGGGCCGGGCCGCCCTGGGGACCTGTTGCCCCTCGCTGCAGCGGGCGAGGCGGAGGCACCGCCGGGCTGGGAGCAGGTCCCAGGCAGCCCCGGGGAGGACTCTCCCTCTTCTCCGCGTCGTGAACTGCTTCCCAGTTCGGCCCAGTTCATCACTGGGATCACCTCCCTCCTCGGCTTCCTCAAGCGCCGGCCGTACCCTTCAGGAGCCGCTGTCCGAAGGGCAGGGCTCGTCCGTGGCTCCCGGGCAGCCCGCCGGCGGAGGGAGGGGCTGCTCAGTAATGCGGGCTTTTGTGCGGGGAGGGGTAAGATAAGGGTGGCTTTCGTGGCTGTGACTTACCTGGGAGCGCTTCTGGTGACACAGCTTCAGTTTCCCCCTTCTCAGACTTTTGGGGATCTTGTTGGGCAGACTGGAGAAAAACCTCTCCTTTCCAAGTCCGAGTTGCCCCTCTGCTCACTTCAGAGGCAGGATGAGAGGGGTACAAGTTAGAGCTGTTTTGTTTGGAGACATGAGGGAGATGTTTCCTATATGGAGTTTAGCTTTTACATAAGTACGGCAGCTACAATATTACCTAAGACTTATTTAAAGTGTGACTGGGGAGTTTTGCCATTTACTTTTTCACACAACTTTAGAAACAAATGGTCATCCAATGACATGAAAGAAGAAGAAAAAACAACACAAGCACATCTAATACAAGATGCTTTTTTTTTCCACTGTGCATAATTAACTTGTGGAACTCATTAGCACCCTCTGTTGTGGATGCAGAGCTGGGTTGTGTCCACAGTGATTAACAACTTTAGAGTAGTGGTAAAAGGATGTTGTAGTCTTGATGGTCCAGGAATTATGCAGGAAGCAAGGATTTCTTAGGGTGAGATCTTTTATTGGACCAGCTGCATAGTTGGGATAGAGTTAGGCAAGCTTTTGAATGCAAGATATTCTTTATCAGGCCTCATCAGATGAAGAATGTCTTGCATTCAAAAGCTTGTCTAACTATGCCAGCGATGTAGTTGGTCCAATAAAAGATCTCACCTTCAGAAATCTTTGCTTCTTGCATAACAGCTTACAATAATTATTAGCCATCAAGACATTTCTGTCCTCTTCATGACTTGTATGCGGGAGTTTTATAAGAGTTGAGATTAAGACTGTCAACCCTCTTATCTCAGGGCATAGGTAGCAGGTAGATTCTGTTTCACCTGCTGGGCATCAGAGTGGACATAAGCACTTAAGTGCAATTTTCTTTCATCTTTTTCAAGTCCCTGAAAATGCATTAATACCTCTGCTGTTGGAACACCGCCATCTGACACTTAAGTCTGAGTCAAAAAAGCAGTGAGGAATCTGACCCTTAAAGCTGTGCAATTGCAAACATGTCCATTTGGGTTGCTTCTTACACATTCATCCAAAACTTCTGGTGCCCAATACAAAGCCGATTGAAGTCAAAGGCCAACTTCTTTACTAGCCTTTGCATCAAACCCTTGTGATAAACCCGGTTGGATGGAACAAATAGACTATTGATATGATCTATTGTGGCAGCTTCTATGTTTCTGACCTATAGTGGGTCTAGTATGAGTGATTATTACCTTCTGCTTTGTAAAGTACTTTGAGATCTGGAATAGAATTTGCTATCCAAGACCTAACTATTGCTTATTAATCTGTGGTAAGAAGAGACTTATAAAAAAAGCACTATTCTAGAAATATGAGCTGTGTTACTTGCCTAACACACTAGACAAGCAGGTGTTATGCAAGAGCTTGAAAACTAATAAGAAGGATGTTAATGAAAGGCATGACAACTTGTTTGGAGATGTCTTGCTTCCCTAAGATTGGTCAGATTTTCTTACAAAAGAAGTAGGTCCCCACTTACACCTTCCTAATCTTTTGTCAGGGCAGACCAGAGGATGAGCTGTGATTCAGACTTCTCCGATTCCTGCATGCTCTAAGGAAGGAGTAAATCCTTTCATCTTTCTTTGGCAGACTAATTTACTTCCCCCTGTGTACCTAACTGGGTACTCTGTGGCCCTTGGCTTGAATTTCTCACTTTCTCTGTCCCCACCCCCCTCTCCCCCTTACTCACCTGTTTACAACTGAGAGAAACTTGCAAGTAACCCCAATTCTCTTCTCCCTGGGCAGAAGTTTTAGATTGTCTCCTAATAACAGATTTTTCTCTCTATTAACCCTAATCATTTCAGATAGTTGCTAGCCTGGAAACTACCTTCCCTTCTCCATAGATTGAAATGAAAAGGCTTCTTCTGAAAAAAATTCTCCAAACCTTGAGATTGCTTGCTCAGAAACTCCAAAAGGCAAAAGATGGGAGAAATGGCATATCCTCAGGAGGCAATAGGTTATTTTCTCTGCTTACACACACACAAATATTAGATTTACCTCAGTGCAGTGTCAAGTAGCAATCTGTTTTGATGGTTCAGAGGAAGTAATTATTTCTCTTTGTGCTAGTTTCATATAGACCATTCTTGTTGACTAGTAAGCTCCCTCTTGAAAATAAGTGACCTAGAGAAGAGAGCCCCTAAGGATGGGGAAAAATTAATATGCACTTAAACTTCAGCTGTTGTGGAGGTTTCTATTTAAGGGGGAGGGGGAAGTGTACAGAGGGCAGTGTTGATATTCCCTGTGCGTTAATTGTGCTCAATTCCACTAGAAGTCTTAACCTCTTAATATCTCTTGTCAGATGATAATGCCTCCTATCCTGCATCATATTAAAATGGAAAACAGCTTAATACTTAATTATCAGTTCATCATTTGGTTACCTTTATGTTTGGTTTGGTTTGTTTTTTAAGAGGAAACTGCAAATTTTTATGATAACTGGCTGTCTCATTTAAATGTTTATATCATGTCGCTGTTTACAAAGCTGATCAGAGTTGAAGCCTTGCATTAGGAACTGTATAATGCACAGGTTGACAAAGTCCTGGCTCTGAAATCTAAATAAGATGAAGGAAAATGGTGAAGTGAGAAGATGAGCAACACTATAATAAGATCATGTAATTATGTAGGTTAGCTTTACACCTGATTTGGCACCGATTAAAGCCAGTGGAAAGATTCCCATTGATTTCAGTGGAATTTGGATTGGGCCCTGTGTAATCTAAGCGGGGTGTGTGTGTGTGTGTGTGTGTCTGTTCAGGCATTATAGCAGTAATTGGGTGTGAGGTACAAGGGAGATAAATGACTTATGATGGCTTAGATCAGGCCAGGTTCTTGTTCAATCTGTTATTCTTAGAGGCAACTCTGTTGCTATTGTTGATACTATTTTTTTTAAAGTTTGTAAACAGATGTGATAAATAGGCCCATCCTCACACATGGAGGTTGTCAAACTTTTGCTGCTGGTAGAAGGAAAAACAGCTATGTACGTGTCTGCAGAAGCATGGCATTAACCCTCTGCTTCCATCCAAATATAACAAATAGTTATCGTGTACATACAATTTAGCCTCTGCAGGGATGATTAGAAAAGAAGCAAGACATGTGACAGAAAGTAGTTGTGCTACTTACTCTACTGTGGAAATGCATTCAGCTACTACTGTGATGATGGCTGGTTGCATGTCAAGCTGAGGGAGAGTGCAGGTTACCCACAGAGGCAATTTTTTTCTTCTCTGTAGATGCTGAGTGTTACAACAATACAGTATATTTAATATAGTAATGCCCTTTGTGCATTGTGGTCCAGGCCTTCCTGTTTTTTAAACTGATGTAGGTCCACGGAGGTCACTGACCCGTTGTCTGGCTGCTGTCACTGACTTATGTAGAGCTGATTTGCCCCAGCTATGGATTTTGCCTAGTATACAGGAGTCACTTGTTGAACAATACGCACTTGCATGGGATTGGCGGAGGGGAGACAGCATGTTACACAGTGAAGAAGGGAATTCACAGCATAGGGGATTTCTGTGTTTAAGGACAGCCTTGCAGTAACCTGTAAGGAGCTTGTTATGTCCTTGGGAAGCCCCAGGAGTTCCCTCTGGAATATGTTTCTAACATTCTGTACCCTAGCTGAGGAAATCTGACGTATTTTCCCATACCTCTGAAACCCATGTCCTTCAGGCTTCCTAAACTGCTAATGAAGAACCATTTGTCCATTGGATGTTTTTAAATGGCTTCCCATGTGAAAGGTGACAGTTGTCTCAGATCCATCTGTCTTTGCACCAAAGGCTCATCGCTGCTCTATCTATTGGTATGGCTTTCAGGCATAAAGCTATAAATGTATGTAGTGAACTGCAGATAAAAATATCTGCTAACTGGTGCTGCCACCTTCTTGTTAGTGGTTGGGGGAAGAACACATGTTTATAAAATGGGTTAATAAAGTAATGAAATTCCCAGTCCATCTCCTTTTCCATTGCTTGTGAATACTGCTCTTGTTCATGGGCTTATTGCAAGTGAAATAGGAATGTTTTCATTTGAGCTCCTTAGTAAACATTTTGACAGTGCATCCATATGGAACTGATATCTACTATCTAAAAAGATGAAGGGCTGAGTTGATCCTGCCAGAAACTGAGCCTGTGGTTCCAGGGAGTCTAGATATTTCAAACCTGACGCTTATATTACATAAGTTATGTCTTCCAGATATGGGGTTTGAGGTATGAGGTGTATTATGAGTCTAAGAATTTATTATTTTATAGTGTATTTGCACATATTATGCTGGGCTTAAATTCCCATTGATTTACTGGCTTTTCTGTGAAATTTAGCATCAGAGTGTCTGAATATCACATGCACACTAATTACTTCAACCTCACTGTACCCCTGTATGGGAGGGAGCTGTTCTCCCATTAAGGAAACTGAGACACAAGGATTCTGTGACTTGCCTACATTCATATAGTGGGTTTATGTCAGAGCCAGAAATAGAATGCAGATATCCTGAGTTCCAGGCCAGTCCTTTTATTGCAATATCATCCTCCCTCCCTATAACAGCTCACTTCTATCTCCCTTACTCTTGTGGACTAGCATGTAACTATATGCAAACAGCTCCATTGATTTATTCCCAGAATAAATTACTCTGTGGTGTGAGTATGGGTGAAAAAAAAAAAACTCTAAATAAATTTACATGCCACATTCACGTGAAAAGTAGCTGTGGAAGGGTAGTTACTCTTTGTGATGGGTTCCAGTAGCTTGTCACCTCCCAAATGCCTATTTGGGTCTACTATTTGAAGGATATTTTCCTGCTTAGTGCTTTACAAACATATGGAAGGTGCACAGACTATACTCAAGGGCTGATTTCTTTAGGGTGGACTTTGTCCTAATTTAAGCTATGGTATATATCCTACAGCAGGATTGTTTAGAAGTTAATAAATTTACTTCATGCATGAATATTGCATTTCTCTTTCTGAATAGCTGCAAGAAGATCATAGATTCCTATCAATAACTGCTTGCTGCTATGGGCTGATCTGTTCCCTTCCCAGTCTGTGCCAAAGCTGCAGTTGTGTTAAGGAGGAGAATGAGCAGACCTCTTTTGAGTATATCGGAGAATATCTATTAAACTAATCATTTTATTATAAATGAGGTCATCCAATGCTCTATTTTCCTGTTTTGTTCTTTTATTACTGCTCAGTTCTTTATTTCTATCATCCTAACGACAATTGTGTAATTCCCACTGGTAAAGATGCAGTGCTGAAATGCATTTTGCTCCTAGCAGTATTCTGTCAAAGCTGCTCATAACTCTGGCATGTGCCAGATGTGAAATGTATGCATTTTATTGGCTTTGGAAAGCTTTAGCCCCATCAGAATGAGTGACTAATTCTCTGGTTTGAACTGTAATTAATATTCAGGTTTACTATTAACTTCTATATTTGATCTTGTGGGACCATGTTCATCAATGATGTAATGCCACTGAAGTCAATGGCATTGTTTATGGAGGGATATTTAAACAGTGGTGGGTTGATGCACAGGCATAATGACTTTAATGCTTCCAAGTGGTGTAGGCATTTTACAGATTAAAAGGCAACCTGCCTCCACTCTTCTCTTATTTGTTTCTCTGGAAAATATAGCTCTAGTAGGTTAGCAAAAAGTTCCTAGATGTTGCTTTTAATGTATTTTATGAGATGCAGTATGTCTCCTTTTCTTTAAATGCACAGTACTCTATTTATATGTGCATCAAATAAGTGAGTATTTCACTTAACTGGATAACAAGATACCAGTCTCAGTTTTGCTTACATTATAATGAACATCGGTTAGTTGTGAATTGGTTAAGTGTATAAACTTGCTTGAATGCATAGGAATTAATTGACCCCACTGTATACTTTTATAATGGATCTTCAGGTACCTTAAGTGCATAATTTGTGAAGCTGACTAGTCTTCAGTTTGAAGGATTCTGAACAGCCCTGAATTGACTACATCCCAACAGTTTCAAGGGTTGTTTGAAGTTATCAGGCACTCTGAAAAATAGGGGGTTACCACACTTAATAAGGTGCAAAAAGCTTAGCACAGGCTGTTCCTATCATATTGATGAGCATTGTTCAGACTAAGTTTCCATAAATGCATACTCTGAGTAAGTACAAAGTCCTTTCTAGTTCAGGGGTTATGCACTTACATAAACAGAGTATATTGTATTTAAAATTATCTTACACTAGATAAGTCCTTATCTTTTTTCATGTGGTTTTAAGACACCAACTGTAAGTTGGCCAGATTCCTGTCACCTACTGCATAAAGCTACAGTCTGGTTCTCAGTAAAACTGGGTGATACTCCAAGCTGTCTCCCTGTGTTCCTGTTGACCTTGAGCAAATATTGCTGGGTACCTTAGTTTTCCCTTCCCCCAAAATGGGTATACTTATGTGTAAAATTTGGTAAATTGCTTTGAGAGCTATGTTTGGAGAGCTAGGTAGATCCACAACCAAAAAACCTCTCTGAGGTCTTCACTTCTCAAGGCTGAACCTCCAGGTGTTTCCTTCTTTATGCCTCTATCCCTTAACAGCGAGACATTAGGCTTGATCCTTGATGAATCTGAAGTTCTACCATCTTCCAATTTCCCTCACCCAAGAGGAAGATCTGTGCCCAGGGAAGGCTATAGTTTCTCCAGCTGCTTCTCCCAGTAATCAGCTGCCTCTAGTTGCTGCTATTGCAACAGCTTCCCTGATGCCTTGAAATGGTTCTGCCTCCCCTTGCAGCCTGCAGCTCCTGGAATAAATGATGTTCCCCTTCATCTTATTCTCAGCCAGCACTTCACAACAGTCTTTGGGCTCCAACATTCTTCCAGAAGTGTTAACCTTACCATGGTAATGGTTGTGGACACAGGCAAGACTTGTGCCAATGGCAATATCTATCTTTCCTTCCTCTCCCTCCACTTTCCCCAGCTCTTAAATCTCTAACTGACACAGGACCAGCTGCCCACTCTGTAATGCCCTCTTGGGAACAATTCATAAGCAGGGAATCTGTTTAAACTTACTTAGTGCCTCATAAAGATGGAATTGCTGCTTCATAGCCAGATGGAAACCTCCAGCTTCCTACTCCCAAGTCATAGAAAAAACATCCTACTCCCAAGTCATAGAAAAAACAATGTCGTCAATGGTTTGCATGAGCTTTTGCCTAAGGTGAGCAAGAAGAGAATCTGGCTTAGTTTTGCAGAGCAGCCTTCTCTTGAAATATCCTGAGGGGAAAAAATCTAGGATAATAAGCAGCATGTTGACCCTCCGCCTCTTTCTTATCTGGTTCAGTGTTCCTCAATTTAAGCAGCAACTGAGAAAAGGAGCAGCAGGTCTTTGTAACTTGGGAAAATCTCTAACAAATCCTATACAAAGAAGTATTCTGAGTTTAATGTATTCTCTTTCAGTGGAAGATGGAGATCTTGCACACTCAGACTTTGAAAGTTCCTCTCTAATCTAACAGGGCAACATTTCTAATTCTCTAGAAATTCCATTTTTGTATTTAGTAAAAAAAGCATTTTTCCACTGGAGTGAGGGTGTTCATAGGGCAACTTCTATAGCAGCTCTTCTATTAGCTCAGTATTTGCTGTTTAATATCTAGGGTTTATGACTAAAATAAATAGTCCATCAACATGATGGAGGGTCAGAACACCAGGACAGACATCTGGACCACCAGAAAGCATTACAGTTTGAGTTCAGAAGAGCGAGAGGATAGTCAATAAAGAAACCCAGGAGTTTTATTCTGTAAAGAAGAGTTAGCCAAGCTGTCTTGCTTTTCCTAAGGGGGATGCTCCTGTTACTTATCCAATGCTTTTGTATCCTATTGTATGATGTTCTTAGTTAAGCCACATATGTAGTTACGAGAGCACTGTAACTTATTATTTCCATGATAGCAACATGCCTCATGAAGCCATTTTGTCATATATCACATTTGTAGACTATTTATCCACTGAATAGAGATGGTCCAGGGCTGTCTTGAATCATGTCTTTCTATTCCGTTAGTGTTATGGAAACAAGATTGGTTATTATCTAAGCCAAAGTACTAAAAGAAATGCATCCTTGCAAAGAACTGGTCATTCAGGGGATTTAAAGTTCATAATCTATTCCACTTCAATCTATTCTGTATGTAACTGTATTTCTTACATGATTCAGGTGATGAAAAGCTGACTCCTTATTTATGCAGCTAATGGCTACTCCTAACTACTCTGAAGGAAAAATTTTTGGAAAAAATCTCTGGTTAAAGCAGTGGTTGAAATGATGGAAAAAGAGAAAGAAATGTTACTATTCATTCAAAAAATCAAAAGAAAAATGTAGATGGTTCTGTGGCTACTGATACCACTTTCCAGCACATAAATGCACAACCTTCTAGACTGAAGACGTTGAATGTTTTTAATAAGCCATTAGGATTAGATATCTAATTGAAGATAAACTGTTCAGTTAGTGTGCCTTTCATCCCCAACTTCTCCACAAGGGATAATACCAGTGTTGTCTTGTGGGGTCAGGCCAACTCTCAGGATCTCAATATTGCGCTGTTAGATGGGAGGGTGTGACAATTGCATATATACAAACACACAAATCAATTAGGAACATAGACATCCAAACCAGCCTAGGCACATGCATACCTATCACGAATTTAAGCACATACACTATACACCCCAAAAGTTAGACACAGATCACTAATTTGTATATCATGCACACAATGCCATCTATATATATGTATATATATATATACGTATATATAGATGGCATTGTGTGCATGATATATATATACACATATACAACCCACTTACACATACACACGGGTAAGTCCCTAACTTGGATGGTACAGTGTTTATGTGTGTGCTTGGGGTACCTGGGATACTTGGGGGAAGGTTCAGGTGAGAGAGAGAGAGACTTAAAGTGTAGGGAGTGAAAGTTGCCAGAACCGGGACTAGAGCCAGTAGACTACAGAGAAGCTGGCTGAGGAACTGAGGCTTGGGTTTACTTAAGGTAGACTGGGGCTGGAAACTGAGGCAGACCGCTAAGATATTGGGGTGGGGGGCAGATAAGTGGTGGCAAGGAGGAGACAGCCAGGAAAGAAACTGAGGCAGAAACCTGGTTGCTCAGGGGAAAAGGAAAAGGCAGTGGGGATAAGACAGTGGCAAAGAAACGGGGTTTGGAGGCAGAGAGGAGCTCAGGACAGGTGATGGAGGTGGCAGTGAGCCAGAAGCAGGAGAGGGAAAAATGAGACAGAAGTTAGAGGGGTGAGGAGCAGAGATTGGAGCAGGGCCAAACCATAGTAAAGCAAATCCCAACTTAGGGATCCAAATAACAGTTTTATTACACAGACAACACACTACATAGCCCCATGAAGTTATTGGTTCATGCACACGCATGCACTCACAATGGCAGCAGGAGAAAGAGACTGGGGGGAAGGGCTGGAGTCCAGGTAGGGAAGAGAAGCAGAGTCCAAGTCCTTGGTTGAAGAAGGAGTGGGGGGTGATAGCTACCTATCCAGGCTGGAAAGGGGTCCTTGTCCAGTAGGTGTTGTCCAGAGGGGGGTTGCCGGCAGGGCCTTCAGGTGGATAGGTGGTGTGGCATGGTGCTGGTCCAGATGGAGAGGGCATCTCACTGGGTCTGTTTTCACTGCCCCTTTTTATATGGGCAGACCTTGTGTGACCCTAGTGACAGGAGGCATACCCAGGCAAGGGTCAGCCCCTGGCGTACTAAGCATGTGCGCTCCATGCAGGGATGCACAGTTTTGTGCGTCTGTAATGGTGGGGTACAATGGTAGAGTTGCTGGTTCTGCAGGGTCTTTTGTCTTTCAAATGCTGGGTTCTTGTCTCTGTTCCTGGGCAAGGTCCATGGTTCCTGGATAAATCAATGCGAGGTGATGGCCCAGTCCTTACAGGCCATTCAGTAGAGGCCTGCTACCATTGTATTTCAATCAATCGCTGTCATTCATCCGGGAACCAATTTATGTGGGAGGGGTACATGAATCACACACTTGCAACACAGGGGATGCCAGGGCAGAGGATATAAGATGGAGGCTTGACATACAAAATGGAAACTTGACATGACTTGCGCTAACTTTTGCATATACGCCTAAAACAGTAATCACACGATATAAAAGCAGTACAAACATAATAATTATCACTTATAAAACAGTGGGCATCTATATCAAAATAGCAGGGAACTTATTTGCAAAGGGGGGAGAGAAAAATAAAACTTACTACATAAAATAAAATAAAAGCTTATCCTACATCTTAGCTTACTTATCTATAGGGAATAGAGAGGGAGAGAAAAAGTCAGAAGTGGTTGGGGAAGGGGAGGGAATGCATTTTAAAATTTAAAAAAAGAGAGAAACCGGGGGTTTTGCTACAGCAGCAGACTTTTACTGGATTTGGGTGAACTGGAGTTAAATGTCCATAGACAGTGGATTTGAAACCGTTATTTTGGTTCTTAATAGGCACTTAGGAGTTGGCTACTGGAAATTGTCCAGAAATTGGTTCAATTCTCTCTGAACATGTTCAGTCTTGAACAGTGACTTTGTAGAGTCAGGAGAAAGCTATCTGCCACCTGTTGGAATCATTATCTGCTGAAAAGATTCTATGACATTTTTTTTTGGCTGTACAAGATTAGGTGCTTTTAATATTGTACTGCTTCTGAAGACTGTAAATAAGTTAGTTAGTTAACAAGCAGCTTTGCATTCAATGGTTCTTTAAGTTCTGTTTGCTATCTAGAACACTCTTTCATAGGCTAGGGACAGACATTAAAAAAGCCTGAGTCTGATTGATTGATTAGTCTAACCTGCAAAGCTTTAACTGATTTGGGTAGACATTCCCTTTTTGTTTCAGAAATGCAGGCACATGCCTGCAGTGGCTCAGGCTAAAAGCGGGCGGGGGGGACATGAGAGCAGCCCTCCCTTCATTTTTACAGAGCTGAGCTATGGGGGGTGGGGCAACTGGATGCTATGATTAGGGAGGGGTCCCCCCACTCCTGACCAGCCCAGCAGGGAATGTTTATTACCTCTAACTCAGTGTTTATCAACCCATTATGAAAACAACAGAGGGGCATTACCAGCTCTCTGTTGATTCTGCCTTGTCCTGTGTGCCACAGCTTGGAGGCAGCCTGCATGTGGTGTGCTAGCTAATGCTGAGAGGTGTCTGTGAGGGATGGGGGAATGCCTGTCTAGCAAGGGGAGGGGAGGGGAAGGGAGGTGGGGAGCAGAAGCCAGGCAAACACCTGCAGAGACTGCAGGAGCTGCAGCAAAGGAGCAGAGAGCCCTGCCCTGCCCAGCCCAGAAAGCATGCTGGGGGAATCTGGTTTATCTTAAATCAGCCTGGGGTCTGGGACAGATGTTGCATAGACCAGTTTGAACCAAATCATTTAAGTCCAATTCAACCAGGTTCATCTCAAACTGGTTCCAGCCAGTTTCAAACTGGTTATGTGAACTGAACATCTGTTCTGTTACAGGTTTAAACCAGTTTCTGATCACTTAAACCGGTTTATAGCTAGAGACAGACATTACACATATGTTCTGATTGTTGAAGCTGAACTAGCAGTAGTAATGGTAATAAATAAAGCACTCTCCGAATCAGTCCAACAAGAATTTAGTTCTCTTTTTAGTTGTAGTTTTAAGTTCTCTATGAAAGGGCAATGCTAATAAGTCAGTAAGAAGAAAAATGAAAATAAAGTGGTCATGGTAATAGGTGCTATAGAAATCCATAAATTAAATAAATCAAAATTAGAGCTTTTATTAGAATAAATCATCTAAGCAGGTGTAAAGCTAAAGATCTTTGAAATGCAAGTACAGTGGACACTGTACAATAAAACAGAATTTTTCTTTTTTTCTTGATTTTAAATTGTATAAAACTGTAGACACAATTTAATATATTGCAATGCCTTTGTAATCAGATTTTCATTCTATGAAAGTTTAATATGACTTGATGACAAAGAAGTGTTTGCTTAATATTTTAATGAGAACTGTATTCGTCATTCATCAGTGTAGAACATAGTACCTGCTTTTACAGGAAAAAAATGTTTATGTTAATGGCTCAGAATGAATTCCCGAACAACAGCCAAACCCTTGACACAATGAAAATTTATGCTTAGTCTTTCATTCTCTGTCACTTTGCTTAGGTACCACATGTTGTTTGATAAAATCAACCTGGCACCAGTATTGCATATTATGTAAGTACTACTTATGATGATGTTTGTTTCGTTAGAGTGCATTTCTAGACAGCATCAGTGGATGAAAAGAATAAGTGCCTCACCTCATATTCAAGGAATTCTTTTCTATTGGCTAAATGACCTGAAGTAAGATATTGTCCTGCTAAGTATTTATGCCCACATGCACATTTAGTGGGGTTGTAGAATACTTAAATGAAAATTATGGGGTATTTCTACACAGTATTGTAGATCTGGATTTATATGAGCACTGGGTCATGTGCTGAGTCCAGGCATAATAGTAGTGAAACTTAGTTTGTGCCATTCACAGACTTGGACCTCCCTGTGAATATCTAACGTTGTAAGACATGGTCAGTTTTTATTGTGTTTGTATGTCCACATTAGGGGCAAGATATAAAAGTTTTCTGTAATAATAATAATAATAATAATACCTATATTCGCATTTTATATTTCTTAAGTGTTTTGTATATGTTGACCTTTCCATAGCTGCTGTGGGACAAGTCAAGATAGTAGTATCTCCATTTTACAGCCAGAAAATTGTAATCGGGATAGATAGGCAGCTTTGGACAGTTCCACTGTAAATCTCATCCTCTCTTGGTTACACCATGTATAGGTAAATATACACATTTCAGAAGTAGAGTAAATTCACTTGTGCAACATTACATACGATATTCTGTATTACAGAATTCAGCTTATTTAGCTATGTATATAATTGAAGTGAGAGGCTTGTTACTTTTACACTTTTGGCTGTGGTAAATCAGCTGAGGTGCAGCTACAGCACTGTTTATTTTCATTATTGAATACATGTAGTGGGATAGTATCAAGTCCATCAGGATTGTAGACTCCATTGAACCACATACTGTGAATACTTAAAAGAGGACACAGTCACTGCCTTAGTAATCCTGCACTCTGACTTTCTGATGCGGCATGGACAGCTCTAGGAGACAGTGTTTTTTTTTTTTTTTAAGTCTTAAGTATACTACTAGTGTTTAGCAAATAAGAAATCATACCAAATGCTGCCACCTTCTTTCTTATTTTGGGTAAGCACTGTCTGTCCAGTATGTTATTAAAATAACAGGGTCTCTATGTGTCTCTTTTCCCAAACATCAGTTTTAAGTAATAGTTTTAAATTAATTATATTCTTAGTTTATGCACATATGCATTATTAATGTAGAGAGTTGCTGCCTTTCTTTTGATATTTCAAGATAGTTTGAAGAATAAACTAAGGAATCAAAACTATGGGAAAGCTCTACAGCTCATAGATGATACTTGTCAATTTATTCATTTTTTTACAGACTCGGAATTGTTCGGGAAGTGTCATTAATACCTTTAAAATTCCCAAGGTCTATGTCTTTCATTTCATATCTGATTTATCTGAAAGATGTGAACAGAACTGTAGTCTGGCAGTTTCATAGCAACTCCACTTCTGCAGAATGGAGATTATTCCAGAAAGTCTTCAGCTGATTAGATTTTTCACTTTACCTCTTTATCCACAGTTTACACCTGATACAGCATGTTGTCAGACTATAATCCTGACTTTCTACACTGCTGTGGGTCTTCCACTGAGATCTGTTCCACTCTTCCATTGGGGAACTGGATGCGTGTCTATCTGTAGACTGAATTTGACCTTTTCTGTATGTTATAATTATTCCACCTCTTGCTTTGTAACAAGACTACTTTTCCTTTTCGGGTTTTCCAGTGCTAGATGTGCTAGTATGACAAGCTGTTCTGGAGATCTTTCGTTCTCCGAGAAGACCATTGTAACCATGATCCCTCATTTTGGTGCACAGACCACTGTTCAGGTCCTTTTAAAAACAAATGAGAGACAAATTTCAGAGACACATTTTGAATCTGCCAGTATTGGATGTGTCATGGTAGCTTTGTTTGGTAGCTACTTAAATTGGATAGTTCGGCACATCCCTAAATGTTAATGGTTAAATGTATTCATTGTACCAACAAGGGCCCTATTCATGAAGTGTCTATTCTGCACTCGTTATGCATGCATAATTTCCATTAATGCTACTGGGGGTTAAGTGTGCATAGCGAGGGAAGAATGGAGGCTTATGTTTACACATCCATGTTTACACTCAGAAAAGAGGTTTTGTGGGCTATATGTGAAAAATAGATTAGATTGTTGCAAATTCCTTAACTTGTACAGTCTTTTTTTATTGAAGTAAATTCTGATTTGTAGTGGGAATTTTGAATGATATCATGTTAGTATAGAGTTCTAGAGGATAGTCAGTGAGTCAGTAGATATAAATATGACCAGGATGCTATTAATAGGGAAATCGTGTGGGAGTTGTTGGGTGTTCAGCACTTTGGAAATTCAGGGTGCTTATTTGGGTACCAAATAAAGACTTGGTATCCTTAACTTTAGGTATTAGCTTTGAAAAATCTCTGCTCATTTTAAATAGCCTCTAACAAGGTTTTCTGGTTTATATACAATATGGGTATTTTCCATATAAAAACCTAAGGCCTACATTTTGAGATTCTTCATTCTTAGGTGCACATCAAAGCAGTGTAATGGCCATAAAGCAGCTCCACATTTCCTAAGAAAGCCTTTCAAGTTCCAGAAAAAGCTTGAACTCCTAAGGGTTTTGAAGTGCTCTAATCTTTGACATGGGGGATGTGCAAAGCTAGCACTTTTTTGTTTTGTCACAAATCATCCATGCACATAGTGTATAGGGACCCTGACAAAAAGTCATTTTACTTTTGAAAAGGGCTGCTTTTTCATACCATTATGTTTCTCATTCACATCTGTATGTTTGCTTCTACTTTGTTCAGGTCTAAGTAGCAGGGCATTTGCATAGTCTTGTCTTTGTTCTCTGTAAATATGGAGCAAAATGAGCAAGTCCTGTGCTGTGAAATTAAAGTTCTGCTCTCGAGAGAGCTTAAGGGTCAAATTCTCATACAATCTACACTGACCTAGCTCCAGTGAAGTCAGTTTCCAGGACTTCATGCCACATGCATTTCTCCTGGGTTGGGGGAGGGGAAGAAGGAAAGCCTGTAAAGGAAGAGTGATCTGGCAATAAGTAGGTAAAACTAGAAAAATGCTTCATTAAGTGCCATTGAAATCAATGGAGCTACACTGATTTAGAGCAGCTGAGGATCTAGCAATAAATATTTTCTTTAATGGCTAAAGCTTCTAGAGAGAGAGAGATCTATATATACTACGTTAAACTGTACCATAGTACATTTAGCACACATTGTAGGTGCTTTGCAGTCATGCAAATTTGTTCTATTGGATACCAGATTCCTTAAGGCAAACCGGATTTCAAGTATGTTTGTGGTATGATGGAGAATGTATTAGTAAACCCTATGTACCAGCAACCAAATTAGAGAACATCCCACTTGCAAGGAAGTTAATGAGGAGTATATGATTGTAGCTTGAAGTGCAGCAGTGGGATGGGGATGGCTTAAGACATTAAGCTTGCATAAAGCAGAATTGGGCTGTAGTAAGGCACCCTCAGTACCTATTAGCTTAGAAAGATGCTGGTTGTTCTTCCCTGTGTATTTCTGCCACCAGACCACTATCTTTATCTCAGTTATTGATTGTGGCCCCCTGAGGTGGCATCTGATTGCTATATCTTTACAGTGTGACAAGTGACATAGGGAAATCTATATATTCACATTTTACAGATGGTTCCCCTTGCCTCAGATCCCTACGTGACTTGTCTGAGATCACGAGACATCTGTAGCAGAAGAGGCAACTGAATCCAAGTCCTCCAAGTTTTGCATTATTGCCATCAGCACTGGAAAAGTCTTGCTGTCTTAAATTAGCAACCACATAAAGCAAGGGTTTGCAGGACTTTAGTTAGTTACTCCTTCACTTGGAGTAGCCCTGCTGTTCTTGGGATGTGATATGCTGCCAGTTTGCTTGTTAGCCTCTCCTCCCAATACTTGATAGTAATGGAAATGTCGTGTGGCTGTATTATGAATTAGCAAGAGAGACCTCTCTTTCAGCATGCCTGTGCATAATAAACCAGCTTTTTTTTCCAAAAAGTAGCAGCATTCCTGTTTCCTTGTCAACAATGATAAATTTTTGTGTGTGATGTTTAAAGAGCTCTGTAGTAAGTCTAAGGGAGTAAGAATGAGACATAGGAAAAAGAGAATAGGATGCTAGAAGGTAAGATTTGGGGTATAATTGCATGGCACAAAATGATATTATGTAGGAAATGCAGTGAGCTAGTTGTAAATGGGACTTGGTTGGGTACAACAAGCAGTGTAGCCATCTTAGTGTGGCATGTCACCTGTTAACTCAAGTGTCTCTGTGTGGCACTGTATTGTCACACACACATTCTGTGGTTCATTAAAGCTTGTTGCCCTTGGAAGAGCGTCTTCAAATTAGTGCTCTTGGGCAGGGGTGGATGTGAGTCTCAATATTGAGTTTTGCTGAAGTTTAAGAAAACATATCTGTTGCCTACCAGACTAGCTCAGACTTTAGTGGGCTAAAATATATCTCCTCTGCAATTTCAAGCTTCAGTAATCAAATTTACCTTTCTTAATCTGGGTTGACCTGGATAAATCAAGAAATGTAACAATTTGCCTTCACAGAAAGGAACTCTGACTTGACTCTCCGTTTGCCAGTGTGAGGTATAATTTGTATTCCTCTATCGCTGAACAGTAACTTGCCATACTTTGTGACTCTCCTGCAAGGAAATAAGTGTTCTTAAAGGATAGACTAGAATCAAAGTTTTATTTTGGGGGCAGTACCATAGGTGTTTACATAGTAAATCAATTGCAAGGCTTAAATTAAGCTAGTTTGGTATCTGGAGCTGTACTCAGTTTTCCTTCCAAACGCAACTCCCGTAGCTGTTGTTGTTGTTACAAAGATGCCTTCAAATGCAAAATGACTGTACCTAGTGCAGTGTTCTCAGCCAGAGACTATAGCCTATGTGAAACAGAAGCACTG
Organism: Crocodylus porosus; assembly: GCF_001723895.1. Taxonomy (NCBI): domain Eukaryota; kingdom Metazoa; phylum Chordata; order Crocodylia; family Crocodylidae; genus Crocodylus; species Crocodylus porosus. The sequence continues at coordinate 5,368,949 of NW_017728929.1, read as the reverse complement.
TTAACTCTGAAGCACAACAATGATACTTCAAGTATCAGTGGTAGCTAGCTCACTGCTGGAAAAAACCAGGCAGCAAGGGAAGTGGATGATGTATACTTTGAGAGTTTTCTTCTCCTTGGGACATAAAATCCACAGTTTGAGTTATATATGACAATTGTGTTTAGAGACTGGAACCTAATCAGGGTCCCGTTGGGACAGATAGTTAGAAAAGGCCTCTGCCCCAAATTGCTGCCAGTCTGTTTACAGACAAAAGGCAAGAGAGAGGTAATAAGCTTATTTTATGGCTGAGGAACTGAGACTGAAGGATTCAATGACCTGCTTGTGGTCAGCATATCTTTCACTACTGGCATATGTGAAAGTGTTTCACAGGCTTCCACATTGTCTTGATTGCAAATTAAAGGCCTTTGGATCTCCTGAAGAACTCTATCTCTACAGGTATGTGTGCATAGCTTAAAGCAGAATGGTGCAGATATACCTGAGCTAACTGGGGTACTACAAATACTATAGCAATATTAGTCTAGTGTGCAGCCCAGGCTTAAAACCCTGCTTTTCATAAGATTTAATTGGCTTGGGTAGAACATGCTTCAGCACTGCTTCCAGTACTGACCTAGTTCAAATATTTCTGCAGGGCACTACCTTGGGTCTTGTAGACATGCTGTACGATTTTGGGAGAAGGACATCCATGTTAGAATCCATTATCTTAGTTCATGACTGATTACTCAGTAGACTTTTTTAGAAATAGATAGTACTGCTAAATTAACTCAGTAGGGAAAGGAAGGCTACACCTGGCCTTGCTAGCTCTGTTTGTACCCTACAGCCCTGATTTTGAGAGACAGAAAAGAGGCACAGTCTAATTTGATGACACTTGCTATTCTATATGATTGCACTTTCTATTAATCCATGATTAATTATTTTGTTCATCATGCAGTTGCCTTGAAGTAAGCACCTTTCTGAATCTATTCCTGAAACAACCAAAAAATTGTCCAGGGTCAGAATGGATAGAAGAAAAACCAAGAGAAAGAAACAAGTGAGGGAGAGAAAGGACCTTCTTTCACTCCTGAGTTCAATCTAAGAGTACTACCAGTGAAGATGAAGGTACTGTTTAACCCTTGTGTAGTCTGCTAGGAGTCCTATCTGTGAAGATACCATAGTTATTATGAATTCACTCAGTCCGTTCTCAGTTGCTTTGTGCCATGTTAACTGTGTGAATTGCATTCTACACTAAGGACAGAAGGGAGTGCTCTGAAGTGTTGGAAGTACAGGTTCTGATTTACCACTCCTTGGAGGTATTTGAGACATTCACTGGCTGTGAAAGACATCATCTTTGACTAAGAATTAAACATAGCCAAAGGCAGAATTCTGAAATGTTTGTCCATGGGAAATGGTTAACTTAAAGTTACTAAGGGCCTGAATTCCATGGACTTTGGATAAGGTTGTGAATGAGAATTAGTCTGTCAACAAAGCCCTAAAAATCCATGATGCAACAATCAGATTTACACAGGTAAAATTACTATTAAAAGACTACTAAGAATGTTGCTTTCAGTACAGTTTTAATGATCTAACAGATTTGCTTTCAGTGGGTTACACCTGGGATTTTAGCTACTTGAATCCCATTATCATCAGTGGGAGATCATGTAGTTAATATCACAAGCAAATGGGTCTAGTGTTTATAACTGATGAGCTAACATAAGTTGCATTTGTGCTGATGTCATAGAGTTCACAATCACTATGTCCCTTCAGAAAACTAACATACTGTCCATGAGAAGACATTTAAACAGCACCTTCTTCCATCTTCACTGGTGGTATTTTTAGATTGAATTCAGGAGTGAGAAGAACTATTTGCCTGTCTCCTTCCCCCACACCCTTTCCTTTTTCTCTTGGTTTGTCTTCTAGCAACTTTGACCCTGGTTGTTCCAGGAATAGATTCAAAATGATGCTTTTCTTCAAGGCCAATGCAGTATGAACAGTATAATTAGTCATGGGGTATTAGAACATCCAAAGTCTAATCAAATTAGATGGTGCCTCTAGCCTGTGTCTTAAAATCAGGGCTATAAGGTACCAGCAGAGCTAGCAAGGACAGGTGTAGCCTTCCTTTCCCTAATGATTAATTTGGCCTGTTAACTGGCCTTTCCAGGCTGTTTCATGATGGTTATTGCAAAACTCTATCATTTAGCTTACACAATAATGCTTTGCAATTATTCAGCACCATTGAACATAGCATGACTAAAAGACAGGTACTCTGTTCTGTCATTTGCACTCTTTGTTTACCTATGCTACATTAGGAAAAAAGTGGCATGCCAGGTTACTGAGACAATACTTCAAGTTTTATTTACTCTTCTTTTTTCTTAACCATTTTGAATGGGCATTAAGCTCTAGTCAGATTTATCATTCTGCATTTTTAGCTGTTTGCTCTTTCCTTTCTATTGCAAGCTTACAGTACCTTCAGATACAATTGGCTTGATTTATGGCTGAGTTGCACTGTTTTTACATTAGTGTCAACTTCAGTGGAATTACACAGGTATAAAACTGGAGCAAATCAGTGCTGACCCAGGTCTAGAGAGCCATTATTTCCTGTTGTAATTAATGATTGTGACATTGTTAATAAAGTTTCATAACTGGCCATATAAATAATTCTTGAAAGATGTTGGTGATTAGCTACATGTTTTTAGTTCAGCTCTACAAGTATAATTGGTATTCTGATTTGAGTAAGAAGTGATGAAAATCCTGATTAGGGCTTTTAGAAATCTGTGGGAATCCTCCCAGATTTTGCAATAGTTCTCCTTCCCTACCCTGCAAAAAACAAAACCTATGGAATTTGATGAATATTTTAGAACAAATTAATCTAGATGCAGATTATCAGATTATTAATGTTTTAAGTATTCACTAAATGGAGTGTATCATGATGAGTAACTTTAAACAGCAAATGGCTAAGTCTTCCCAAAGTGTGCTGTGATTTAGTGATCAAACTTGATTTTTTTAAACATGCTAGATAATAGAAACTTTTCTAAATATTCGGTCCTTTGTAAAGCTTTCAAATTTGGCATAAAAAATGGTGACATTCAAAATCACTTTTTTTGTTTAATCTTGGGCTTTATTTAGACAAGTGGAAAAGGGCGGGAGGGACCCCAGGCAGGGAAGGAGTGGGGTGTGTGTGGGGAAAGTGGCCCCTTTCCCACCCTGTGGCCAGTGCCCTATGCTGCAGCTGCTCACAGCCTGTGTGGGCTGCGAGCAGCTGCAGCAGGAAGTGCCAGCCAGGGGGCAGGGGAGGGGCCACTTTTCCCCGTGCTCCTTCCCTTTGTGGAGGAAAGCAGTCCCTCACCTGCCCCATGGCCAGCGTTCCCTGCTGCAGGCATTCGCAGCCCATCGCAGGGCTATCTGGAGCAGGCACAGGCAAGTCTCAGGTGGGCTGCAAGTGGCTGCAGTGTGTGGCACCAGGCATGGGGCAGGCAAGGGGCTTCTTCTTCCCCTGCCCCAGCACTCAGCACCACCTTGTAAGCTGGCCCCATTGCCAGGCTGGCAGCGGGGCTGGGTTATAAGCTGGTGCTGAGCACAGGGAAAAGCGGCCCTTCGCCCACCCTGTGCCTGGCACCCCACACTGTAGCCGCTTGCAGCCTGCCTGGGACTGCCTGTGCCTGTTCCAGACAGCCCTGTGCAGGCTGTGAGTGCCTGCAGCAGGGAGCACCGGCCATTGGATGGGTGAGGGGCCACTTTTCCCCGCGTTCAGTACCAGCTGCTTCTCTGCTAGCAAGTAGGGGGTTAAGGCTGTGTGTTGCCCCATACCTGTACCTTGGGGCTGGGGGGCACTGGGTGTGAGTGGGCGGGGAGGCAGTGGGAGCATGGGACCCCTGCCGGCATGGCCCAGAGCAGGGTGGCAGGAGCGCGGGGTCCCAGCACTCTGTGGAGCCAGGCCAGCTCCCCCCTCTCCCTGCTGGTGCAGCCCAGCCCAGCTCCACATACCCCTGCCAGCCTTCACCCCACTTTGGGCCCCACTGGTGCTGGGACATTGGTCCCAAGATGGTGACCAGGGGGTGGGGCACCTGTCAAGGGGCAGGGCTATCCATGCGGCCCTTGACAGCCTGCCAAAACTAGGTAAGCAGTCCTCTGCCTGAAATAATTGCCTGCCCCTGATATAGACAGTCTTTCAAAAGATATCATTTTAACAAATTGTAGAGAAAAAACAAATTGTATACTAAAAATAAAACATCTGCTATAACATATTTTAATTTTATTTCAGAAAACAATTTTTGCCCTGATTTTGTGTTTCTGAGTATGTGATTTGCATAATAGCTCAAAATGAACTCTTAGTCTTGCATATTGTGTGGGTGGGGGGAGGCAGCCTGTGTGGTCACCTGGGCGGTGCGGGTGTGCTCTGCCTTCCCACCCATAGCTGTGGCTGCACCCTCACAGAGCTCCTGCCTGGGGCAGCCCACATCATACTTCCACGCATACCCACCTTGTGCTTTTACCTGCATCCTGTGCCAGGCGGCTCCAGCTCCCAGCCTCCTTCTACCCACTTGACTGCCTGCAGGTGGCTACTCATCACATCAGGTGGCTAAGTGAGTGGCAGGTGTCTGGGAGCTGGAACTGGAGTCCCATGTGCTGGGGCAGGAGCTGCCTGGTTTTAGCTTCCCCCATACATGTGGTGCCTGGTATGTGTCCCCAACCACTGCCGCATCCATGTGATACCTGCAGCCAGAAGAGGAACAGAAAGGGCAGGAGGAGCCTCTGGAGGTGCGGGGGAGCTGAGCAATACCCTGGAGGCTGCAGCAGTACTGAAAGCAGCAGTGCCAGGAAGCTGTGCATGCTGGCCAGGCTGGGGCCAGGGCTTGACCCTATGCAGAGTGCCAGGGAGACAGCTGCAGGACATATACAATCAGTTGCAGTGCTGAATACAGCCTGCAAGCTGTATTTTGCCCCAGACCTGTGCTACAGAATCATCTGTACTGTTTACCACCTTCTTCCTTTCTCAACTTTCCTTATAAATTTCAAGGTTGTGGGTCACATAGGAAAAAAAAATAAAACATGTTTGTGTTGTTTGTATCTTATAGTCCCTTAAATCTGTCCTACCTCCATACTGGCAGGCAGCTCCTACTATAATAGGATGTTAAGTAGGGGTGTTACTGATAAAGATTTAAAAAAAAAAATTTTTTTTGCTAATACTGATGACAAATTATTAACCACCCATATTGGCCAATACCGATCAGATAGCTGATATGCATCCCAGCAGCTTGGAGAGTAGCTCCCTGCTGGTAAGTCTGTGGAGGGGAAGGGGCATGAAGGGGGGTGGTGTAGATTGAGGCTCCCAAAAGGGAGGGAGTGGGGAAGGGAGAAGTACTTCCCAGCCAGGGTGCTGAATGGAGCCCATTGGGAGTGGAGCAGAGCTTGTTTAGGAGATGCGGGGTGGGGGGTGGCTCCCTGCTGCTGTATGCACCCCCAGGAGAAGTATGGGGGCATGTGCCCCCCCCCCCCCCGGATTTGTTCACAGGGTGAGGACGGGCTGCCTGCTTTGGGCCAGGGGCTGCACTAGACTCTTCCGGGTGGGGGAGTCTGGGCAGGGGAGGGGGCTGAGTGGGCTATAGGCTGCCACATAGCCACCCCTCCTAGTGCTCCAAACCTGTCTTAGCCCCTCTGCCAGGAAGAGACTGATGTAGTCTCCAGCAGCAAGCCCGCAGTGGGCAGCTCACCCTTACTCTGCGCAGAAGTCTGGGGGTGGGGTGGGGCACATGCCTTCCATGCCTACCCTGGGGCTGTGCGTAGTGGCAGGGAACCACCCTCCTTCCCACCTCCCTATGCTTCCTGGACAAGCTGCCCATGACGCCTTCACACTCCTGGCAGGGTCCATTTACCACCATGGCTGGGCAACCCCTGCTCTTTCCCCACTCCCTCTCTCTTCCTCTCCTGCCATGAGGGCCTTGATCTGCCCCCACCATGCCCCTTCCCTTCAACCCCCACAGACTAACTGGCCGGATGCTACTCTCCAGGCTGCTGGGCTGCATTCCTGGCCTGTGCATGGTGGCTGCGTGCATTCATGTGGCATTTATTGGTGATGTTATTGGCTACACCAGCCAAAAAAAGCTGACTGCCAATAATGTTAATTTTCCTTTTATTGGTGCTGATCTGATATACAACCAATATATCGGTGCGACTCTAACGCTGAAATCCGAGTAGCATTCTAATACATAGTTGGTATTAATATGTAAATTCTCATTAGACTTCAGAGTGGAGGTGAATGAGGTAAGTCTTTTAGAGCTATTTTTTCTCCCTGTAAAACCAGATGGTCCCATGTTGATTTGTAGTCCAGGGTTTCCATTGCAACTACAGAAGGATGAGAAGCCAATATCTTTCATTTAAAAGAAAAGAAACAAATTCAGTCCTGCTGTAAACCTTCTAATCCATGTAGACCCCCAGATCTGTGTTTCAGTTCAGAATTTTCTCTGTACACATTTCCTGTGGAAGCTTGCTTGATGTAGTATAGCTCAGAGTTTTGTGACATTGATATGCTCTCCCCACAGGAGAAAGGAAACATAATCCTATTGGTTTACTGTTCTCTTTAAGAGAATAGCAATAGAGAGATTTATTGTGCTTCTATAAGAAATATTTTTCTTAAGGTGTTGCAGAACAGCATTTCTGCCATGCAGTTGGGGTCAGAGAGAAGTGAGAGTAAAGCTATACTACAGTTGATTAGTACTTGTGGTTTTTTTAAATATACAGTTTTCCTTCGCTTTATGCTATACATTAGGGCTTTGTGAAACAGCATCATTTAGTTTAGACTTCTGTTTCAATGGGACTTTTTTGTTTCCAGTTTCATTTAATTTCAAAGCACTGTTTCGTTTCGTTTCGTCAAAACTGTTTCGCTGTTTCACTTGTAGGCTGTAATGGGGAAGCATAAAACTTCCTATAACTTTGTCATTTGTTGGCAGATTTGGATGAAAACAGCAGGTGTGGTAGCCCCTGCTGAGGCCACAAAGCTTACCATGTTTCAAGGAGATAGGTGTATGGGTTTCTGGAAACTGCACTTTAAGCTGCTGACAATCAAAACTCGTGTGTGTGTGTGTGTGTGTGTGTGTGTGTGTTAAGCTGTGCCCTCACTGGTGCTGGGGCCTCTCTGTGACATGGTAGTGTGCCCCAATGAGGTCTCCTCTGCCCTGACAGCCTCAGTCCAGTCTACCACTTTAAATGACAATGGGTAATATCAGTAAGCAGCACAGTAGCACCAGCAGCATCTCAGGCAGCCAAACTGTGACAGCCTTTCTTTCCTTTTCTACAGGAGCTTCTTCTCCAGCAACTAAGAGAACTCTCCCTGCCAGCCCCAGCCCTGGGGTTTAGATGTGCCCAGGGCCCTGCCTCCTTCTAGTCAGCTGACCAGGGACAGGTGTTAGGGGTGTTGGTCTAAGGACATGGCACTGGCAGACAAGGTTCTTTGGGTCAATCTAATCTGGTATCTTTTAGTAGACCAACTGAGTAGTTAGAGAAATATATCTTAGCAAGGTTTTGGGTTGAAAAACCCTTAGTCAGGCTGAGGAAGCACCTGCAGTTGGTGTGAGTATGTGCTGTTCCTGGATGGAAGGAATAGTAAAGAAGCCAGAGACTGGCATGCAATGCAGGCCAAAAGCCAGTCGGTGAAAATGGAAATGGAGACGTCAGGGAGTGAGGGACAGGCTGGGGTGAGAAGCAAATGCCCTGATGGAAAATAAGTGGAGACACCAAGCAACAATTGTGTACCAGAATGAGTGCACACCAAAAATCTATCAAAGACAACAGAGCACCACCTGTCTCAAATCTCTCAGGACCGATCCTCAAAGGGAATTTACAAACCACTTTTCACATCTGACTTCCTAGGTACCCGCACATACAGAACCTGCCTACAGCAAGGGAAACCTCTATGTAGTGCACTAAAAAAATTAGTGACAAGAAAATTAAAGAAGCAACAGTTTAGTATTACAATAAGTAATGTGAAAAAACCCTTGCTCTGCTTCTTAAACAGATCTAAGATGGTCCTTACTTTTTTGTCTGCTGTATGTATGATTCCTGTGGCAGTGGTTGCATACTGCTGACATAGCTCTCCATAATTCTATTCAGTCTGCTGAAGAGTTGGCAAGTCTTTCACCATCCAAAATCATATTGTTGGTGAGTCATATGAATCAGTCTGCAATGCTGAAATGTGGTTGCTTGTCACCAGTGGTTTGTTATTAATTCACTTGCGGGTTTAAGTTAAATCAGAGCACCCCACCATCCCAGCATGCTTGGGCTGTGCTTTCTGCTCCAGAGAGAAGGGCTGCTCTCTAGCTGGAGCAGGGGTGGGGCCTTGGTCAGAAGCTAGCCAGCATCATCCCGTAAGGTGAAGGGGCAGGGGAGGTGGTTCATTCCCCCTCCTTCCCCTCTCTCACCCCCAGGGTCTGTCTGGCCTGGGCAAAACAGCCCTTGTCAGGATCCTGCCACCCCCCTCACAGCTCTAGCAGCAGGGGCATGGACAGAGAAAACCGGCATGCCTCTGCCATCTGGCTGGGGGTGAAACTGTGGCTGTGGGGCTGAGCTGGGCTGGCCTGCAGGTGCTGCTGAGGCTGGGTGCAGAGGGGCTTGGTTGCTGGGGCTGGGCCCTTCTCAGCTGGCTGTGCCTTGGGTTGGGGCTGCGGGAACTGTGTGCCAGGATTGCTCCTGGCTTCCTGCACCCAGGCTGGGCGAGGCTGTCATGGAGGCACAGTTGGCTGTGGGTGGGTGCCTTGGCAGCCAGGCTGGCCATAGAGGATGTGTTAATTGTGCCTGCAGCTCCCTGGGCCAGCTCAGGCCCTGGTAGGCCTGGAGCCCCACAGCCACCTGCCATGGGGCTCGTGCGATCACGGCCGCCTCTGCACCACCTGTTTGTCACTGTGCAGCACCCAGCTGGCTACAGCTGCATCAGAAGCCATGCACTGGCCAGGGCCAGCAGGGCTGTTCTGCCTTCCTTGCCTCCAGCTGCCACTGCCACCCCTGCTCCTGCTGCATCACTGTGGATGGGTGGGAAGCTTCAGCTCTGTGGCTTCTGCCTAGTGCATGGAGCTCTGGTTATAGCTTCTGGCTGCCTTCCATCTTCTTCACCCACCCATCGATGGGTAGTCCCTGCAAGTGGGCGATGTCGGCAGAAGGCAGCCAGGAACTGGAGCTGGATCTCCATGAGGTGGACAGAAGCCACTGGGCTGAAACTTCTACCCACCCAGCACGGTATGTCAGGAACAAGAGCTGTAGCTGGAGGTGAGGGGAGCAGAACAGCTCTTCTGTGCTGGGCAGAAGCTGCTGGGCTGAAACTTCCCACCCGCCTACCCAGAACGGTGTGATTGGGTCAGGGGTGGTGGCAGTGGCAGCTGTTGACCAAGACAGACAGAACAGGTGTGCCAGCCCCAGCCAGCATGCAGCTACCCAGATGCTGTACAGTGATGAACAGCGGGTGCAGCAGTGGCTGCGGACACGCAAGCCCCTGTGGCGGGCAGCTGTTGGGCTCTGGGCCCACCAGTGCCTCCAAGCTTGCCCAGGCAGCTGCAGGCATGATTAACATGTCCTGTGCTGCCAGTCCAGCTGCCAAGGTGCTTGCCCACAGTTTAAGCGGCATTGCCTCTGTGCTGCTGCCAGACCAGATGCCACCCATGTGCAGTGGGCCAGGCTGTCACAGAGCTGCAGCCAGCTGGGAAGGGCCCTGCCCCCATGGCCTGGCCCGGGCTGTCCCTGTTGGCTGCATCTCTGTGACAACCCCACCTGGCCTGGGAACAAGGAGCCAGAAGCAATCCAGGTGCACAGCTCCTGAAGCCCCAGCCTGAGCTGCAGCCCTCTGGGAAGGGCCTTGCCCCTGCAGCCCAGCCTGGGCTGGCCCTTCTGCTCCTGCCCTCAGAAGCACCTGTGGGCCAGCCCAGCTCTGCCCCACAGCCCCAGCCTCAGCCCTTGGCGGATGGTGGAGCTACGCAGGCTGGCTCTGGCCAGGACCCTTGGTGAGTGAGTGGCAAGCAGGGGTGAAATACCCTGGCTGGGGTCCCCATGCCTGTGCCCAAGAGAGGAGATGGGAGTTTAATCCCCCTCCCTGTCCCCCTTTACCTGAAGTGCTGCCCAGGCCAGTGTCTGGCCATGTTCTACCCCCCTCGGGGACAAACCAGGCAGGGGCTACTTCCTCCCTCCCGTTCCAGGCAGGCCATGGCTGGCTTCCCTGCAGGCTGGGATGGGGATTTAAACCCCTCCCCACTCGTATGAGGAGAGAGGCTGGGCACGCCCCCCAGGTTAGTTTTCCCTCCAGCCTTGCAGCTGCTGTGGAAGGGGAGGGAGGGCACGTTCTAGCACCCTCCAGCTTCTAGTCTGAGCCAATGAGGCATATGGCTGCATTTCCTGAATCAAAAGTGAATGTCTGCTCACTTGCAAATCAGTTCAGTCTATGGAAGGTAGACTACCCTGCAAAGATTGAATCAATTCAGGCTTGGGCTTTTTGAATGTCTATCCCTTTGAGATTAAGCTATTCACCCACCATCTCTGGGAGTACCAGTCTGGAGGTAGAATAGTGTTTTCATTGAACCTGTTGGGCTTGACCTCACAGCAAACTCCTTTAAAATCCTTTGACTCTACCTGTTGTAGGAAGGTTGGGCCACTTCTATGCAGAGCCTGAAACATTGTAAAAACCGCTTTTCAGTTGTTTTTAACTTTGCCAAAGAGGCTGGGGGTCTGTTTCTGGCTGAAAATATTTTATGATATTTCAGCTACAGCAATTAGCCTACTTCAGAAAATGCAGCTAGAGGAAAAGATGGTAAAACCATAAAATTAAAAAGCCCTTCTCATGCTTAATGTCTTTGGAACAGGGATGTAGAATTTGAAAGAGAAGAGGCCTTAGTGTTGGGGATAGGACTGTGAACACATGTGTCAAAATTTGGCCAAGGTATAAGCATTTGAAAAATCTCTGTGGACGCTTGTTAGAATGTGACATATAAATCCTCCTAAATGTCCATGTGGTGCAAGCATGTTCAATTTTTTTGTGTACCATGTAGTTTGCACAGAGTGAAAATGTTCCATCTTGGTGCTAAGCAGGGTTTTCCCTGCAGAGGCTGCTTCTGCTTGTAGGCAGAGGAATGGATTAAAGGAAAACTGCCTCCTGTGCTCTCATGCTTGTCTTGCTGGCACCCAGGTAGTGTGGGAGGAAGAGGAGGAACAAATAGCTGAAGGGTGAGGAATGCAGGTGTAGCCAGGGTGGGAGACTGGTGGGAGAGAAGTTCTGGAGACAGAGGAAGAGAGCATGAGTAGAATATGGCAGAACATGGCAAGGAGGAGTACGGGATAATGGGGAAGAGGCTGAGGAATAGAGGCAGGAGCATGAGAGAGATTGTCACTTTGTTATAAAACATCATTTTCAGCTGCTAATAACCTTATACTAAGTGAGCTGATATTTTAAATCTTAGTGTCCTTTAATACATTTTGGAAAAATGAAGACACAGAGTCAAGTATTAAAAAGTTAGCAAATATCTGAATGAATATTGCATGGACTAAGGCAGGGGTCCTTTGTGTGTGTGTGGTAGAGCGTGTTCATGAAGTTACAGAATGTGTTATCATATGCATGTGGGTTGAATTCAGGTTTCACTGATAGCCTTAATTCCACTGCTTCCTAATCTCCATGTGCGTAACACTTTAGCACTTCCCATTCATTTATTATAAAAGTGAAGTAGGTGGGAGACCTGTTTTTACTGGTCCAGGAGGAGGGGTATCCATGTGGGAGCAATACTTACTTGTGCTAGGAATAGACATCTACCACTAAGTTAGCAGAACAGAAAAACGTGCAATTACTCCTGTCAGCCTCCACTGTCTTGATCCCAGTTTACGTGACTGAAAGTTTTATAGGCTGTAAGCCAGCATTCAAAAGTTAGCAAATATCTGAATGAATAATGCGTGACCCAGTGCAATGGGTCTTCCAGTCATTTTAAATTAATTAAATTAATTTGTGTAGTTAAGCTGTTTGTAATTATGACTCTTGGCTCAAATGATCCTATCAGAAATGAATGTGTACATTCTAAACATTGATTCCAGTAGTTATGGTTGGATACTGCATTTGACTAACTTTATTCTGAGTGCTCATACATTTGAAAACCATTAGTAACATCCTTTAAAATCTTAAGAGCTGTCAACATTAGAGTCTTATGATATTTGGTGATCCTACCTAGAGCCCTAACTCCTGACGTCCTATGATCATATGAAAATCAAAACAAACAAACAAAACCCTCAAAAACCAGAAGGAAAATTAAATTACCAGAACATCTTATATGTACTATATATGTATATAATTATACATCACTCTTATGATTTGGGGGGGTACCTGATTCATGGTTTGTACACTTGAGTTTGACACATAATTGTAAAAATCTTTAAGATGAAAACAATTTTCACAGCTTGCCAAAGTCATTCTCAAATATATATTAGGCCTGTCAATCAGTCAACACATGTCATTAACATGTTAATTGTTTCTTACATTTAATTTTTTTTTAGTGTGTTAATCACATATATGGTTTTGGAGCCTGCACCCAGGATCTGCTCTACCACCTTTGGGCTGCCCAGCAGAGCAGCAGTGTCAGTGCAGAGGACCTCAGGGCAGCCTTGGCACAGACTCTAGGTGGA
>NW_017728929.1:5352601-5356240 GCF_001723895.1 Crocodylus porosus | reverse complement strand
GCACAAAGCGAGACGATCCCCGTGCGAGGTAAAAGAGGGAAAGGGGCCAGGAGGCTTCCCTGGCTGACCAGAGAAATCCAGGGCAGACTAAGGGCCAAAAGGGGAGTACATAAAAAGTGGAAGAACTGGGCGGGGGGAAATAGATTGAGGCCCCCATGGTGAGGAAGGGAGGGAGTGGGTCAGGGGCAGGTGCTGGGGTGAATGGGTCCCCAGGGTGGGTTGTGAGTCGGAACTATGGGTGGCTTGTCCGGGGTGGGGGGGGGCACAGCTTCCCACCACTGCATGCCCCCCCCAGGGGAGGCCTGGGGGGGGTACATACCCCCTGACTTCTGCGTGGGGGTGGATGTGGGCTCCCTGTTGCAGTCTGGGGCTTTGCACCCTGCTGTCTTTACCTTGGGAGCTGTGCGATGCTTTGTTGCACCTCTGACTACTGGGTGGGCAGGGAATTTGTGGCGCGGCCAGTGTGGGGCTCCTGGGACAAAGAGCAGCAGGGTGCAGATTTTAAGACTAGTTTAATTATATAATCTTTTCCTGTTGCATTTATTTTATATTTTCTTCCAACTGTTTTCTCTACTTTCTGCTTTAAAGGATTTACAGATCTGGACTCCAGCATCACAATAGATCTTGACCCGGTTGGCTCATAGATCCTACACATTATCAGTGCATATTAATAATAGTAAATAAATAAATAAGTGTTACCGAGAGTAACAGAAGTAGCAAAAAGGGTTTCTCAGTTTCTTAGAGCAAGTTCAGATTTTAAACATACAATAAAAATTTTACTTACTTGTGAATAAGCAAAAGAAAGCTACATTAATGACCACATAAAATTCTTTGAGGGGAGTGAGTGCAGCTCTCTTACCGTGGACTTGAAAAGGTTTTGATTCAAGTGAGGTTTCCTTACAACTCTGCCTGATAAGAAAGAGATTGTCTAGTTGCCCTCCAGACTTGCTGTGTGTGTGCGTGCATGTGTGTGTGCGATTTGATTTCAGTGTTTAAGAAGGAAGCTAATCCCTGTCTTTTAGTATCAGTCAGCCAGGCTTAAGTGAGACTGACTGGATGAAGAGACCCAGTTGTAAATGTTGGATGGTAAAGTGCTTATTGACTGCAAATCTTATATTGTTCAGCATGAGAGTAAGGAGCTGGAGTGTATTGGTTTTGGGACTGTTTGAGGTACCTGTTTGTGACTTGGATGTTATATGACTTGGTTTTCAGGCTGGCTAGCATTTCCTCTGTTGTTTTCTTCCTGTTGATGGCTAATTTAACTATGCTTGCTCATTTTTATCAAGACAGTACCACATTCTTATAGGGAGCCCCAGGATTTCTTTTGGGACATGTGAAACATGCTAGATTGTGGAACTGCAAAACGTCTGTTTTCAGAGTCTGTTGCTATTCAGGGCAGAATTAGCTGTGTAATTACAGGGACCACGGACTACAGTGGAACAAGTGATCAGTACAATAAACAGTGTTTGAAGTAAAGAGAAGAGCTGAAAGAGAATAGACACTAACAAAGCAATTATTCTGTTGCTCAGAGTGCTGTCATTGGTGCTTGTCCAGTGTTTCACAAAAAAGTAACTGCACAGTACAACAGTACTAGAAAAAAAATCCTCTTTCAGTAAAGTAAACATGCAAGAATTGGCAATAGTGACACTAACATACTTCTCTTATGTTGTCTGGGTTCTGAATTCCTAAAAACGAGAAAAATCTCCACAGAATGATTCTCTAAATTTTGGAAATACACTCGTCAGAGTTGAGCAGCTTATGGAAGTTTATAGCTGGGTTTTTGGTCTAATTGGCAGTGGTAATGATTTAACAATGTGATGGCTGCAATGACAAGACTACAGGACCTGGGAAACTATAGGCCAGTTAGTCTTACCTCGATCCTGAGCAAGCTTTTTGAGAGAATTATTCTGCCGCATATCCACAAGGGGCCAGCGGGGGAGATCATGTTTAGGGGCAACCAGCGCGGGTTGGTTAGTGGCAGATCCTGTCAGACCAACCTGGTGGCCTTCTGTGATCAGATCACCAAATCTTTAAATGCAGGGGTAGCAGTGGACATAGTCTTCCTGGCCTTTCGGAAGGCCTTGGACACTGTCTCTCACCCTGTTCTCATTAAGAAACTGGGGGATTGGTGTGTCGGCACCCACACAGTCAATTGGGTCGCCAAGTGGCTGGAGGGCCGCACCCAGACAGTGGTGGTGGATGGGTCATTTTCAACGTGGAGGGATGTGGGCAGTGGGGTTCCACAGGGCTCGGTCCTCAGGCCCGCACTGTTCAACATCTTCATCAGTGACTTGGATAAGGGGGTAAAAAGCCCCCTGTTCAAATTTGCTGATGACACTAAGATGTGGGGGGATGTGGGCACATTAGAAGGGAGGAATAGGCTGCAATCAGACCTAGACAGGTTACAGGGGTGGGTGGATGAGAATAGGATGGGATTCAACCCTGACAAGTGTAAAGTGATGCACCTGGGGAGGAACAACCGGCACCATACCTACAGGCTGGGGAACTCCCTTCTCGTCAGTGCAGTGGTGGGAAAGGATCTTGGAGTCATCATTGACTCCAGGATGAACATGGGCCGGCAGGGTGGGGATGCAGTCAGGAAGGCCAACTGTACCTTGTCATGCATCCACAGATGCATCTTGAGCAGGTCCAAAGAAGTGAACCTCCCCCTCTATGCGGCACTGGTCAGGCCGCAGCTGGAGTATTGCATCCAGTTTTGGGTGCCGCACTTCAAAAGGGATGTGGACAACATGGAGAGAGTCCAGAGGAGGGCCACTTGCATGATCAAGGGGCAGCAGGTCAGTTAGGCTCCGGAGTGGTGAGAGACGCGCGGGTGAAGCCTGCTGCGCCTCCGCTCCCCCGAAGCCCCCCAGACACCCCCTCAGCAGCCGCAGAGCCCCCTGCCGACCCCCAGCAAAGCCGGAGGTAAGTGGGCTTGTGGTGGGAAGGGGGTTAACTCCTCGATCTCTGGGAGGAGGCCGCTGCCTGGTGCCGGGCTGGGTCAAGCCTCCGTCCAGGCCCCTACTTGGCCCAGCCCCCCAGGGAGTGACAAGAGAGAGTGGGTTACTCACCAGTCCCCCTCCTGTAAGGCAGGGCCCCCCAAATCCAGGGCAGGGCCCCCCTGGCCTGAGAAACCAGCGTTCCCCAATGGCAGGCCCACTGCGCATGCACGCAGTTTAAAAGGGCCCGCCAAACAGGGGAGGAAAAAAAAAAAGCTCAGTTAGGCTCCGGAGCGGTGAGAGGTGCAGCGGGCTTCACCTGCGCATCCCCGCTCCCCCGAAGCCCCCCAGACACCCCCTCAGCAGCTGCAGAGCCCCCTGCTGACCCCCAGCACAGCCGGAGGTAAGCGGGTTCATGGTGGGAAGGGGTTAACTCCTCGCTCCCTGGGAGGAGGCCGCTGCCTGGTGCCGGGCCGGGTCAAGCCCCTGCCCAGGACCCTACTTGGCCCAGCCCCCCAGGGAGCCACGCGACCGGAGCTGCGCGAACAGGCGCTTGAGTTAGCACGGAGTTCGCGTGGGAGAGGGTGCAGGAGGGCATGAGACCCTGCCTGCGACCCCCCAGAGTAGTCGGCCCCAGCCGTAGCCAGCCTACCAGAGGCATGACACGGATGGGCGCGCGCCGCACCCCGAGGGTCCCCTC